>NC_035437.2:154236319-154544531 GCF_002127325.2 Helianthus annuus | reverse complement strand
TCGGCAAGAAAGGGAAACTAGCGCCTCGATATGTTGGACCTTTTAAGATTCTGGAAAGGATCAGAAAAGTCGCCTACAAACTCGAACTACCGGGGGAACTCAGTAACGTCCACCCTACTTTCCATGTGTCAAACCTCCGAAAATGCCTAGCTGATCATGATCTGATTGTACCTCTCGACGATCTTTAGGTCAACGAAACGCTACACTTTGTGGAAAAGCCTGTCGAAATCATGGATCGCCAAACCAAGCAACTCAGACGCTCGCGCTTCCTTATCGTGAAAGCCCGATGGGAAGGCAAACGGGGCGTGGAGTTCACTTGGGAACTCGAAAGCGACATGAAGGCTAAGTACCCGCAGTTGTTCAAATGAAGATCTGAAGCGAGAAATTGGTAAAATCATTCACGGTGATGTGCAGCTTCGAGCCTAATTTTGGGACGAAATTCCCTAAACAAGGGGAGGCTGTAACACCCCGTGTTTTCGTATTTTCGTTCTTGCATTAGGGACAATGCAATCTCTAAGTGTGGGGATGGGATACATGTAAATAATCGAGTCTTATTTATGAAAAGCACAAAAAAAAAAATAAAAAAAATTGAAAAATCAGAAAATGTCCTTCGAATAAAAAAAGAAGTTTGCAATTAAAACGGAAAATGATAGAAAAGATGAATTTTTGCTCGGGTTGAAATAATAATAATATGAGATTTAAATAAATCGAGCTTGCGTCTAGTTAGGGATATGTGGATAGGCCCGGGTTTGGTTTTAAGTCCCTTTGAATTAATACACCTTAATTGTCGGTCTGCTAGTGGGTTTTCGCCTGGGAGATATGGGAAACTAAAACTGCCGATAATAGTATAAGGGGCACCGTTATAAGTTAAAATCGTTAGAGTTTGTGATTATGAAAAAAAAAGAATAGAATGAAAAGTGAGATAGAAACTAAATGAAAGTAATGCATTGTAGTCTGAGCTGGGGATAGCGACTCTACAGCAAGATTACCGCTAGGCAATGTTGTAGAAGGCGCTAGGCGCTAGTCGGGCGGTGAGGTACCGCCTAGGGATTAATCGGGATTAATCGGAATGGGATTTTTATATGTATTTTTTCAAAATTATATATATATACCCAGTAATATAAAAATAATACTTCAAAATTCACATAAGTACTTCAAGTTTCAGATAGTATGGTACGATTTTGACCGATTTTGACCACCTAGGACCGATTCTGACTGATTAATATAGTCCGATTAATTCGATTTTTGACCGCCTAGGTACCGCCTAGGACCGACTTTGACCATGGCCGATTAATTAACCGACTAGCTCAAAATTAGGCAGTAAGTGGCCGCCTAGCGCCTAGGCGCCGATTAATCGGCCGCCTAGGCCGATTTCTGCAACCATGCCGCTAGGGTGTGTGAAATCGACATTGCAAAAAGAAAAAAAAGGTACCGAAACCTAAGTAATCTGTGGTTGGGGATAGCGACTCTACAGCCGGATTGCCACTTGGTTAGGGAAAGCATCGTCTAGTCTCACGGAAAAGAAAAAAAAGAAAAAAAAAAGAAAAAAAATTTGATTGTAAACTCTCTTGGTTTTGATATAAGACGGTTGGGAATTGGTCCAGTGATCGTTCCTTTAGTCCTATAAGCTTGAGGCGGGAGTAGGTGGACTGTTGATTCTAGTGTGAGACCCTAGGTGGATTGACCGCACTTAAATTAAATTCACATGATAAGGGCTTAGGATTGGATTCGGGTTTAAGGGGACAAGCATATTCACAATCACGGCTAACGCAAGCCTTGGTTTTAATTAATTATACCTATAATTTTCGACCCGAGTGATTATTTGTTTCTGATTCCATTGCATAATTCTTTTTCGAGGACGAAAAAAGAGTAAGTGTGGGGATGTTTGATGTACTGCAAAGTACATATGTTTATAGTGTATATTTTGGTCAGTTTTCGGTTATTTTGAGTCTAGTTTAGGTTAGAATTTCGATACTGCTAACGTTAAGCTTTGATTTCAGGTCCCGTAGCTTAAAGTGATGAAAAACGAGTCAAAACGAGCGGTTTGGAAGAAAAACGGGATTCGTACGCGAACTGGAGAGCTGGAAATAATATAATAATAATAAAATCAGTTTTGGAGGCGCCGCGTGACGCCACCCCCCCTTCGCGTCACGCCTAGGGTCTTAATTCGAAGAAAATTGTTGGGCAGCTAGGGTTTTGGATTATTATTCCCAAGAAACTTAATAGAAACCCTAATTACGAATTTGGGACTTCTTGGAGCAATCTTGGAGCATTCTTGGCGTATAATCGGAGATCTTAAGGCTTTGGAATCATCGATACGAGTCAAGGGCGAAGAATCGAAGGATCTATCGGGTTTTCTAATCCCTTGTTTTGTCGATTTCTTTCTTTGAAACTTGTTATGATGAATTCGTTGTTAGACATCTTTGTTTTGTTTTCACGTTTTAGTATGCTTGGCTAAACATTTAAGCCATCTAGACTTAATGAATGGATTGATGTAAAGATTTTACCGGTTTTATTAATTGCATGATTCTTATGGACTAATTGTGATTTGTAAAAGGTTTGATTTAATGATTTGATGTATATGCGTGCTTTGATTTGGTTTATTGTTATTATTTGCTTCATATGATTCTTAGTGACGGTCTATATCACAACATAGAGTCATATTAGGGTTTAGGATTTCGATGAGTGTCTATATCACATAAGAAAACCTTAGCTCTTTAGGGAGAATCGGCCGGTAACCTCTAGAAGTAAATGGTAATAATTTGCTAAGTCTTAGTGTTCTACTAGTCCTAATACCTGGGAAGTGAGGGGCTATTGGTAGGTCTTACCCGGCGAATTGCTTTAGATAGTCCTTGGGAAAGGTCATGTCTTGGTTTACCTGTCGGTTTTATTAGTCTATCAAGTCAAATTAATTATTCCAAACTACCTTAGATCTATGATTGGGAAAGAGTAGGTCAATATTAGGGTACTTGCACAATAATTAGACAACTGGGAAGACGTCTAATAACCGATAGGATTAACGGCCTAGGTAGTTCCACAGGTTTCTCCTTGAGAAGGGTCGAGGGGCTTAGTTGGTTCTTAATAGGTTTAGTATCATACGATCCCGGTTCCATAATTCATGCAGTTAATTTAATTGGTAATCTCTTAAAAACGATCCAGGATTCTTGTCTAGGTGGTCTCGTTCTCACATAAGGAAAGTCCTCAGTCTTATTTCGTATTAGTTTAATTCTAGCTTAATTTAGTAGTTTAATTTAGATTTCCTAGATTTTTCGTAACCCCCCCCAGCAATTAAAACAAGTTAAGTCGTGTCTGTCTGTGTCTGTTAGAGTCTAATTTACGTGATACATAGAGTCCTGTGGTTCGATATCCGGACTTCCTAGGTTATACTACATTGATCGGTACACTTGCCGATTGTGTGGTTTTAGGTCGAGTCTAGAATTAAAGCTTTGTAGTGTCTAGTTTAGAGAGTCTAATTTGGTTAATTTTTATAGTCTGTTTAGCACACATCAGGTAACGTAAGGATAGTGTGAAATATAGATGATTGTATGTTAGATATAGTGGTTGGGATTAAAAGTAATTTGAATAGGAAACTCTATCGTATCATCTTCGATAGAAATCGAAATATCAAAAATCGTCGCACCGAACACTCGAACCAGGCTGTTGATCGATCAGGCTGTCAGCCGATCGAACAGCCCAGTCGATCGGACAGATTGTCCGATCGAGCAGGCTGTCTGATCGGGATGCCTGGCCGATCGGCCAGCCCTTTCCTCTTTTGGAGCCTATAAATAGGGTTGTCATTGTCATTCTTTCCACTTTTGGAAACTCTCTGACCGACCAGCTCGTGCTCCTCTCCTTTTCTCAGATTTCTTCCGATTCTGGTAAGTTTTCATCCTAAATCTTGTACTTTCTTGATCAATGCACACTCCTACACCTTTCTATCTTTCAAATCTTGATTTCTAACCGTGAAATCCTCAAGATCTAAGCATTCTAGGATGATGTCATCATGGTGTTCTTCAAGAACATTATGTTTTGGCCTCAATCCACCATGAATAGCTCGGATCTAACCGATTTCCACATAAACAAGTTAAGATCTATCAAAGATCTAAACATTTACATGATGTGAAGGATTGAAAGAAGGGATTCCAACTTTCTTTCAACTCTTTTACACTTAATGCCCCCAAACCGGTAGAAACGGAGCTTGAGCCAACTCACTAATCATTCCAATGGTTGTGTGATTCAAGATCCGGGTTCTATCTACGAGGTTCACTGACTTCGGGTTAAACGCTAAATCGCAGTTCCGAACTGTTCACCGGCCGGACTTGGGTGATTCCTATCCGAGCAGGAGAAACAAGTAAGAACGAAAGTTCCCTGGTTAAGCTCGTTGTCAAACTACCTCGATATAACGTCAAATAATCAGAACAGCCAAGTGTTAGACGAACAGGCCGACCAGGTCAGGATGCTGGCCGAACGATTAGGCTGTTCGAACGAACAGCCCAACCGATCGGACATGCCAGCCGATCGACCAGGCCAGCCGATCGGCTAGCATATGGCCCCACACTTTGACAACTTCATGAGGTATGGTATTGAACGAGGTGATGTTCGATCGAACGAGCTATTTGATAACATTACTTATCGGATCATGAGATACTATGCTTCAACACTTAATCGATTTTACAATTCGTTCGTAGTATGGAATGCCACCCAATCGAGCATGATATTCGATCGAGTGACATCCAGCTGAGGACTCACTATCGAAGTGTCTAACCAATCGGTTAAGCCGGCCGATCGAACAGACCGTTCGATCGATCGACCTGAAAGGTAAGAACACTTCAATGTTCTCAGATACTACAACGAAAACTTCAAAAGTTCAAACCATCATACACAAACACATCCTACTCAAAGGAAGAAACAATCCACTCGAACAGTCCAGCCGATCGAGCCTACCGGCCGATCGAACAGACTGTCCGAACGGATTGTCTAGCCGAACGAACAACCCGTTCGATCGAACCTGCTGTTCGATCGACCAGGCTGTTCGACCCCTTATCACGTGTTCCATTTTACGTATTGCTTATCGTCATACTATCGAACTATTCAGGCTAACCCTACTCTCAAGCGCTCCCTTCAATCCATCAATCAATCGCTGTGAGTATACTCGATCCCTTTTTGCTTATAGCACTTTTGGGTGTTACATGTTACTTATCAAAATCACAATCGAACACACTACTCAATTATTTGAACGCTAACCGTTATGCATGTATTACGTGACTAAATAAATGCTTGTTGATTGTGTTTACACGTGGAATGCTGTCTACCTGCCTTAACGACGTAGTACTATAGTTTGGACTCAGCACCCGTTCACACGGGGGTTGTTAAGGACAATTACTTGCATGGATTACGGTGGTAATCATGTATTGCGAACTGTCTCGGACAGTAAACCCGCAGTCATTGGTATCGATAGATCAATGTCGATAATTAACATACTTCGTTTTCCTCTGTGTACGTGTTGGTTATGCGTAAACTATTTCGAACTCTATATGCTATTATCAAACTTGTATGCTCACCTTTACATTACATGTATTGACTTTATTTTAACGTATGTGACAGGTGTTTAAGATGTTTGCTTGCTAGGAAAGCGAGACTAGAATAAAGCTCTAGAGGCCCCCAACAAATAGTTGTCTGTCAGGATCAAGTGTCTAGAGCATAGTTGTCTGTAGATCTTGTCCGACCAGGTCTTTAGGAGCATTTGAACAATATTTATTTGTTTCATTTAAATCTGAGTTGTCGGAACAAAATATTTGACTGGTTGTTATCTGTAATAATTTGTTTTGTTATTTGGGACACGGTATGGGACGTGTTATTTAAACTAAATAGTGATGATAGTTGTTATGGAAACTTGTGGACAATCTGTTTCGCTCAGTGCCATGCCCCGATGATTCCGCCATCGATTGGGGTGTGACAACGTGAATACGGATCGACAATGGTATGTATAGTAGGTGAACCCGTTTTGTTACCTGTTTCCACAGCCAACCCATTTTAACATGAGCCCATTTTTTGTCATGCCGTTGTTTTACTCGGCCCATTTATGACAACAGGCATTCATTATACTGATAATCTATGTAGAAAATGTGATTTATAAAGGCTTGAGAATGTAGCTACCGACTTATTTCATCACGAAAGGGTTAGAGTGGGTTGTTCTCAAAGGTGATAAAGGGTTAGAATGGCAATGATCAGCAATCATAAAACGAGCATGTTCTGATTACTCCGGCAGCTCTTCCACTCACTATGACAAATGAAAACTTTAAGGACCCTAGATATGATTTTTTGAGAGCTTTGTTTGATTTAAATTAATGTTAAGTTTTTTTTTTCTTTTTTTTTTTTTCTTTTTAACATTAGTTTTGCTTTTGATTTCAGAAATATGAATTTGGGGTTCGCGCTTTCTAACATTCTTGACTTTGTGAATCTAATTTTATAACTTAACGATTGAGACTTGAAAAGAAAATGACATATGTAACAGTTTTTACTGGTAAAATGATGAGATAACCTACCTCTTTTAACCATCTTTATTTTTTATCTATCAAAGCTTAGAGAATTATTCGGCTTAACGCAAGGCGCCGTACGGGGATTAAAACCTAGTTTAAATAAATGATAAATAACTATCATAAAGTCTGTAATAAATTCTAGAGCATTAGGCTATAGAGTGTGGGGGTCATGGGTAGGACATCATTTGTCATCTAGAAATATGAATGGAAGGCTACACCACCCCCTTGATTGATCCACCATGGTTTGCATGGATTAAACCATGGCCCTCATTTCCATTTTCAACAAATCATTTCTTTTTTTCTTTAGACAAAGATAAATTAAAATAAATAAGGGGCTAGTGGTTTGGGTCATGACCACACCCTTAAGGTAGTGGTTTTGGATTGTGGATTAGGCTATAGGGTGTGAGGGGCATGGTTGAGTCATCAATCGGCACGTAGGACCATTAATGGATTGTTACACCACCCCCATGTCTCATCCACTATAATTCCCATGGATTAAACCATGACAACCATGGGTCTCCTTTCCTTATTCAATAATTTCTTTCCTTTTCACAAAAATAAATAAAAATAAGATAATAGTGGTTTGAGTCATGACCACACCCTTAGGGTAGTGGTTTTGGATGATGGATTAGAAGTAGATGACATGGCGCTAATGTGGACGGTCAGGGTGATCATGAGGGTCATGACCACACCATGTAGCCTTAGAGGTGGGTTACATGGCACTAACATGGAGGGTCATGAAGGTCATGACCACACCCTATAGCCTTAACATTCATATCCTTTCATCTCCATTTCTATAATTACTCTAAAAATCACTACATTTTCTTTCTCATTTTTAATTAAATAATAAATTTTATACTTTTATCATTACATTTTCCCTCTTCTCCACTCACAACCACTTTAAAAAAATATTGAAAAATAATAGCGGTGATGTTCCAAAAAATATACAGATGAACAATAACATTTTCTTTCTCCACCACTCAAAACCACTTTTTATAATATCCAGAACTCACTCACATAAAAATGCAGAATGAGATGTGAATGCGCTCACACCCCTTCCATCAAATCTACCCTATAGTTACATTATAAACAACTACATTTTCTCTCTTCTTTCAACTAAATATTACTTTTTTTATACATTTGTCTATCATCTTTTCTATCTTTTTCTTTCAAATTCACTTTCAAAATATATTAAAAAATTATAGAGAAAATTAATCAAGATAATTGATTTTAGCACATATACGAATGATATCAGCACTTATGAAAAATTATATCAGCACATTAAAAACAAAAGAAAGATCCAAATAAAAAATTAATTGTTTGTTAACATAATTATAGAGAATTCAATATAATTGATATTATTTAAATTATTATTTTATTATTTCTCTATAATTAGTTGAATATCACATTATACTTTTTAATTATTTGTATTTGATCCTACATAGTTGATAGCTGATTGTCCATAAGAATAATTGAGGTGTAAAACGTGGGAAAAACATAATTGGTCCATACAAACTATGGAGCGATAGTGGGACACCTCATATAGAGTCAACATCCCATCTACATCACCGATCACCGATCTCCGACTGAGGTTGAATTAAGTGGTTTCTGGAACATCATCGAGAACTGAAGAAACAACACAACAGTCTAGATGAAGGTGGTGGTAAGAGAATCGACGATGGTGAGGCCAGCGGAGGAGACACCGGTGGTAAACTTATGGAACTCTTGCCTCGATCTCACTGCCGCCAACTATCACACACGATCGGTGTATTTTTACCGGCCCAATGGTGCTCCCAACTTCTTTGACACGAAAGTGATAAAGGACGCTTTGAGTATGGCGTTGGTTGCATTTTACCCGATGGCTGGGCGGTTTATACAAGGCGAAGATGGCCGGATTGAGATCAATTGTCGAGGACAAGGGGTGTTGTTTTTGGAAGCTGAGTCCGATGGTGTTATCAATGATTTTGGCGACTTTGTAACCACGTTGGAGTCGTTGAAGCTTAGTCCGGTGGTCGATTACTCGCTAGGAATTGAATCGTTTCCTCTACTGCTCTTGCAGGTATAAAATATTTCACTAGAAACATGTATTTTAGAGCATTCGTATTGGAGATCTATCTTCGGCAATTTAACTGAAAAGCATATATTTTTCTCTAAATTTGTATATTTTCAAATATCTCACATTTGACTTTTCATCTTTATCTTTATTTTACTCACAAACATTTATTTTATAAGTATTATTTTTTTGTTTTTATATGCTCACAAGAAGATACAGAGGGTTGAATAATCCCCTAAATATAGAGGTTGAATAATCCTCTAAATATAGAGGTGTACTTTAATTTCTATAAATATTTTTCTATTGTCCAGAGTCCAATATACTAGTGTTTAACTAGTTTTTTTCTGTTTTTTTTTCCTCTGCATTATATAGGGTATGATTATTGTACAAATAACTTTAACGTGCTAAATGTAAGAAGTGAAGGAATTTTTTTAAGGTTTTTTTCCCATCTAGTAAAGTATGTATTTTAGTCCTAAAACCTAAAAAAAATTATATAATTACTCTACCAAAGTAACTATAGGAAAAAAAAATTATTGTATTTTCTTTTATATGTTTTTTTTTCAACTAAAAAATATGATTAAGTGAAAAAAAAAGTAAAAAAATCTTCCTTCACTTCCTCATGTTAATAACATCCATTTGTTGTATTTGATCTTTATACATATTATTAAAACATATAGGATATAGAGGCTAGAATGTGAGTGCTATTGGTAGGGGAGAAGGCATATTAAAAAAAACAGTATGGGAAGGGTACATTTAACGATTATGTTTGAGAGCAGGTAACTTATTTCAAATGTGGTGGGGTTTCGTTAGGATTTGCTTTTGATCACCGGGTTTCAGATGGGAAGACATTCTTTCATTTCATGAACACATGGTCCGATATGGCCCGTGGGCTTGACATCACTCTCCCACCCTTCATAGACCGGACCCTCCTTCGTGCCCGCGACCCACCACGACCAGTTTTTAAGCACATCGAATACCAGCCTGATCCAACGCCGCTCCAAGCCCCCTTAGACGAAACCAAAATCATCTTCTCAAAGTTCAAGTTAACACGAAACCAACTGGATATGCTCAAAGCAAGTTCAAAGGAAGATGGGAACATGATCAACTTCAGCTCTTTTGAAATCATCTCGAGCCATGTTTGGAAGTGCGTCTGTAAAGCCCGCGGGATTCCAGACGATGTGGAAATCAAGCTCAACTTCCCCGTCGATTGTCGGGCCCGCTTACAACCACCACTTCCACCAGGCTATTTTGGTAATGCTGTCTTTATAACAAGTGCAATAGCAACAGCTGGCGAAATTCAATCCAAACCGTTATGGTACGCTGCAAGTAAAGTCCATGATGCTGTAGCGAGGATGAATAACGATTATTTAAAGTCTGCACTTGATTATCTGGAACAACACAACTGTAAAAAGCCCGCGGTTAATTATAACTACACAAATCTACTAATAGTAAGTTGGACTAGGCTCCCAATTCACGAAGCCGACTTTGGATGGGGTCGGCCCATATTCATGGGGCGTATAGGGATCCCATCAGCGGGTAGGTGTTATGTGTTACCAAGCCCAATAAACGATGGTAGCTTATCGATTATCATTGGGCTGGAAGCTGAACAAATGAAGCTTTTTAGCAGATTGTTGTATGCAACAATAAATGATCGCCTTATCAGTAGTTTATAGTTTTCTGCAGATTGTTGTATGTATGTACGTATGTCTGATGTATGTCCGTATGTATGTATGTATGTATGTATGTATGTATGTATGTATGTATGTATGTATGTATGTATGTATGTATGTATGTATGTATGTATGTATGTATGTATGTATGTATGTATGTATGTATGTATGTATGTATGTATGTATGTATGTATGTATGTATGTATGTATGTATGTATGTATGTATGTATGTATGTATGTATGTATGTATGTATGTATGTATGTATGTATGTATGTATGTATGTATGTATGTATGTATGTATGTATGTATGTATTGTTGGTTCATTTCTGTTTATACATGAAGGAAAACATTAAAACATACTTGTTATAGCAGACAGTGCGTTGGAGAATCCAGTAATGGAGTTCGACATGCTTGTCATCGTGATCTGGTTCCTCCTTAGGGTGCTGACTAATGATGGGGACTAAGAAAAACCGAAAAGGGATATCGGCTAGGAGAGGAGGTCGAATTATGATGTTATGGCTAATGGGGTGTGTGTAATTGTGTAACTGAGTAACCCCTTAACCTCCACATAATTCTCCTTTTATAAGCACCCAGGAGGAAACCTAATTAGTTAATAAGGGTAATATGGTCCATCAACAATTACCAACTAATTATTTAATAGGTTCTAATATATTTTGATCTCTATAATGTAAATGATTATGATGGCTATAGATTAAATATCAATACGTAATATATTTAATCTTACATTCTCCCACTTAGCCGAGTAATCATTTACTATGAGTATTAGATAAGCCTGATCAGGAGTTAACACTCATTTTAGCCTTAAACAAGTACTATAGCAGAAAAATACAGACGTTGAATCATTATGCGACTCAGGACCCCTATTAATCATACTATAGCCTTAATTTAAAACCTAATCGTCATGATCAAAATACGCGTAAGCCCTTTGTTTGACTTGTAACTTTATTTGTCTATATGCCATTATACCGGCTGAACATATTCTAATAGACATACAAAATCAAACTGAGGAAATTTCATTAATCATAAACATAAGCTAGTACAATATGCTCAAATAAGGTCTTTACTAAATCCCATATTCCGAACATGTTCTTCGTAAACCTTAGGAGGGAGACCTTTAGTCATCGGATCCGCAACCATATCCTTAGTACTAATATACTCGATACATAGATTATTTTCCTCAACTCGTTCACGTACAAATAGATATTTCGTATCGAGATATAAACCAGCTCCAGTCGAATTGTTACTGTTCGAGAAACTAACGACAGCTGAATTATCATAGTAAAGCTTCAATGGTCTAGAAATGGAATTAACGATTTTGAGTCCAGTGACCAGATTTCTAAGCAACATTCCATGACAGGTTGTGTTATAAACAGCAATGTACTCTGCCATCATTGTGGAAGTTGTGGTCAACTGTTGTTTATGACTCTTCCAAGAGATGGGGCCGCCTGCTAACATAAAGATATAGCCCGAAGTGGATTTCTTGTCATCTTTGCATTTGGCAAAGTCAGAATCAGAATAGCCCACCACTTCTAAATGATCACTTCTTCTATAAGTCAGTTTATAGTCTTTCGTCCCTTGCAGATATCGAAGTACCTTCTTAGCTGCTTTCCAGTGATCTAAGCCAGGATTAGTCTGATAACGGCCTAGCATTCCAGCAATATAAGCGCTATCTGGGCGAGTGCAGACTTGAGCATACATCAAGCTCCCGACTACTGACGCGTAAGGTATCTGGCTCATTTGCTCCTTCTCAACCTCTGTTGTCGGACACTGGAATGAACCGAAAACATCTCCTTTAACTACTGGAGCGACGGAGGGTTTGCACTGTTGCATGTTGTAACGTGTAAGGACACGATCTATGTAAGCCCTTTGGGACAATCCTAAGATCCCTTTGTGTCTATCTCGGTGAATTTCGATGCCAATGACGTAAGAAGCATCTCCGAGATCCTTCATGTCGAAGTTATGCGAAAGTAACCGCTTCGACTCATGCAACATGTCTAAACTATTACTTGCCAATAGAATATTATCTACGTAAAGGACAAGAATAGTAAAGTTACTCCCACTCATCTTGAGGTAGGTGCATTGATCCACTTGATTCTTCATAAAACCTTGCCTCTTCATGACTTCATCAAACTTGAGGTACCACTGACGTGATGCTTTTTTTAACCCGTAAATGGATTTCTTCAACTTACAGACTAGATGCTCCTGACCCTCAGGTTTAAAGCCTTCAGGTTGCTTCATGTAAACATCTTCGTCCAAATCTCCGTTAAGGAAAGCGGTTTTAACGTCCATCTTATGCAGCTCTAAATCGAAATGAGCTACTAGGGCCATGACGATCCTTAATGAATCTTTACGAGAGACAGGTGAAAACGTCTCTTGATAATCAATTCCCTCTTTCTGAGTGTAGCCCTTTGCAACCAATCTCGCTTTGTAGCGTTCAACGTTCCCATTCGGATCCAATTTTGTTTTGAACACCCATTTGCATCTACGAGTTTGACTCCGTTGGGTAATTCTACCAAATCCCAAACGTCATTTTTCTTCATGGATTCAAGCTCATCAATCATCGCTTTATTCCATTCAAAAGACTGATCACTGCTAATGGCTTCATTGTAAGAGATAGGATCATTGAGCTTTCCGGGATCCATTTCAGTCAGGTAGGTAACATAATCATCCCAATTAGTAGGCCTTCTTTGCCTAGATGACCTCCTGAGTGGATTATCGGGTACAGCGTTGTCGTGGTTATGAGCGTTTGATGTGCCTTCGTCATGAGGTATAATGGGTTCTGATTGTAGAGGTGAATTTGGAGTTGGTGCAGTAGCTTCAGGTGCAGTAGTTGCATTGGGTACAAGAGGAGTAATCGGAGTAATGGTAAGCGACGAGTCTCTCCCCCCGCGTCTTGTACTTCTTGCAATTCTTCGTAAGGGTTGGTACTGCTCCCACTGACCTTGAATACGTAACCCTTGGTTTCAACAGTACGGGTTACATGGGAAGGACAATAGAAACGATAACCCTTAGAGTTCTCAGGATACCCGATAAAGAAACAGGTAACTGTTTTAGGGTTAAGTTTCCTTAGGAAAGGATTGTAAAGTTTTGCTTCAGCAATGCAGCCCCATACTTTCATATATTTAAGACTCGGTTTCTTCCCTGTCCAAAGTTCATAAGGAGTTTTAGGGACAGTCTTAGAAGGAACTCTATTGAGTATATGAACAGCTGCTTTTAACGCTTCAGTCCAGAGGAATAATGGTAAATTAGTGTTGGTTAACATACTGCGCACCATGTTCATAAGGGTACGGTTTCTTCTTTCAGCGACTCCGTTCTGCTGAGGTGTACCAGGCATGGTGTATTGGTTCACAATCCCCTGGCCCTTACAAAACTCATAAAATGGACCAGGAGCTTGACCCACATCAGTATGTCTTCCATAATATTCACCGCCTCTATCTGATCTCACAACTTTAATCTGACGATCTAATTGCTTTTCAACTTCAGCCTTATAATCTTTAAAAGTTGTAAGAGATTCAGATTTCTCCTTAATAAGATACAAGTACATGTAACGAGAATAATCGTCAATGAAAGTGATAAATGAAGTATGTCCTGTTATGCCAGCGATTTGGTAGGGACCACTAATGTCAGTGTGAATGAGTTCTAATAAATTAGAACTCCTAGTGGCACCTTTCTTATTCGCTAATGTCATTTTACCTTTCAGACATTTGACACATGTTCCAAAATCAGAGAAATCGAGAGGAGGTAAGACTTCATCCTTTACGAGACGATTTAATCGATCTTTTGAAATGTGGCCTAAACGCTGATGCCACAACATGGATGAAGTCTCTAAGTCTCGTTTCTCTTCCATCTTTGTGAGTGATTCATTAATGTTATATGACAACAAAGATTTGGAAAAACCATCATCTAATTCTAATCTATAGAGACCACCATCCAGAACACCAGTACCATAAAGAACAGAATCATAGAGGATAGAGAGTTTGCGATGACCATGGGAAACAATAAAACCGTCCATGTCTAACTTTGGTCCTGATACAAGGTTCCGAGTTACCTCAGGAACATATAAGGTATCATAAAGTTTAATACATAAACCAGTTTTCATAACTAATTGTAATGTTCCAATGGCCTTCACTTCTAATTCTCGATCATCCCCAACCTTAAGCGTTCTTTGGTTTCTTTCCAGCTTCCGGATTGAAAGGAATCCCTGAGTAGAATTGGTAACATGAACCATAGAACCAGAATCAAACCACCAAGAATTAGCAGGAACACTTAAATTATAGGACTCAAGTATCATAAAATAATCGTTACCTTTCTTAGCCAGCCACTCCTTAAAGTCAGGGCATTCCTTCTGCATGTGTCCTGTCTTTTTACAGAACTTGCAGCGAATACTGCCTAAGGAGTTCTTAGAGCTGGAAGGTGCACTTGTATTAGAATTAGGATTAGGCCTGTGGACTTTTGAAGCATCCTTCCTCTGATAATTGTTCTTCCTTTTCTTAGAATTGGAGGTAGTGAAGTTTGCAACATCAGTATGGCGATCCATCCTCATACGCTCTTCCTCCTGTACGCACATAGCGACCAGTTCACTCATTGTCCATTTGTCCTTTTGAGTGTTGTAATTGATCTTGAATGCTTCAAAGGACGAAGGAAGCGAAGTAATGATGAAATGAACAAGGAAACCATCACTGATTTCCATTTCCAGCCCCTTCAGCTTATTGGCCATGTCATTCATCATCATGATATGCTCGCGAATGCCGCTCCTCCCATCATACTTAGTTGTCACCAGCTTGAGAATAAGGGTACTAGCGTGTGCTTTAGACGTCCCCTTGAACTGCGCCTCCACAGAAGCCAAGTAGGTTTTAGCATCTTCAGAATCAGGAATAGCTCCCCTGATAGCATTGCTTATGGACTGCTTCATAAACATGAGACACATGCGGTTACACCTAGTCCACTTTTCATGAAGTATCTGCTCAGCAGCAGTACTCTGAGTGGTAAGGTCCGCTGGCTTATTCTCCCTAAGAGCGTAATCAAAATCCAGCAGCCCAAGCGTAAGCATGAGAGCATCCTTCCATGCAGCAAAGTTATCACCAATCAAAGATGGAATCCCCTGATTTGGTGCTGATAGTGGAAATAAGATGAGCAAGTTATGATACTAAGGAAGAAGTCCTAATGTGATCTAAGGGCACGTTAAACTAAGGCAGGCATAAATAATGACCATTTTACATTATGAAGCTGTGATAATGTCTATTACTAACATCAAAATAATAGACTTAGTTAAAAAATTCTATTTAAACGAAGACAAAACAGCTTTGGCCAGAAGTGTAATCATTTAAGCATATGTGCAAAGTGGTTGTAACAAATAAGCTTTGGCCAGAAATTGAAACAATCACTTTAGTTATGCACTTGTTAAGTATGCCATCTATGAAAGAATTAAATCAGCTTTGGCCAGATATTAAAACATTCATGCTTATGATGCACACTTAACATAGCTTTCGTAATACTTGAATGATAAGTAGATGTATCAAGTCAGCTTTGGCCAGAAATGATACATCAGAAGCTCATTCAAGTTAAGCTATTTTGGTTTTGCAAAACATTACATTATCTGATTCTGATTAATTAACTAAATAACTACAAAACCAATTATTTAATAGCAAACTACCCGTTAGCCCCGAAAAAATTCTTAGTTCACATTTAAACAGCCTAAAATAATGAGGTTTCGAGTCAGGTCTCGACTGAGTTATGAGATCTCGAGTCATGATGAGGTCTCGAGTCGCAACCACGGTCTCGAGTCACAACCTTATGGTCTCGAGTTATGACATTATGGTCTCGAGTCGCAACCTTTGTCTCGAGTTATGATGTTATGGTCTCGAGTCGCAACCTTTGTCTCGAGTGATGACGTTATGGTCTCGAGTCGAGACCTTTAAACCCTTATGATTTCGAGTCGAGACCTTATGGTCTCGAGTCGAGATCTGTTGGTCTCGAGTTGTGAAGGTTTTAAGGACCTGATGATTTCGAGTCGAGACCCTATGGTCTCGAGTCGAGACCCTATGGTCTCGAGTCGTAGTCTGATGATCTCGAAGCTTCCTGTCAACAGCTGTTAATTGTGATAACTTAACTGAAAATTCGAAATCTAAGGGATTATGAGATATTATTTCCTGTTTTAAGATGATCTAATTTTATCAACATATTTCGAAAATAGTAAGTGTTTATCTAATAACAGTTTTTGAATAAAGTTAAAAAATAAAATTGGATCAAACATGAAAAAAACACTCATTAATCCTAAAACATTCCAAAACATAATAGAATTATCGAATTTTTCCAAGAACATGATGAACCCTAAAAACATAAAACATAAATTCTGGAACCCGAAACCTGAAAATTAATAATTTTTCTAAACAGACTTCGGTTAAAACATAATCCAGTTAATTTCGAATGAACATATGATTAATCTTTTTCCGAAAACAATGATCTCGAGTCGATCTTCATGACTCGAAACCGGCTGTGACGGTTTTGAAGTTATAAAAAATCCGTTTTCCAAGTTTCAATCCCAGAAATTATGGATACGAAAACAGAACTGACTAATCAACATATGCTCTGATACCACATGTTGGTTCAGTTCTGTTTATACATGAAGGAAAACATTAAAACATACCTGTTATAGCAGACAGTGCGTTGGAGAATCCAGTAATGGAGTTCGACATGCTTGTCATCGTGATCTGGTTCCTCCTTAGGGTGCTGACTAATGATGGGGACTAAGAAAAACCGAAAAGGGATATCGGCTAGGAGAGGAGGTCGAATTATGATGTTATGGCTAATGGGGTGTGTGTAATTGTGTAACTGAGTAACCCCTTAACCTCCACATAATTCTCCTTTTATAAGCACCCAGGAGGAAACCTAATTAGTTAATAAGGGTAATATGGTCCATCAACAATTACCAACTAATTATTTAATAGGTTCTAATATATTTTGATCTCTATAATGTAAATGATTATGATGGCTATAGATTAAATATCAATACGTAATATATTTAATCTTACATGTATCTATTCAACATTAAAACAAAACATTAGTTATGACCAAAATGAACAAGAGTATGTATAAGACTCGGGGCTGTCACCCAAAATTCCCAATAGGACCAGTTTTCATATATTTTCTAAACCCCGCTTTGTAGCCAAAGACAGTGACGGATCTAGCCATATTTTGTGGGTTCCTAGGAACCCAATCAATTTGGGAAAAAATAGTGAGAATTAATGAAAACCTTGTATGATTTCGAAAAATTTAACGATAATCTATCAAAAGGAACCCATTAGAAAAATTTTTGGATCCGCCACTGGCCAAAGATAGCTGAACAAGCATAAGATATACCAAAATGAAGTGATAAAAGATCAATATCACTAAATGATATATGGAAGTAGAACAAATAAAAAAAGGATATAATGAAACAGTAAAACGAATTGATTGTAAATGGAAGTGATAAAGTAACGATGTAAATGATTGTTTGATCAATGAAGATCTAACCTTCATCGACAACACACATGACACATAAATACTAAACTGAAATTTTCGTGTTGGTTAACACACAACCGTTCCAGAAGAGTCGTAATGTTTACAACTTCCAGACCGATGATACAATCCAATACTTCCAGGCGCATTTTCAGGCCAATTTCCAACTAAATTTTGGCAGAAAATCATCTGAACATGTCTGAAATAATAACACCAACCATAAACAACCCTTTGAATCAACTTAAAGCAACCTAAACATGTCTAAAAAAACTATAAATTGTATTTTTATACTATACCCCTCGCCTAAAAAAACCCTCTCCTTTTAAGCACCTTGCACCGAGGCCCAAAGCTCACCCTTTGTGCCTTGTGTGCGCCTGGCACCTTCGACAACTATGGTGTATGCCACTATACCAATGATAACAATCTTTTGTTCCAAGTGTGTGTGTTTCTTTTTTTTTTTTTGTTAAAACAATAGTGTGATTTAGTCATAGTTATCAAAATAATCTCATGAAATCTGGGAATGGCAAAATTCTTAACCTAGTGTACACAACGTCGGAAACAATAGTGTGCTTCAGCATTGCTGGTTCACATGTGAACCTAGTGTACCCAACATTAGTTCATATATATGATCTTTTTAAAACGTTTCATTAAACACTTGGTGCAACATTATTAAGTTAATTTAATTTGAACATTTGACCTATATTTGATCTATATTCAAACCAACGAGTAGTTAATCAGAGTATCAGACATATAATATAGGTAGTGTTTGGTATGCAGGAATGGAAGGTGGAATGGAATAAACTATTGTGAGGGAATGAAAAAAAGTGTGTTTGGTTGGTCAACGTAATGGAATCACCCATTACATAAGTCATTCCATTCCCTCAAATTATTCATCCACTCCCCCTATTTTTTTCCATTCCATTCCCTCTCTAAGCATACGTCACAAACACCGCCCATCACCTCCACCACCACCACCTGCCGTCGTCACCACCCGCCACCCGCCACCAACCTTCGCCAACCACCACCACCGTCCTCCGCCGACCACCACCACCGTCCTCTGCCGCCACCGCCGCCCGCCACCACCGCCATCCACTACCATCGCTGCCACCCGCCATCGCAAACCACCGCCAACCCGACCACTACCACCACCCTCCGCCGACTACCACCACCATCCTCCGCTGCCACCACCCGCTACCGTCGACCACCACCACCCGTCATCGTCGCCGCCACCACCACCCGTCGCCACCACCATCGCCGCCACGCCACCAACGACCACCGCCACCCTGACCACTACCGCCACCCTCCGCCGGCCACCACCACCATCCTCCACGGCCACCTCCCGCTACCGTCGAACACCACCACCCACCGTTGTCGCCAACACCATCGACCACCATCACCGCCACCCGCCACCCCGACCACTACCGCCACCCTCCGCCGACCACAATCACCATCCTCCGCGGCCACCACCCGCTACCGTCAACCACCACCACCCACCTTCGTCGCCACCACCATCGCCGCCACCTGCCACCGCAGACCACCGCGAACCCCGACCATCGTCGCCGCGACCGCTAACAACCGTCACCCACCGACCACCGCCACCCACCACTACTACTACTACCCATCCCTGCCACTGCCACTAGCCGCCACCGATAACCGCCACCACTCATCACCAATTTAATTCTTTCCTCTTTTCTTACCTACCAAACAACACAATGTAATGATTTATTCATTTCCTGTATGGTAACCAAACAAGACTGTGGAATGTAATGATCCATTTCATTCATTTGTTCATTCCATTACCTCGTCAATTCCATTCGCTCATCTATTCCATTACCTCGTCAATTCCATTCGCTCATCTATTCCATTACGTCATACCAAACAAACCCATAGAGATTGAACGTATACATACCAATAATAACTACTATCGTACGAATCTGCATATTTTTAATCGTCATGATGATTCAGAAGAAGACCCAGAATACCATCAAATGGGTGTTTGGGATTGAGGGGCCGTTTTTGTTTACCTGTTAATGGGGCTCTTAATGGATCAAGCCTCTTAATGATTCAACACTTAATGGTTCAGACTGTTTGTTTCGTGAGCACATGTTTGAATGGTTCAGACATTTGCCTTTAAACGGTTAAGCATTATACAGTCTCTTAATGGTTCAGCACTTAATGGTTCAGACTTCAGACTTCTTACTGGTTCAACACTTAACCATTCAGAATTTGTCAAACAACCCCTGAGTTTGAAAATGACTTATTTAGTTATTGACTTTTTCAAAAAGCCAATAAATTAAAAAAGTGTTTGACAATGCTAAAAATGCTTTTCATTTTGGCTTTTTGAAAAAAAAGTTGTTTTTCAAAAGCCACAAAAAACTACATTTTTAAATGGCTTTGGGTTTTTATCATAAAATTACCATCTATCCTCATTCTTAGAAATAGGAACAAAACATGGAAGCTTATTCTTTTTGGTTATTTTACTTTTTCCACCACAAAAGTTAATCCAAATACGTTTTTAAAAACTTTTTTAATTTTTGTAAAAGTTATAAGCTAATAAACACTTTTGGACAAAAAAAAAAATACTTTTGGAGTTAAACAAGCAATCCCAAACACTGGAGAATAGGGAGAGGAGGTTTTTGGAGCTTTGATCAATCCAGGGTTTTGTTTTATTTGATTGATGATTGATCGTGGTTTCTATATTTACAATAATACCCTTGTTTAATAACAAGTTGATTTTTTTTTTTAAAATAGACCAGATCTTAATCATTTTTAACAGATTCACCTGTCATTAGGGCAGTTTAAAAAGCCCGTGGCTTGAGGTTTTAATAGATCGAAAAAAGTTTGAAAAAAGCTCGGCTCGAAGTCAATTCGGTTTTAAACAAGCTGGCTCGGTTCGGTGTGTAAACGAGCCGAACCAGAGCCAAGGTAGGTTCGGTTCGTGGCTCGCACATTAATTGGCTCGTTGACTCGCTCGTTTTGGCTCATTTAAATTAAACCCCCATTTATGTGTGTGAGGATATATTCTAATATATCTAAGCAATGTTATTTAATTAGTAATATCGTTATTTTTTTTATTGAAAGAAATAGATTGTTAAGCTATTGTTTTATTTAGTAATATTGATGGATCGTTCCTACCGAGGCATGGTGCGGTCCTTAGGGCAACCCGGTTTTACCCAGCTGTTACCCCAGCGAGTCTCTCGTGTGGGGGCAGTATGGTTTCCGGGCGGAAGTCTGCTTGCGCAACGGTCGGGGCCCGATCGAACATCGCGTCCGTAAGAGCGGGGCTGACGGGGGAATGTCTTTGACATGACCCCGGAGACCAATTCGGTCTTGTACAGAGAAAGTCTCCTTCCAAAAAAAACAAGTAACGATAAATCTTTTCTTGTTCGTTTTATTGTTTGCCCAAAATTACTATTCTATTAGCCTAAATAATGGTTTATTTATTGTTTTTGGTTTTATGTATATCATTACGTGTGTAAAAAATATTAACTTTTTTTTAAAAAAATGAGCCGGCTTGACGAGCCAACTTTCCAGCTCGTCAAGAAAAATGAGCCGGCTCGGCTCGATTTGATTTTTAAACGAGTCGGGCCTAAGCCCACCCTGGTTCGGTTCGGCTCGGCTCGTTTACAGCCCTACTTGCCTTTCTAAAATCGACTCCTAAGTTCAATTGGAGTTTGTTTGAGTTGCTTCCTGATGAAACACTGGTTAACACAGGGTTATCCCAGCTGAACTGTCTCGTGTATGATGGTTCAATCTCTTCCTCCACTCGCCGTTAGCTGATATCCTACAAAACGGAACACCGGTGACTCGCCACAAGGGGGGAATAGGGGGGGTTCTCCTTATGACCACCATCCGGCGTGAGAATAAGTACTGTTATGATGAGAATAGTGTGCGTTTAGAGTAAATAGTGAGAGAGCAGAATCCTTAAACCTGAAGGAGGAATCCTCTATTTATAGCCGAAGGATGAAGAAAGAGGAGGAGGAGACCTGCCAGCTAGCTAGTGGGCGCCAGCTGTCCGACCAAGGGGAATATCTTCTTTGTCCCCTCTGCTGTCGCCCGTGTAGTGGATGACGTGGCGCGCGCTCATTTGTCCAGCTGGGCGCTCACTTGTACTGGCTGTCGGCCTGTCCTCCAGAGATCTTGCAGTGAAGGCTGGCGTCCATCCGTGTCGTCCTTTTTGTTTGGAGAAGCATCTTCTTTGTCACCTGCGATTTCTTCCAGAAGCTTCTGGACGCGCACGGATGATGTGGACGCCATGTAGGAAAAGTGGTGTGGTCCCCGTGCCATGTGTGCACCGATTTGGGACCATACCTCTTCAGTTCCTCAACTTTTTTTAGGCTATGAGGGTATGGGGGTGGTGGATTGGATTATGGATTGCCACACGAGACATGGTTCTCGTTGTACATCGCCTTCTTTTCAAACCATGGCGGTTCGCATGATTTAATCCACAACAACATGACCATGTATCAATTAATTAGGGGATTTTGATTGGTGCGAGAGGATAGCGGATGATGGTGCGGGTCATGGTCCACACCATATAGAGTGGTGGATTAGGTTAGTTAATGAGGGTGTGGTGATGTGGCGTCCTACGTGGCGGCCCATCCTCATGGGGATGACCCTCCTCATACCCTTTATTCTTAGAGGGACTGATCCATTGTCATTTTCCATTTGTATCATGCATGTTGTTTACTGATACCAATTTTGAACCACACACCCGTACACTTGGTGCATAGCACAAATTAGTGGTCCAAGAATCATATTCCAATCGCTGTAAGATTCAATGCGAAGAATCAAACTTTCAAAAACAAAACTTGTCAAATTGGTGGACATGTCTCACCGCTGCTGATTACCCTTTTAGTGTGAGACTTTTACGTTAACCAAAGTGTGTGCAAATTATGTGTTATTGGAATTTAGATGCAATGAGTGTGAGATTTATGAATTATTGACTGACA
This sequence comes from Helianthus annuus, assembly GCF_002127325.2. Taxonomy (NCBI): domain Eukaryota; kingdom Viridiplantae; phylum Streptophyta; class Magnoliopsida; order Asterales; family Asteraceae; genus Helianthus; species Helianthus annuus. The sequence continues at coordinate 154,521,798 of NC_035437.2, read as the reverse complement.
GTGGGCCCACTCAAATAATTGACTGCTGAATAGATTTATAATTGGGGCTGAAATGGGTTTTAGAACATCATCAAGAATTGAATAAAAAAACAAAGATGAAAGTGGTGGTAAGAGAATCGACGATGGTGAAGCCAGCCGAGGAGACACCGAAGGTGAAGCTATGGAACTCTTGCCTCGATCTCATTGCCCCCAACTTTTACACACTAATGGTGTATTTTTACTGGCCCAATGGTGCTCCCAACTTCTTTGATACGAAAGTGATGAAGGACGGTTTGAGCAGGGCGTTGGTTGCGTTTTACCCAATTGCAGGGCGACTTAGACAAGGCAAAGACGGCCGAAGTGAGATTGATTGTCAAGGACAAGGTGTGTTGTTTTTGGAAGCTGAGTCCGATGGTGTCATCGATGATTTCGCTGAATTTGCACCTCAATTGGAGTTGTTGAAAATCTTTCCCTATCAGGGAATTGACTTGGATCTTTTGCTAGTCTTGCAGGTATAAAATATTAATTTACATCAAAGGGTGTGTGAGTTGTTCGGTTAAAAAAATTTAGTTAAAAATTTACATGTGTATATATGTAACAATTGTCTTGGAGTAGGTAACATACTTTAAATGTGGCGGGGTTTTGCTAGGAGTCGGTATGCACCATCATGTCATGGATGGGATGTCTGCGATGCACTTCATTAACACATGGTCCGATATGGCTCGTGGCCTTGGCATCACTCTCCCACCTTTCATAGACCGGACCCTCCTCAGTGCGCAGGACCCACCACAACCTGTTTTTGACCACGTCGAATACCACACAGATCCAACGATCCCATCAGATGAAACCAAAACCGTCTACTCAATTTTCAGGTTAACACGATACCAACTCAATACGCTGAAAGCAAAATCAAAGGAAGCTGATGCTAGCACGATCAGTTACAGCACTTTTGAAATTGTCCCGGGCCGTGTTTGGAAGTGCGTGTGTAAAGCCCGTGGGCTGGGAGACAATCAGGCCACCAAGCTCAAAATTGCAGTCAATGGACGGGCCCGCTTACAACCACCACTTCCACCTGGCTATTTTGGTAATGTGATCTTCACAGCTGCTGCTAAAGCGACTGCTGGCGAAATTCAATCCAAACCTTTCTGGTACGCTTCAAGTAATATCCATAATGCCAATACCGATGCATGGGTCATTTTTTCCTTAATCGTTTGGAATGCCCTTTCTTGATCTTCACCCCAATTAAACTTTTCGCCTTTACGGGTTAGTTTGGTCAACAACATAGCAATTTTGGAGAAATATTGTATGAATCTCATATAATATCCTGCGAGCCCCAAGAAGCTTCTGATTTCCGAAGTATTCTTCGGTGGATTCCATCTTGCCATTGCTTCTATTTTTGATGGGTCTACTAACACCCCGTTTGCACTAATGATGTGCCCAAGGAACTATACCTCTCGTAACCAGAAGGCACATTTTGAAAATTTTGCATACAATTTCTCTCTTCTAAGCGTCTCCAACACTTCACGTAAATGACTGGCGTGTTCTGCCTCATCCTTTGAATATATCAAAATGTCATCGATGAATACTATCACCGACTTATCCAACATTGGCTTGCAAACCCAGTTCATGAGATCCATGAAAGCCACGGGTGCGTTAGTTAACCCGAAGGACATCACGAGGAACTCATAATGTCCGTATCGTGTACGGAAGGATGTCTTCGGTACATCCTCTTCTTTGACTTTTAACTGGTGATACCCCGATCTAAGGTCAATCTTAGAGAACCAATTTGCGCCTTGCAATTGGTCAAATAGGTCGTCAATTCTTGGGAGCGGATATCGATTTTTCACCGTGAGTTTATTCAACTCCCGGTAATCGATACACATGCACATACTCCCATCCTTCTTTTTCACAAATAGCACCAGTGCGCCCCATGGAGACACACTTGGCTGAATAAACCCCTTGTCGAGGAGGTCTTGAATTTGGGATATCAATTCTTGCAATTCTGATGGCGCGAGCCGATATGGCGCCTTGGCCATAGGTTTCGCGCCCGGAATCAATTCGATTCCGAACTCTACCTCCCGTTTTGGCGGTATTCCCAGTAAATCTTCCGGAAATACATCGGCATATTCGCGTACCACCGGTACGTCTTCAATCTTTAGCGATCCCTTGTCGGGTTCGTTTGCGTATATCATAAACGCTCTACATCTGTGTCTCATGAGTTTGTGAGCTTTTAGCATCGAGCATATAACGGGATTACCCCCCTTTTTCGCCATATATGGTAACAGATTTTCCACTTGGAGATGTTAATTTTATCTCCTTGCGGAAACACACGACTTTCGCATGATGTCGGGATAACCAATCCATCCCGACCACTACTTGGAATTCTCCCATCGACATTGGAATCAAGTCTATCGAATATTCTTCATCATCAATGCTCATCTTACAATCGCGACATACATCACACACAATGAAACTTTTGTTGTCACCTATTTCTACATATAATGGCATAGGCAATTTTGTCAGTACAAAGGAAGGATGTCGAATAAATCCATGCGAAATAAAGGATATATTCGCACCCGTATCAAATAACACATGTGCAGGAATTGAATTTATAGCAAATTACTTGAAACCACATCGGGTTCCCTTTTCGCCTCCGCTGCTGTTAACTGGAAGGATCTACCTTTTTCTTTTGGTGTCTCAGTATGTGTATCCTTGTCATCTTTCTTTCCGATCAACTCCGGGCACTCAGACTTCTTGTGACCCGGCTGATAACATTTGTAGCACACCGACACTTTCCCCGGGCACAACGCAGCCGTGTGCCCTGTTTTCCCACAAATAGGACACGGCTTGTCCTTAAACCGGCACTCACCTTTGTGCCCTTTCCCGCATACTTTACAACTGGGCGAACTGCTTTTTCCTTCTTGCTTCTTTGACGACTCAGTCGTACGTGCCTTTTTCATAGGGCTTGGGTTAACCACTTGCGCCCTTCTTTCACCCCTTTCAATCTGTTTCTTTAGCTTTATCTCCCTTTCTCGAGCAGTGTTAATGATTTCGGTGAGGGTTTCATATTTTGAGGGAGTCATGAACTCCCGATACTCTGCGCTTAGCATGTTATAATAAAAATACACCTTCTGTTCTTTGGATGTCACCAATTCATCACAAATCTTAGTTTGTCGAGAAAGATCCCCGTGATCTTATCAATAGATTCGCCTTTCTGCCTAAGCTGAATGAATTCCTCTTTGATTCGATTGATAACCGCTTTGGGACTATGATGTTTAAGGAATGGTACCTTAAACTCCTCCCATGTCATTGCTTTTGCCGCTTCACTTCCGATCTCCTTTTTCTTATTATCCCACCAGTCTTTTGCGACATTTTTGGAGGTGGTTTTATGATTGGTAGTTATTTCCTTATTTAAAACAACTTAAATGACACATTTACCCCCAATCAATTAAATTAGCCTATTTTAAAGACACGCATATTACAAAAATGCCATCAAAATGATCTCAACCATTAAACACACTCATCTGATGGCCCAGATCGCTTCCTACACTTTCTAGGAAAAACACACTTTTCGCAGGATCCCTACTATATATATATATATATATATATATATATAGGTAAAGGATCCTGTACAAAGTCATACTTTTGTAAGAAGTGTGAGAAATAATTTGGTGATAACAAGTGTCCTCTATCTTAATTAATTGAAAAGGGTATATTAGTAATTTACCTTTCTTATCAATTAATTGAGTTTCAAGATAACTGAAAAAAAAAAAAAAAAAAAAACTGTCATCCTATTTTTTTGCAAGATCAAATTCCATTTTCACTCCTATTTTTTTGCAAGATCAAATTCCATTTTCACCTACGTATGCCATAAAACATCAGTTATACATTTATGATGGTGGCCACAAAATGAAGTGAAAGTGAGACTTAGATTGCCAACAAACGTATTACTATTTTTTGTTCTTAAAATGTAGACCATGGCCACTAAATCTGCATATACTGATATCAAGTATGTCGTCCATTTTGCAAGATCTAATATGGGTTCATCATGGTGTTTTAAAATCTGAGAATGTTTTGTATTGATAAAACACCATGACTTGAATCATAGATTTTTAAAACACCACGCAATGAACAATGTCTCCAAATAAAACACCATGACTTGAGTCATAGTCATGGTGTTTTAAAATCTGGGAATGTTTTGTATTGATAAAACACTATGCCTTGAATCATAGATGTTTAAAACACCACACCATGAACAATGTTTCCAGATAAAACACCATGACTTGAATCATAGATGTTTAAAACACCACGCCATGAACAGTGTCTCTAGATAAAACACCATGACTTGAATCATAGTCATGGTGTTTACGATTTTTATACAATGTCTCCAGATAAAACACCATGACTTGAATCATAGACGTTTAAAACACCACACCATGAACAATGTCTCCAGATAAAACACCATGACTTGAATCATAGTCAATTTATCCAGTTGTTTTAAAACACCATGCCATGAATCTGATTACAGTTCTCGTTATGATAATGTATGACGAATATGCAACCAAAGACCTCCTACAATTAAGGTGAATCATTAATTCCTATATTTAAGGAAAAAGGAGTAAATGTAGGAGTTTTTTGGTCGTGTATGATATGGTTACCATATTTCAAAAATTGAAAAAGACACTATTGCCCTTTAATTTTACATAAGGTCCCTCTTATTAAAACACAATTTACATTTTTATACCTTATTGATCTCAACCATTAGATCAAATATCCAATGGTTTAAAACACTTCTTACCCTTCTAACATTTTAGACACTTTTTACCATATCCCTACCCTATATATATATATATATATAGTGTAAGTATCTATGGAAAACCCACTTAATCTAGAAAACTTAGGAAACCTGAATTGTGTGGTCAAGATTGATCCACATCATATCTTTAAACACATGTTTAAAGGGCAAATTAGTCATTTGTTCAAGCCATCATTTCACTCTCTCCCCCATCCCATCAAGTCATTTATTACCCATCATTTCATTCTCCCTCTTTCTTCTTTCTTCTTCTTTTAGAATTCAAAATATATCATTCTATCTCTTTCTTCTTCTTCTGTAAATTCACCATCATCATCATCATTCATTCTATCTCTCTCCATGTTTCAAAATAAACACCAAGAACACACACAAGTGTGTGTGAGAGAGTTCAGGAGGTAGAGAGAGAGATTTAAGAGAGAGAAGAAGACGACGATGGACGACGGACAAGCCGTCGTCTACAGCGGTGGAGGTTCTCCGACGAACCGTCGGTGCCGACGACGGTGTTACAGGCAACCGGAGTGGGGATTCTGATTACAAGCCTTCGTCTACAGCGATGGAGGTTCTCCGACGAACCGTCGGTGCCGACGACGGTGTTACAGGCAACCGGAGTGGGGATTCTGATTTTAGCTCAGTTCAGATTCGAGTCAGCCGCAGATCGGGACTCGGTTCAGGTTTCCGGTTAGTGATCCAGTCCAAGTATGGTTCAGTCTTTTTGGATTCTCTTGTTTTATTTTGGTTTGGATTCTCTGGTTTTATACTCGGTTAGGTGTCATTTGGTTTGGATTATTTGGTTTTTTTTTTCAGTCTTTTTTAATTTGTGATTATTGTTTGTTTAGGACTGTTCAAATGTTATTTTTTCTCTGTTTAAGCGGTTTGGTTTGGTAATGTTGTTAGATTTAGTATTCAGATTGTGTTTTTAGTGTCGGATTAGCTGAATGTGGGCATTTTTTGTTAAAATGTGAAGGCGTAGGGTGGAAAGGTGTGTGCAGAAAAAATGCAACGTCCTGAGTGCATCAGAGAGTGTGATTGTGTAGTTTCGGTGCAGAATACAGTTTCAGGTAACACTTTGTAGTGAGGGCGTTGCTTGACGAAAAGAAGATAGTTGTTGACGATTGTGTAGTTTCGGTGCAGAATACAGTTTCAGGTAACATGTGTTACCTATCTCGTACCTGTTTGTTGTGTTAAATAACTCCGGAAATATTACTTGTGTTATTATGTATTTACTATGGCCGTTGTATTTGCAAGAGTGAGGAGAATGACCAGGTCCGTGACGGGTAGGCTGGCTAATAAGCGAAAGCAGAACGATAAAGAAACAGAACGATAACGAAAGAAGGTAGATGGAGAAACCGATGAAGAATGGGAACAAGAAGTCGATGAAGGGCAAGTGGTGGGTACCTTTGATGTTGTACAGAAGTTACCCTCTAGTGTAACACATGTTATAAACATGTGTTACATATGTTCAACCTCTTTGTTACAAAAAATCGGGGCTACACATATGTAACACGTGTTACAACAGGTTTTTACCTACTTGCACGTCTCTATTACAAATGGATGAAAACAGTTTTTTTAAAACATCCACGGTGTAACACTTGTTTATTTGAAAGTTCTTAAAACAACCGTTGTAACACGTGTTACATCTTTTTACTCAGCTGTGCATTTTCCTTTTTATAATCCCATCCTCAACGTAAAGATACATCCAATGTAAGACGTGTTACAAAAGAAAATTACCTACTTACACATCTCTATTACGTTGATTTAAACAGTTATTTAAAAACATCCACTTTGCAACACTTGTTTATTTGAAAGTTCTTAAAACAACCGTTGTAACACGTGTTACAACTTTTTTAGTGTTGTGCATTTTCCTTTTATAATCCCATCTTCAGCTTGAAGATACATCCAATGCAACACGTGTTAGGTTTTTTACGTGTTACAAAAGGTTTTTACTTAATGTAATAGTAAGTTTAAATGTTAAAACGTTTTTTTAAGATTGGTTGTTAAATGTTAAAATGTATAAACTTCATAATTTATTCGGAATATCTCGTTTATTTTACAAATAAAAAGTCGTGTTTTTTTGGTGGGATAATTAGCTACATATGCAGTAAACGTTACCCAAGTTACTTGTAGTTACCCCAACCCTTTTTTGGACACAAAGGGGGGTTGCACATATGTAACACATGTTTGTGTTACACTAGAGAGGTAACACATGTATAGCCACGTTACACATGTTACATAGGAGATTAATAAGTTTTAACTATAGAAACTAATATTGATATACTTATTTTGTTCACAGGTGAAAAAATGTTTTGTGTTCAAGATGAAGATGGTTATCAAGAAGCGAAGCCCGCCGAAGGATTGCAACGCATCATCAGGTTTTCGTGGTGACGATGGTGTGTTTTTTGGTTGGCTGCTATGTGTTGTGAAGATGGATGTTGTTGTGAAGACCATTTTTTAGAAGCATTACAACTATTGATATAAAATTCATTTTTATTTTCATTTTCATTGTTAGTATGCCCATTTTTGGATGAATACGGATGTTGATGTGACGGCAATTTTTTTTGGGATGCAACAACTATATGTAACATGTGTAACCTTGACGTTGTAACACATGTAACACCTATATGTAACATGTGTAAGATGGCTATACATGTGTTACATTTGTTGCCCCATAGTGTAACATATGTTACATATGTCAGTCCCTTTGGTGTCAATTTAAACTTAGTAAAATTACATATGTAACAACATTACGTCATCCAAAATGTCATATCAATGAACAAACAAGTAATATATGTAACTATAAGTATATGAGACTAGCGTAACGAATTAAAGGGACAAACGATACACTTCATGTTACATATGTACCTAGAGTTGTTATTAACAATGTTATTAGTAGATAAAAAACTGCATTAACGTATATTTTTTACATTGAACCCAGCTTATTGGTCATAAGTCTTATACATGGCAAGAAGTTCTTTCAGTGTGACATATGATTTAACATTAATAGGATGATATTGCTCGTTGACATTCGGTGTCCACAATTTAGTGCCATTAGAAGACTCGTAAAGATGGTAATGTGGAGTATGTTCTAGATCATCTGTGGACATAGGGATGGATGTTAGTATAAGTTTACGTGCGTTATGAACATTGTAATATGTTTAGCACCCTAGGGTAACAAAAAAAAGATCACACATGACACTTGTCGCCATGTTACACATGTTAATTGTGTGTGCAGATGTAACATCTTATCTACAACGTTTGTAACATCCTTAAAAGTTGTGTTCCTACTATGCTTTATATTTTTTAAGTACTTATAGGTAAACATGTTTTTTAAGATACAACATGTAACATGTGTTACACCGAAATGTTACACAAGTGTTTCCAGTTTACACATGTTACATCTTGTGTAACTCTGCTTTATATTTTGTAAGTGTTTCCAGTTTCCAGTTTAAACATGTTTTAAAGATACAACTTGTAACATGTAAGTATTTATAGGTAAACATGTTTTAAAGATACAACCGTACCACCTTACAAGTTATATGTTTTGCTGACAAACGCCATGTCACACATGTTACACACTATAGAGTGAAACAACAGTATTAAACGCTGCTACACATTTCCCATTCTGTCATAACATGTGTAACCTTTTTGGGGGGTTTCGATGTTGTAGGTTTATACAGACTTAAATATATACAAATGATCCAAAAGTGATCAATCATGTGTTACCCTCTAGTGTAACATAAGTTACAAACATGTCTTACATATGTGCAGCCCCGATTTTTGGTAACAAAGGGGTTGAACATGCGTAACACATGTTTGTAACATATGTTACACCAGAGGGTAACTTCTGTGCAACGTCAAAGGTACCCACCACCTGCCCTTCATCGACTTCTTGTTCCCATTCTTCACTGGTTTCTCCATCTAACATATGTAACACATGTTAACTAATCTGATAAAAATAATACAGGTTTAACACATGTTACATAATTTGATAAAAATAAGACAGGTGTAACACATGTTACACTAACATGTTTACCTAATAGGAGAGGTTTAACACATAGTAATAAGACAGGCTTAACACATGTTACATCATTTGATAAAAATGAGACAGGTGTAACACATGTTACACTAATATGTTTACCTAATCAGGGAGGTTTAACACATGGTAACTTAATAAGAAGGTTTAACACATGTTACGCTAATATGTTTATATGCTTTTGATTCCGTTGACTTGTACCCTAATATCAGACAGGTTTAACACATGTTACGCTAATATATTTTATATGCTTTTGAGACCGATCGGACCAACATTAACACTTTAAAAAAAACCCATCCCGATCGGACCAACATTAACACTTTCAAAACAAAAACCCCATCCCGATCGGACCAACATTAACACATTCAAAACAAAAACCCCACCCCGATCGGACCAAAACTCCGATCGATCGGAGAAAGCAGAAAACCCAACATTTCGGGCATTCAAAAGAAAAAAAAACATGTCTTAAACCTACATTTCGGGCGTTCAAAAAACATAAGAATATAAAACACCGAATCAAACTTACTTGCGAATCAAACTTATAGTTCTTTCTCCGGCTTCTTTCTTCTCCGGCGAATCAAACTTATAGTTCTTTCTCCGGCTTCTTTCTTCTCCGGCTATAGTTCTTCTCCGAATCAAACATGTCTTATAGTTCTTGTCCGGCTTCTTTCTTCTCCGGCGAATCAAACTTATAGTTCTTTCTCCGGCTTCTTTCTTCTCCGGCTATAGTTCTTCTCCGGCGAATCAAAATTATAGTTCTTTCTTCTCCGGCTTCTTTCTTCTCCAGCTTTTTTCTCTCTCCTGTTTCTTTCTTATCCGACGGTGGGTTTTGAGGTAGAAGGAAGGTCTGAGAGAGAAAGAGAGAAAGGGAAGGTCTGAGAGAGAAAGAAGGTCTGAGAGAGAAAGAGAGAAAGGGGAGTATTGGTTATAGGTAATTGTGCTTCTCTCTCCTTTTCATATCATGCATGTCTAATCAATATGAATATAATATATAAAATGTAATAATATCATAGGTAATTTTACCCATATGCCCTTGAAGTACCTTTTTGACTTTACCACTCTATTTAATTTAATTCAAAAATGCTTCAAATTTTATGAGCCATTGGATGATCATGATCAATGGTCTAGATTGGGTTTCCTAGGTTTTCTTAGTAGAAATAAGTTTTCTGTAGATCCAAGCCCTATTTATATATATATATATATATATATATATATATATATATATATATATATATATATATATATATATATATATATATATAGGGGAATGCTAAAATGAGAAAACTTATTTTATAGGGGAATGCTAAAATGAGAACCACCTCGAGTTGTAAGAACCGTGAGAACTACACCGTAGGGGGCGCGGTGGACCAAATTTTTTTTTCATGGACGTAGATGCATGTATATAAACACCATTTGTAAAAAAAAAAATCAAAAAAAAATGTCGTGTGTGTAGTTTTGAGCGCCACAAGTTTGTGTTTACGGGACCCGTAAATCTGGTCGGAAAATTTACGGGTCCTGTAAACACAAACTTGTGTTGCTCAAAACTACACCCACAACATTTTTATTTTGAATTTTTTTTTTACAAATGTTGTTTTTATACATGCATCTACGTTTCTGAAAAAAAAATTTGGTCCACCAAGGCCCGGATCAAAAAGTTCTCGCGGTTCTTACAACTCGAGGTGGTTCTTATTTTAGCGCAATTCTATATATATATATATATATATATATATATCTAACCTAAATATTAATAAAAGACTCCATAAAATGCCACATGACGGTTTCTCATACACCTCAAACATTCCAGTTAAAAAAATTTATTTTCTTCTATACATTCTTAAAAGGAAATGTCAGTGCATTTTTCACTTTTACCTCTAACTTTGGTAAATCTCTTTCATAATCCCTGTAAGACCCTTACCCTCCATTTTGCGAATGATCATTTTTTGCCCCTAATATTTTACAATGCCCCTTCCATTTTGTAAATTAGCACTTTTAGCCTCTAGATTTGCTACCCCATCCATTTTGCAAGTTAGCACTTTTAGCTAGGGATGACAATGGGTCGGGTTTAGGACGGGTTTAGGTAATCCCAAACCCAAACCCGATTAGATAAGCTTGTCCCAAACCCGTCCCAAAACCCGTCGGGTTTCTAGCGGATAAATACCCATCGGGTATCGGGTATACCCGCGGGTTTCGGGTAAACCCGTTAATTTAAAAAGATTACTCGTTGGGTATACTCATCTCAAAACCCATTGGGTATCTATCGAGTAACTACTAACCGGTTACATTTTATATTGTTATTATAAAAATATATATCAAATAACTACAATGTATACGGAATGGAATACCTATATGTGTAAAAAATGGATGTATCATATATATACATATTAATAATATAAAAGAAATTTTATCGGGTATACAATCGGGTACACTTTATCGGGTAATTGGGTCGGGTAAACAGGTATATCACTAAATCCCAAAACCCGCGAAAAAAAATAAAAACTATTCCCAAACCCGTCCCAAACCCGATTAACCGACCCAAACCCGTCCCAAACGTGTCGGGTTTCGGGTTTAACCATCGGGTTCGGGTTTGATTGCCATCCCTACTTTTAGCCCCTACTTCATTTTACAAATTTTACAAATTAACCCTTAAGTTTCTAATGTCCCAACATTACCCATGTATTAAATACAATATACGTTTTTAATCTATTAAGTTTTTTACTAACTTATTTTTTCTTCAATAACTTTCGAACTTTCGTTCGATAATTTCTTTTTTCAAAAACTAATTTGTCGCCAAGTTTAAAAACTTTGTCAAATATCATTTGACGTACTCAAGTTTCTAAAGTTTCGAGTTTACCCATTTTGTTCCTTTACTTTAAAAATGCTATTATTTACGTGTGCATTTTTATATACGTGTGGGTATAAATTCAAGTTTTTTCACGTTTTGATGTATACTATTTTTAGGAAACGAGTTAGGTCAAATATAGTACGTTTACGTACTTATTTATGTATGTTTCCAGTTGGTATACATCCACGTAATTTTTGCTCCAAACTGAGTGGAGCCAAGTATAATACGTTTTCATTCGATGCTGTAAATCAAAGCTACTCTACATTTCGACCCTACCGCAACATGCGACTGGTAAAAATTATATTATATATTACACCTCCTGAGTTTGGTTCTTTCACTTTGAAAAACACTTTTGTTTATCCAATGTGTTTTCGTTTGTCATTTTTTTTCTTTTTTAATAGCTCTAATTAATATATTTTGATTACACATGTCAGTTTTTCTTTTGTACATGTTTTATGCTTTTTTTTGTACTTTTCATATGTATGAGTCGGGTCATATATAATACGTTATGATTGTACGGTATAATTTTGATTTACTTTACATTTTGATCCAACCGCAATGCTTATATATGTTGCATTGGGTTAAATCGAATACTTTGAAGCACGTGTTTTATATGGTTAATACACCATATAATATGTAGACTAATTCGTTTAATGTTTGCGATAGGCCCGCGGTGCATCGCCCGCGAGTCATACTACTAGTTTGAGTTTAAAAATTAAAGATAATACCGAACTCAAACCAAATTTCGTCGATACTTGATATTATATTCTAATTTTAAATTATTTAAATTTCCTAATATTTTTAAGCTTATGAATATAAGATATATTATAAAACCTATATCATTTAAACAAATGATAAATAGCTATCATAAAGTATAAAGTCTGTAAAAAATTCTATAGCATAAGCATTCATATCCCTTCATTTCCATTTTCTATAATTACACTAAAAATCACTACATTTTCTTTCGAGTTAAATGCATGGTTGGTCCCTGTGGTTTGCAAATTTGCAGACTTAGTCCTAGTGATTTACTAATTACAGAGTTGGTCCCAGTGGTTGTAAAGTTTGCACTCAGGTGATCCTTATCACTAACTCATGTTAATTTTCTCAGTTAAATGTATGTGAAATGACTAGATTACCTCTGAACAATAAAAAAAAAATAAAAAATAAAGATGACTCATGTTGTTTTCTTCTTATAGCTGATTGTCCATAAGAAGAATAATTGAGGTGTAAAACGTGGGAAAAAATAACTGGTCCATACAAACCATGGGACCGATAGTGGGACACCTCATACTCATATAGAGTCAACATCCCATCTACATCATCGATCACCGGTTGAGGTTGAATTAAGTGGGTTTTGGAACATCATCTAGAACTGAAGAAACAACACAACAGTCTAGATGAAGGTGGTGGTAAGAGAATCGATGATGGTGAGGCCAGCGGAGGAGACACCGGTGGTAAACTTATGGAACTCTTGCCTCGATCTCACTGCCGCCAACTATCACACACGATCGGCGTATTTTTACCGGCCCAATGGTGCTTCCAACTTCTTTGATACGAAAGTGATGAAGGACGCTTTGAGTAGAGCGTTGGTTGCGTTTTACCCGATGGCTGGGCGGTTTATACAAGGCGCCGGATTGAGATCAATTGTCGAGGACAAGGGGTGTTGTTTTTGGAAGCTGAGTCCGATGGTGTTATCGACGATTTTGGTGACTTTGTAACCACGTTGGAGTCGTTGAAGCTTAGTCCGGTGGTCGATTACTCGCTGGGAATTGAATCGTTCCCTCTACTGCTCTTGCAGGTATAAAATATTTCAAAATTATATGTTTAATGTTTAATGCGTCGCGTCTCTGTAATTTAACTAAAAAACATATATTTTCTTTTCTCTAAATTTGTACATTTTTCAAAAATCTCATATTCAACTTTCTATCTCTAGCTCTATTTTACTCGTAAACATCTATTTCATTATTATTATTGTTTTGTTTTTATATGCTCACAACAAAATATAGAGGGTTGAATAATCCTCTAAATATAGCGGTATACTTTAGTTTCTATAAAATTTTCTCTATTGTCGAGAGTCCGTGTTTTAGTTGTTTTCTCTCTCTTTTTTTATTTTTTTTTATTTTTTGCATAATATAGGGTAAGATTATTGTAGAAATAATTTTAACAGGCTAAACGTAAGAAGTGAAGGGATTTATTGAAGGCTTTTTCACCATCTAGTAAATTATGTATTTTAGTCCTAAAACCTAAAAAAATATATATATATATATATAATTACTCTACCAAAGTAACCATAGGAAAAAATTATTGTATTTTTTTTTTCAACTAAAAAATATCCTTAAGTGAAAAAAAAAAACTAAAAGAAATCTTCCTTCACTTCTTCATGTTAATAACATCCATTTATATTTGATCTTTACACATATTATATAAAAATGTTGGATATAGAGACTCTAATGTGAGTGCTCTTAGTGGGAAGGAAGGTACATTAAAAACCAATATGGGAAGGGTGCATATAGCACAACCCATGTTGTCATGTATATATATTTAACTAATATGTTTGAGCAGGTAACTTATTTCAAATGTGGTGGGGTTTCGTTAGGATTTGCTTTTGATCACGGGGTTTCAGATGGGAAGACTTTCTTTCACTTCATGAACACATGGTCCGATATGGCTCGTGGCCTTGACATCACTCTCCCACCCTTCATAGACCGTACCCTCCTTCGTGCACGCGACCCACCACGACCAGTTTTTAAGCACATCGAATACCAACCAGATCCAACGCCTCTCCAAGCCCCCTTAGATGAAACCAAAATCATCTTCTCAAAGTTCAAGTTAGCACGAAACCAACTGGATATGCTCAAAGCAAGATCAAAGGAAGATGGGAACACGATCAACTTCAGCTCTTTTGAAATCATCTCAAGCCATGTTTGGAAGTGCGTTTGTAAAGCCCGCGGCATTCCAGACGATGTGGAAATCAAACTCAACTTCCCTGTCGATTGTCGGGCCCGCTTACAACCACCACTTCCACCAGGCTATTTTGGTAATGCTGTCTTTATAACTAGCGCAATAGCAACAGCTGGCGAAATTCAATCCAAACCCTTATGGTACGCTGCAAGTAAAGTCCATGATGCTGTAGCGAGGATGAATAACGATTATTTAAAGTCTGCACTTGATTATCTGGAACAACACAACTGTAAAAAGCCCGTGGTTAATTATAACTACACAAATCTACGAATAGTAAGTTGGACTAGGCTCCCAATTCACGACGCCGACTTTGGATGGGGTCGGCCCATATTCATGGGGCGTATAGGGATCCCATCAGCGGGTGGGTGTTATGTGTTACCAAGCCCAATAAACGATGGGAGCTTATCGATTATCATTGGGCTGGAAGCTGAACAAATGAAGCTTTTTAGCAAATTGTTGTATGCAACAATAAATGATCGCCTGATCAGTAGTTTATAGTTTTCTGCAGGTTGTTGTATGCAATCTGAAATCAATACGTATTTTCATTGCACATGTAGAGCTTGAAAATTTTGTATAATAAGTTTCTATGTATGTACGTATGTCTAATGTATGTCCGTATGTATGTATGCAACATTAAAACAAAACAATATTTATGACCAAATGAACAAGAGTATGTATAAGACTCGGGGCTGTCACCCAAAATTCCCAATCGGACATTCGGACCAGTTTTCATATATTTTCTAAACCCCACTTTGTAGCCAAAGATAGCTGAACAAGCATAAGATATACCAAAATGAAGTGATAAAAGATCAATATCACTAAATGATATATGGAAGTAGAACAAATAAAAAAAGGATACAATAAAACAGTAAAAGAAATGTACTATTTTATATAGAGATAATATGTTTAAAACAGAGACGATTACAGACTAATGGCAGGTAGACGAGCAACAAGTTGCGCCGCTACCCCCTTCTGAACAGTAAAATGAATTGATTGTAAATGGAAGTGATAAAGTAACGACATAAATGATTGTTTGATCAATGAAGATCTAACCTTCATCGACAACACACATGACACATAAATACTAAACTGAAACTTCGTGTTGGTTAACACACAACCGTTCCAGAAGAGTCGTAATATTTACAACTTCCAGACCCGACGATACAATACAATACTTCCAGGCGCATTTTCAGGCCAATTTCCAACGAAATGTTGGCAGAAAATCGTCTGAACATGTCTGAAATAATAACACCAACCTAAACAACCCTTTGAATCAACTTAAAGCAACCTAAACATGTCTATAACAGCTATAAATTGTATTTTTATACTATACCCCTCGCCTAAAAAAACCCTCTCCTTTTAAGCACCTTGCACCGAGGCCCAAAGCTCACCCTTTGTGCCTTGAGTGCGCCTGGCACCTTCGACAACTATGGTGTATGCCACTATACCAATGATAACAATCTTTTGTTCCAAGTGTGTGTGTTTCTTTCTTTTTTTTTTTTTTTTTTGTTAAAACAATAGTGTGATTTAGTCATAGTTATCAAAATAATCTCATGAAATCTGGGAATGGCAAAATTCTTAACCTAGTGTACACAACGTCGGAAACAATAGTGTGCTTCAGCATTGCTGGTTCACATGTGAACCTAGTGTACCCAACATTAATTAGTTCATATATATGATCTTTTTAAAACGTTTCATTAAACACTTAGTGCAACATTATTAAGTTAATTCGAACATTTGATCTGTATTTGATCTATATTCAAACCAACGAGTAGTTAATCAAAGTATCAGACATATAATATAGAGACTGAACGTATACATACCAATGATAACTACTATCGTACGAATCTGCATATTTTTAATCGTCATGATGATTCAGAAGAAGACCCAGAATACCATCAAATGGGTGTTTGGGATTGAGGGGCCGTTTTTGTTTACTTGTTAATGGGCTTAGCTCAGGCCTTTAATGATTCATCACTTAATGGTGTGATCACATGTCTGTCTGAATAGTTCAGACATTTGTCTTTAAACGGTTAAGCATTATACAGTCTTTTACACTGTGTTCCAGAGTTTACTAACGGAAGGAAAGGAAATAGAAAGAAAGTAAAAATATTTTGTGTTCCAGAGTTTCATTTAAGGAAGGAAAAGAAAGGAAAATAAAACATGTCGTGTTCCCGAGTTTCATTTAAGGAAGGAAAAGAAAGGAAATGACAGGAAAACTAGGCTAAATTCTTTAATTTTTCTTTCCTTCCGATTTGGGAGGAAGCGGTGGGAAAGTCATCTTTTTTTTCCTTTCTCATCCTTTCCTTTCTCACTTTTGCTTTCTTTTCTTATCCCTCGTTAAGTTAACTCGGGAACAGAGCGTTAATGGTTCAGACATCTTAATGGTTCAGCACAACACTTAATCATTCAGAAGTTGTCAAACAACCCCTTAGTTTAAAAATGACTTATTGAATTATTGACTTTTTCAAAAGCCAATAAATTAAAAAAAGTGTTTGACAATGCTAAAAATGCTTTTCAAGAAAAAAATTTGTTTTTAAAAGCCACAAAAAACTACATTTTTAAATGGCTTTGGGTTTTTATCATAAAATTACCATCTATCCTCATTCTTAGAAATAGGAACCAAACATGGAAGCTTATTCTTTTTGGTTATTTTACTTTTTCCAAATACCTTTTTATTTTTATTTTTTTTAAAAGTCATAAGTTAATAAACACTTATGGACAAAAAAAAAAAAAAAAAAAAAAAACACTTTTGGAGTTAAATAAGCAATCCCAAACACTACACTGGAGAATAGGGAGAGGAGGTTTTTGGAGCTTTGATCAATCCAGGGTTTTGTTTTATTTGATTGATTGATCGTGGTTTCTATATTTACAATAATACCCTTGTTTAATAACAAGTTGATTTTTTTTTTTTAAAATAGACCAGATCTTAATCATTTTTAACAGATTCACCTGTCATTAGGGTTGTTTAAAAAGTCCGTGGCTTGAGGTTTTAATAGATCGAAAAAAGTTTGAAAAAAGCTCGGCTCGAAGTTAATTCGGTTTTAAATGAGTTGGCTCGGTTCGGTGCGTAAACGAGCCGAACCAGAGCCAAGATAGGTTCGGTTCGTGGCTCGCACATTAATTGGCTCGTTGACTCGCTGGTTTTGGCTCATTTAAATTAAACCCCCAATTATGTGTGTGAGTATATATTCTAATATATCTAAGCAATGTTGTTTAATTAGTAATATGGTTATTTTTTTATTGAAAGAAATAGATTGTTAAGATATTGTTTTATTTAGTAATATTGATTTATAAAATATAGATTAAACAAGTAACAATAAATCTTTTCTTGTTCGTTCTATTGTTTGCCAAATTACTATTCTATTGTTTGCCAAATTACTATTCTATTAGCATAAATAATGTTTTATTTATTGTTTTTTGGTTTTATGTATATCATTACGTGTGTAAAAAATATTAACTTTTTTTAAACAAATGAGCCGGCTTGACGAGCCAACTTTCCAGCTCGTCAAGAAAAATGAGCCGGCTCGGCTCGATTCGATTTTTAAACGAGTCGGGCCTAAGCCCACCCTGGTTCGGCTCGGCTCGGCTCGTTTACAACCCTACTTGCCATTCTAAAATCGACTCCTAAGTTTAATTGGAGTTTGTTTGAGTTGGTTCCTGATGAAACACTGGTTAATAAAAGGTTGTCCCAGCTGAACTGTCTCGTGTATGATGGTTCAATCTCTTCCTCCACTCGCCGTTAGCTGATATCCTACAAAACAGAACACCGGTGACTCGCCACAAGGAGGGGAATAGGGGGGTTCTCCTTATGACTACCATCCGGCGTGAGAATAAGTACTGTTCTGAGGAGAATAGTGTGTGTTAAGAGTAAATAGTGAGAGAGCAGAATCCTTAAACCTGAAGGAGGAATCCTCTATTTATAGCCGAAGGATGAAGGAGGAGGAGGAGACCTGCCAGCTAGCCAGTGGGCGCCAGCTGTCCGACCAAGGGGAATATCCTCTTTGTCCCCTCTGCTGTCGCTCGTGTAGTGGATGACATGGCACGCGCTCATTCGTCCAGCTGGGCGCTCACTGGTCCTGGCTGTCGGCCTGTGAAGGTTGGCGTCCATCCATTGGTGCCACGTGTCGTCCTTTTTGTTTGGAGAAGCATCTTCTTTGTCACATGCGATTTCTTCTAGAAGCTTCTGGACGCACACGGATGATGTGGACGCCATGTAGGAAAAGTGGTGTGGTCCCCGTGCCATGTGTGCACCGATTTGGGACCATACCTCTTCAGTTCCTCAACCTTTTTTAGGCTATGAGGGTATGGGGGTGGTGGATTGGGTTATGGATTGCCACGCGGGACATGGTTCTCGTTGTACACCACCTTCTTTTCAAACAATGATGGTGCGCATGATTTAATCCATGACAACATGATCATGTATCAATTAATTAGGGGATTTTGATTGGTGCGAGAGGATAGCGGATGATGGTGGGAGTCATGGTCCACACCATATAGGGTGGTGGATTAGGTTAGTTAATGAGGGTGTGGTGACATGTCACTGACATAAAGGTTGGTGATGGTCATTTGAGTCGGTTCCCCAATGAACTTCCAAACACAAACCCATTTGTGTGTATAGGTTTGGGATTGACTAAAAAGAATATATGTTGCCTAATAATTGAAAAAAAGGAAATTAATACATGCTTTAAACTTTAACACATCATGCCTTAAATTTTTATAAGCATAGCTTTAGACGCTAACATAATGTAAAAAAATCTGACATCTATTCGCAAAAAAAAAAGTATTGACACCATCTATACTATCTATAATAAGAGATTATGAGCTGATGTAAATCTGCTTACTTGTCAGCTTCTAAGCTATGCCACTTGGCGTTGCTGATGTCATAATTCTGTTTACAATATTTATATCTACATAAATCTATTTCAAATATATAATCTGATTTTATTATTATAAAAAAAGGTTTTCTTTATGAGGGAACTTTGAAATTGCATGGGGAGGAGAAATTGCCATTAATGCACTGCTAGAAGTAATCATATCTTTCTCTCTCCTTCTTCTTCACACTTTTTATTCAAACTTTCTTCTCATTATGTAACTTCACTGATTCCATTTCACCATTTCTTCTCATTTCAAAATGTCCGGCTCTTCTGTGCAAACTCTGTCATCCGGCAAGAAATCCGACGGTGAACCCCCATCTTTGTCACTCAGTTTCATTGATGATTTGAATCTGTCTAAAGATATGTGGAATCTCAAGTGTCGAATCATCTGAAAATGGGTTCAGTCCTTTCGGATGGATCCGATCTTGCTCGATGAGAAGGTATTAGTGTTTGTCAATCATCTTTGATGTTTTTTTAACTCTTTTTATCATTTCCGTTTTGAGTTTTGTGTAATTTAGGGTTAGACAAAAAGAAACAAAGAAGAAAATCTTTTTGTTTGTTTTTTTTATGCGAAATAGATGATTATTGTAAATTGTCTGTTTGTTTGTTTAAAGAAAGAAAGATGGCTTTTTGTTTGTTTTTTGGATCCTTTATAATTTAGGGTTAGATATAAAGAACCAAAGATGAATATTTGTTTGGTTTGTTTATGGTCCTTCGTAGATGATTATTGTTTAGTGTTTTGTTTGTTTGTTTGTTTTAGGGTTATATGGTTATTTATTTTCTGTTTTGTGTAATTTAGGGTTGGTTTTTGGTCATTTATAGATACTTACTGTTTGTTTCCCTGTTATAGGATTAGGCACAATGAAACAAACATGAATATTAGTTACTTATTGATCCTTCATATGTTGAGACTTTAGCCACATGTACCTTTTATATTTTTTTGAGATACTGTTTGTTTGTTTGTTTGTTTCTAAAGTATGTGCTTTCACTTATTTGTCAGGGCTGTAAGATTCAGGCAGGGATTAAGGCTCCATTAATCCCTATGTTTATCTCACAGCTTCATGAGGATGAAGTTGTTATTCTCTCCAGATTTGGTGTTGGAGAAAACACCGATGCTTACAAAGTTATTAACCATGGTTACAAGATTAACTTTTACCGATGTACGGTTGTTACACGTGCGAATGGTTGGCAAGGTGTTGATTACGTATTTAATTTCATCGCACATTCACATATTCTTAATGGAGATGGAAAGGATCTGCTCACGTGCGGTATGACTGTTTCTGATAATCTGTTATATGTTTTGCCTCCCTTTTCAATGTCACTAATTTCTGTTGCTATTTTTAACATTTTAGATGTTGCTGGAATTGTTGTCTCATGTGGAGATATGGAAATCTTTCCTAATGAAAGAAAAAAGATGAATTTGGATCTTCAAGATGTCTAGTAATTTCTAATTTGCCATTTATATAAATTTGTTTGTGTGTTATGATTGTATTTAATACAATTCCAATGATTAGTTTATTTTATATAAAAGTTCATTAAATGGTTGTTCTTATTTAATACAATAACAATGATTAGATTATTTTATAAAAAAGTTCGTTTAATGGTTGTTCTTATTTAATACAATACCAATAATTAAATGGTTGTTCTTTATTGCATTTAATGGTATATTCATAGTAAATCATTTTCATTATTTAATGTAAATGATTAGTAAATCATATACTATATTCACAGTAAATTAGTGTATGAACTTTCAATGCTGTTCTTTTAATGCTATTCTTTGAGTTAAAAGACCTACTATATGCTGTTCTTATAAGTTGGCTATTTGGTCGCGTTATAATTACTTTTAACCAGTGTTATAATGATCCATGGCAGTATCTTTGTGTTGCTCCCCCATCTAACAACCTAACAACCTTTAACCACTGTTGCATATAACTACTGCTAGCTAAGGTCTGATACTATTACAACAGACAAAGTAAACAAGCAGTACTTAATGGACAGCAGTTGTAGTATACAAACAGTGGACGAGGGCAACAGATGTTAAGAGATATACACTGTTGTGTACCAGTTTTGGCTCTTATTATCTGTTTCTCACAAGAACGCAAATGATTGTATTTAACTTTTAATGCTGTTCTTTTATCTTTTTCTTTTAGGGGAGAGGTATCCGTTGTACTTTGTGGAATATGTATGCACAAGAATTTAATGATTTTTTGTCTCAAAACTCTCCGAATGAGACTGTGATGGCTGTCATTCAGCATGCGAGGATTAGGAAGTGGCAGGGTAATTTATATTTCACTGATTTATTTCGTTTAGTTTTCCCAATCTCCGTTTTGTTAAATTTTTTAAGAACAGTTTATTATTTCTCTAGTCATTTGTAATGAATTGTTGGATATGTATATTGTTTCTTGCGGGTCAATATACTGTTCAGAGTGATAAGTTTGGAAGTCGTCTATTTCTCAACCAAGAAATTGATGAGATTAATGAACTTCGCAAGAGGTACTATCCGTGATTTATATTTCATATTTTTCATGTTTTTATTAACATAAGTGTGAGTATTAACGCTAATTGTGTTTTTATTTTTATAGTCTTTTAGTGAAACAATTTGAAGCTGGTGCTTCTTCTTCTCAAACCATTCTTTCATCTCAGAGTGTGTTTCCAGTCCGTCAAGAATTTCTAATTGAGACTCCTAAGAGACATGTTGATGAAATTATTGAGATTGATAGTGTACGAATAATTCTATATACATTCATAGGCATTTTAATTTTGTTAATGTTTTCTATGTTTTATCAATTGAGCATGTTAATAAAGCTTTATCTGTGATATTGTAGGGAATGTCATGTGTGGTAGTTGCAACGATCAAAATTGTTCAACAAAACTATGGATGGTTTTATCCGGCATGTCGAGACTGTAACAAGAAGGTGTTGACCAAAATTGAGTACTTACAATATGCTAAAACCATTTCTGATAAGGTCATGAATCTGTCACCTGCTTCATTGGTTTGTCCGAAATGCGATAAAGAATGCACATCGATAACCATAAAGTAAGTTAACGTCCGATCTTTTTATGTCCAGAACTGCTATGGTTTTTGCTGTAATTTACTTGGCATTTATTACAGGTTCAAAGTACATCTGAGAGTGCAAGATGAAACTGGCAGCGTTTCTTTTGTGATGTTTGATAAAGATGTAATGAAGCTTATTGGTTCAACTGCGAATGATATAAGGGAACGCCAAGTGAAGCTTGATGATACTGAAACTTTTCCCCATGAAATATCACAGTTGGTTGAAAAGAAGTTGGCGTTTAAAATTAAAGTTTCTGATTACAACCGTAACCATGACTACCACGTCTACACTATCCAAAAAGTATGTGATGATCCGGACATAATTGCTGAATTGGTTGGTGGTAATGGAAATGCTCTTGAGGTTGCTGATGAGGTAAGAGTTTTTGTATATCCTATATTGATTTATTTTTTTCTTCCCAATTTTTGTAGTTTAAATATCTTAATTAAATTCCCTTTTGGTAATATTTTGATATTAGGTGTTTAGTCAAGAAGGTTCAGAAATTAAAGCTGTTCAATTATCTGAATCCTCACAGATGGCCGGTGCTGATATTTCAAAGGTGAACAAGAATTCTACAGTTTTGTTTTTTGGTTTAGTATAGATTATATTACATTATTTGATACCTTAGTAGTTGTTTTGTGATTTAATTGAAGGATGTTATATCTGTTATGGCCGACTCTTCCGTTGTCGAAGCTGAGAAGGATTCGGCCACCAGTCCTAATGGTAAACGTTCGTTGCAGGATGTGGAAGGTCAAAATGTTGGGGAACTCTCTTCTAACAACAAAAGGAGCCGGAGGAAGCCATCTAGGCTTAACACTTAGCTTCTTTCACGTCGTTATATTTTGATGGTAAACATGCTATGTTTTTTGGTATGTACTTAAGTACGTGGTTGTTTGAAGTTTGGTTGTCGTTGGTAAGTGTTAAATTACTCAAACAGTTGTTTTCTATGTTTTAGATGTTGGTAACTTATGAACTTGAAATTTGTGGTAAACCATTATGTGGTTTACTTTGTGAATATAGTATATGGGATGTCTAAATTAGTTTGACATAGTCTAAATTCTACTTTTTTAATATAGAGTTTGAATGTATCTTCAGCAGTTGTTGTACACAAGCAGTACTTAAGGGACAACAGTTGTAGTATACAAACAGTGGATGAGGGCCATCAGCTGCTTATTATCTGTTCCTCTTTAACCACTGTTACATATAACTACCGCCAGCTAAACACTGATACTATTACAATAGACATAGTAAACAACTGTTTCTTCAGTCCACTGCTTCATTCAAAGCAGGGCTTTGGTCTTTAGCAGTACTTGAGTTAGGGCAGTAGATTAAATAGCAGCACTTTGTCTTCAGCAGTTGTTGTACACAAGCAGTACTTAAGGAACAGAAGTTGTAGTATAGAAAAAGTGGATGAGGGCCATCAGCTGTTTATTATCTGTTCCTCTTTAACCACTGTTACATATAACTACTGCTAGCTAAACACTGATACTATTATGATAGACATAGTAAACAACTGTTTCTTCAGTCCACTGCTTCATTCGAAGCAGGGCTTTGGTCTTTAGCAGTACTTGAGTTAGGGCAGTAGATTAAATAACAGCACTTTGTCTTCAGCAGTTGTTGTACACAAGCAGTACTTAAGGGACAGCAGTTGTAGTATACACACAGTGGATGAGGGGCATTAGATGTTATAACCACTTTGAAGGGAAAAGTCTAATGCAAACAGCTGCTTATGATGAATCCACTGATGTGAACTAGTTTTGGCTCTTTTTAGCTGTTCTTGTTTAACAATTGTTACATATAACTACTGCTAGCTAAACACTTATACTATTACAATAGACAAAGTAAACAATTGTTTCTTCATTCCACTGCTTCAGTCAAAGCAGGGCTTTGGTCTTTAGCAGCACTTGAGTTAGGGCAGTAGATTAAATAACAGGACTTTGTCTTGAGCAGTTGTTGTACACAAGCAGTGCTTAATGGACAGCAGTTGTAGTGTACAAACAGTGGATGAGGCCTATCAGATGTTATAAACACTTTAAAGGGGAAAGTCTAATGCAAACAGCTGCTGATGATGAATCCGCTGATGTGAACCATATTGTTTGCCTCTTATGAATCAACAGTGAATAAGCTTTTGACAAATGTTTTGAGCATCTGCGGTTCTGATGAAAGGAATGATTTAAAGTCTAATGCAAACAGCTACTTATGATGAATCTACTGATATATTATAATCTGTTTTTTAGTATTTGATCGTTCAACCATTCACCAGTTTTGGCTCTTATTGTCGTTCCTCTTTAACCAGTGTTACATATAACTACGGCTAGCTAAAAACTCATACTATTACAACAGACAAAGGAAACCACTGTTTCTGTAACACCTCGAAATTTTGTGTCCAATAATGTGTTGACACGTGTCCCGAGTTTACACGTGGCATTAGATATTAAATAAAGGACTAAATTTGACAAACCTTAAAAGTATGTAAATTCGAGGGTTATAAATGTCAACAAAGGGTAATTATACTGTATAGTAACCCTAAACGATGCTCGTACCTTCAAACGAATAAATCATGGATCGTACGGAAGCGAAACGCGGAAGAAAGTGAGAGATTACAAGCTGCAAGGGTTAACTGTGTCAACATGTTTAATTATACCTCTGAGTGACCCTTTGACAAACCCGAAGCTTTGTAACAGTAAAATACGCTCACTAGAATGTACTATATAAATTTCGCGAAGTTCCGTTTTAAAACGAGAAAGTTATGATCAAATTCGTACGAGAGGGGTTAAAAGCGTCAACAATGAAAGTTAAGGCTTTGCGGATAATAATTAAACTAACCGGGGGCTTGACAGTACGGGTAAATGGCACGAGGCCCTTAATTGTAATTAACCGAGGGCCATATCGCAAAGTTACCCCTTCAAACCCGAAAGGTCAGGTTATTAATTACCGAAGATTTCGTAATCATTACAAAAGATTCAAAAATCTTGGAAAATCAGACCTAACGCGGGCCGCGAGCCACCTGTTAATCCGGTTTCTGACTTAAGGATTCAGGCGGCTCGCGAACAAGTTGCATGATTCTTCATGCGGGCCGCGTGGGACGCCCAGTAACAGAAAACATGGGCAGATTCAATGATTTGGCTTGTAAACGATCTTGTGAGCAATCAATGAAGCATGGGCGCCCTCTACCTGACCCCTAGCACCTTAGGACACTTGCTGATCATCCATGAGCAATGTAGGATGTGTTGTAATGATCTTGTGCACCAAACTTTGCTATAAAAAGGCCTACATTGTGCATAAGTTCACCACACCTCAAACACTGCTCTCAAGATCATTCCTGGAGCTCTCAAGTGTTCTTCTATCATCCTAAGTCGTGCACAAGCTTCTGTAAGTTGTCTAACTCTTTTATGGCTTAGTTTTTGCTTAGTTTAGCTTAAAAGTCAATCCGTCGTAGTTAACGATTGACTTTGTGATAAATCACGAATGGTCCAGTGATTTATCGAATCAAAGATAGTTATGTGTTGGTAT
The DNA here is from genome assembly GCF_002127325.2 of Helianthus annuus. NCBI lineage: Eukaryota > Viridiplantae > Streptophyta > Magnoliopsida > Asterales > Asteraceae > Helianthus > Helianthus annuus. The sequence goes on along the minus strand of NC_035437.2, from coordinate 154,495,730 downwards.
TTATGTGGGTAATAAACCCTTAAAAGGGTTCCCCATGATCACCACTCTAACTAGGTCAAATGTCGAGTCAAACGTGTACTTAAAAAGTCAACAGAAAGCCATTTTGCGATTTTACGCATAATCTGTAATGTAGATGATATGCAACCGGTTTGAACACTCATAAAATATGATAATAAGTGTATTAACAAGTCTAAGCTTTTTTGATTCGACCATTTGCTATATTGACCCGGTTCGGAGCCGAAAGTCGCAAAACTTTGACTTTTGCTTTGACTTCAGTTCTGACCCGTTTTAGTGCAATGTAGATATGCCTTAGGACTCTCTTAGGACCAGGTCACATGATGGTATCAGCCTCTGTGACCGGTTCGTCGTTTGTCCAAGTCTTTTACACATTTCCGTTAAATGCTTAAAAGTTGACCGTAACGCCCTTTTTAAAATAAAACGAGAATTTCGGACATGTGAAAGGATCATAACCTTGATTACTGATTTCTAAGCATATCCCTAAAATTTCACGTCAATCCGAGGTCCAGAATATGAGTTATGCTAAATAGCGCAATTAAAGAAAATTTTTAATAAACGGCGCAATTAGCATAACGCCTATCTATACCCGGATTTCGACACCAAACCTTTTGCTCCCTGTTGTAAAATAATATTTTGGGATTTTTAAAGATTTTTAATTATTTTTAACCTGCTCATAACCTGCGGTTATGGCAACGGTTCGGTAAATACCGAATATACCCTTTTCGGCCATAACTTGAGTTCTACAAGGTCTTTTGACCCGATTCTAGTTGCTACTGATTTTAAATAATAAATAAAGTATTTTAGACTTTATAAACTGTTCGGGAAACTCAGATTTCCCATAGAACTCTAAAACCTCTTTTATAACCTTTAAAAAGACCGAAATACCCCTACGGGGCATAATAACAACTTAAACTCGTTACGGGCATTACGGAAGGTATCCTACTGATACCACAACCTCTTTAAAGCATGTTGACTTAGGAAAACAGTGTAGGACCCTTACGATTACCCGTTGCGCCTTTTGCGCGCACGGTTCGGCTTATGTAACTAGTTTACATAAATTAGCCGATACGGGTCAAACCATATTGTTTTGACCCCAAAATCCAGAGTATGATTATTATACCCATATAAAACAAGTCTTCAAACTTGTTGGGTCAAAGTCACACTCCACTCACGGTTTTCGCCTTTCACGCGATTAAACCGTAACTATACTTCAAAACTAACCGGTCTAGGCTACGGCAAATATAAAGACCCGTTAGGATTCTAATAGGTTATTTTAAAACCTTTGTTCCAGAATAGGAGACAGTAAAAGCTATCTGTGATTTACTCAATTAAGGATTATACTTGCAAAGGTAAATACTTTTAACTTATTTTCCGTTATACGGGCTTGGGGTACGGTATCTAAAATACCGCTTGGTCGGGCAATTGACCCCAACTCATTTGTAGTTGGGTATTATCAATGTGACCCGTTTAAAAACTTGTTTTGTTGGCTTAACGCCTTTGGGGGCTTAATGACCATGTCCCGGATATCCTTGGCATCATTTTACGAAATGGCCACGACCTCGACATCCGGGTGTAGGCGTACACCCGGCATTGTGTCTATATTAATTAAAGGTGTGACCGTTGGTTTACCCACCTCGGTTTTACGCTATGTGGTGTGTCTATTAAACTTTAACCCGGCATGACCCGGGCGACCGAACGCATAGCAAGCATGTAATTCTTTACAAGATTTAATTATAAATTATCCCAAGTTATAAAAGAGTTTGTGCCTTGTGCATTCAAATCAATTTTAATAAACATTTTACAAAAGTGTCGGTTGAATGTATTTACCAGTGTAAACTGACGTATTTTCCCAAAATGATTAACTGCAGGTACTAAACGTAATCGGCTGGCTATAGCTCCTTAGCATCTTAAAGAGTCTCGCAAGCTTTGATGCGTTGTATGTTGAACAATACTTTTTATTATTTTGATCCCCCTGTGGATACCATTCGACTATTTGTGATACATTCGATATTACAATCAATGGTTGAATTATATTTATCTTTATGCTTCCGCTGTGCATTCATATAATTGTGTGGTTTGACTATATTGTTGCCAACTACGTCACGGTAATCCCCCACCGGGCCCATCGGTGATACACGTGGAAATCAGGGTGTGACAGGTTGGTATCAGAGCCAACATTGAGTGAATTAAACACTATCCTAATGTGTTTAATCTCAGTGACACAATTGCACATACTTGAGTCTAGACAAGAACCTAGGACAAATTCGAATTGTTATTCCAAGTTGTCTTTTTATTATAATTATTATTTAAAGTTTTAAAAGCAGGAAATATGCCACCTGTAATTTTCCGAGGAAGAGGAAGGGGAAGAAGAGGCAGAGGAACGATGTAACAACTCTCATTAAAATTTATAATTAGAAGAATAATTAGTCAATAAGGAAACCCTAATTGAGACACCCAAGTAATTCCGCACTAACCCTAAAATTTTCGGAACAATCGGAATCAGGATCAGGGCCCCTAAAACTCAGGGGGGGGGGGTAAACCCTAGTTGATTATTATCTTAAAATCGCGTTGTACAGATTGAAATTCAAATTTTTGGTGATTCATGCAAGCTAGTCCCGAAACCAACTAGCCTAGGTATATAGACTGCACCCTTTACGGACCGTAAAGGGAAAAGCCATACGGTCCGTAAGGGAGTCCCAAATTTCACTATAAATAGCAGACATTGGCAGTAGCCTTTAGAAGTTGAAACGACGTTAATACGCTCTGTGTACGTCGAGATAGATCAGTAATATCACAATTAAACACACACTGCTTTCGAATTGCTGCCGCAAAACAGGGTAATTACTCGATCGCTATTACGATTCATTTTCCGAGATCAATATATCCAAAGAATGTTTAAGTGCCGCCCACATTGGGTTATACTTTGTCGTTCGTCGTTAAATCGATGAATGTTTAAGTATTGCACTTTGTCGTTCATTGTGAGAATTTGATTTCGTGAGTTATCGTGACTGCTGTATTGATCACTAACCCAGTTTTGTGTGCATTATTATTGAAATTAGGTTAACCAAGCTAAATCATATTCTGTTCGTGTTAAATCTGCAATGTTAGTCATTCTCTTTTATCAACTGTTTTACAATACTCCAAATTATTTTCAGAATTATAATTACAGTGATTAAGTTGATGTAATCACTAAATTACAGCCAGTATGTGGGGTATTGTGCACATTACTACTGTTTTTATCACTTTAGGTGGGCGAACCTAAAATTAAGTGATACGTCATTCATTGGGGCAGCCAATGGTGATATGACCACTGTCACAGATCCGGTCGAGTGACAAATACTGTGGGTAGTTGGTTGATATCAGAAACATATGTAAAAGATCTTAACACTGTGAATTATAACAATTGTGTCGTTTTAGTAAAATGAATGATTCACTCAGTATTTCCCCGCTGACAAAACCTTTTTCAAACATGTTTCAGGTGATCTACTGTAATTCAGGAAAAGTGCCGGGGAGCATTTCAAGCTTAAGATAGTGGCTCAGTATAAAATAAAGAAATATGTTTTGAAATACAGATTTATCAGAAAAATCTTGTTATTGTAAATTATCGGGGTTTTAGCCCGAATTGTGAAATAAAATAATCGGGAAAAGTTTTTAGCTTTATAACGATCCTGATGTTAAAGAATTCCGCTGCTAAAATCACATAAATAAATATCACGGGATTTCTGTCCCGTGGCTCCTGAAACGGGTCAAACCGGGTCGGGGGCCGTGACAGAAATAAGGTGGTATCAGAGCCACTGAGTTAAGCTAATTAAGTATTTAAAAGATACTTAATTTTTCCTGATTACTATTATGTGATTATGTGTTTTATTAAACTGACTATTTGTTAGTTACAGTATGGGTAAGCAAAAGTTGCAAGATATCTATCTTAAATTAGATAGGTCAGTCTACGAAGAGGGAAGTTCATCTAAAGCTAAAATTTCAAAGCTCCCTACAATTCCTGAAGAAGGAATATTTGTGCGAAAAGCACAATATGAGAAACCGCTTTCTCCTAGAAAAAGGAGTATGATTATTAAGAAAAGTAAAGAGCAAATCCGAGAAAAGAGGATTAAAAAGGAAAACCAGGAGTTAATCAATAAATCACCTTGGGAAGATAAGCTAGATGAGAAATGGGCAAATTTGTATATGCTAGCTACTGTAGCAGAACATGCAAATCTTTAAATACCCTAAGTCTAGTAATAACACTTCTCAGTAAATAAATAAATAAATCTGAGTGTGTTCTTTCCTGTTATTTTGTACAAATAGTGTGCAATAAAACTTCGATGTTTATTTGTTAAACTTTGTTCCAACGTTTTAACTTAGCATTTCTGTGCATTTTGCATATATGCTACACAGCATGAGCGAGATATCTGAAGCTTCTCAGAACCTCAATCTTTACCCGGTGAATATAGAAGTTTCCCAAGAATTTACTGGATACTTTGCTGATGTGGACCAACCTGTAGAATTCCATGCTCCACCTTTGACAAAGCCAAAACGAAAGAAAAAGAAGAATTACGTGTGGGGACATCGTATCCGTAGGAAAAAGCCAGTTCCGAAACTTCCTAAAATAAACAATCCTTTAGAAATAGCAAAAGAAACTGGTAAACAGCCGGAAATGGAAATTGAAGATAAGAAAGATTCTAGGCAAATGGAGATACAGTTTGAGGAATATTCTCAAGAAATAGAAATGGAAGTAGGGCAAGGTTCTAGACCAACACAGATAGAAATTGGAGAGAGCTCCAATCAAAACCAAAACCAGGGAATAACTTTTCAGGATGAAATAGATTTTCTATTGGCAAACTGTGAAACTATTCAGCCTGTCAATACAAATGTTTTTACCTATCCTAGTGAAAATCCACTCCCTATGAATTTTGCACCAGCAATCCCAGAACCAATAGTCCACGCTCAACCTATAGAAATGGAAGAATGGTGGACGAATGATTGGCAATTTCAAAATATTGTCAACGACCCTTATTCCTTCCTTCCGCAATTCGATCCAGAACCCCTACCTAATCCACCAATGAGCATTGAGAATATGGCTGAACTTCGCCATTTCGGTGAAGAGTTGATGGATGCAGGGAATAGAATCAGGGAGATAGGGGGACAGATTGCCTGGAAATATGATGAAAGAGAAATGCGTTTTTAGAACAACAAATGGTGAGGGATAGGAGGATGGTAAAACTATAGTTGTGTAATAGTATAGTAAATAGTGAAATCAGTCTGTAACATAACTCCGAATAAAACTTTGTAAAATATCTGTGTGTAGTGATGCATACTATAACGGATATGAAATGGAATCGAGAAATCGATAATTTTGACTATACGTATATTATAAATTGTCTGATTGTTTATATATGATTACTATTTATCAAATACTAATAAAAATTATTATATATTATCAGATGGCAAATAGTGGTAATGAACCAGTAAATGAGGTTAATCAGTCGGAGCAACATCCAGGGGATCAATATATGACTAGACAAGATATTGAAAATATTGTTGCTCAAGGGATAGCCAATGCTATTCCAGCATTTGTTGCTGCTGTAAAAAGTCCAATCAAACCGCAACATATCATTCCTAGTAAACGTACTACTGAAGATAACTTCAGTAATAGTATCAACGGTGGCCATAATCATGTTAATCATGATAATGAATCCCAGCACACGCCGCTCCCTAAGAAACGGAAGGCTGCAACACCTGGTTGCACTTTCAAAGAATTCCTTGCTTGTAAACCCACTGAATTTGCAGGCAATGAAGGGGCAACTGCATCACTGCGTTGGTTTGAGAAAACCGAAGCAGTAATTGCAATAAGTAAGTGTGCCAAAGATGATCAGGTCATGTACGCATCAAATCTGTTTAAAGAAGGAGCACTCGAATGGTGGAACACTGTGTTACAAGCTAAAGGAAGAGATAGGGCTTATGCTATAACTTGGGAAGAATTTAAGAATCTCGTAGAAAGAAAATTATGTCCAGAGTATGAAAAGGAACAAATGGCAAATAAGTTCCTAACTCATCGGATGTTAGGTGTGGATTGTCGTGGTTATACTTCGACATTCTTCGAATATGCTAGAGTGGTACCTAACCTGGCTTCGCTGGAACCGGTACTCATTTCTCGCTATATTTGGGGATTAATTAGCGAAATTCGCAATATCGTTAAGGCTGCGAGACCTCGCACTATTAACGATGCAGTAGAATTAGCTAACACCCTAACTGATGAACTGATACGTACAAGAGATGAAGATAGGAAGAAGGAACTAGCTCAGAAAATTACCCAAGGATTTAGAGTGGATAATAGTAGGAATTTCAAGAAAAGAGGAACAGGGCAATCCTCAACTTTTCCATTCTGCAAAATTTGCAAAAAGAATCATTTTGGAAAATGTAACAAACTTTGCAATTTTTACAAAACGATAGGACATCGTGAAGAAAACTGCAGGAAGAAATCCATAATTTGTTACAATTGTGGAGAAGCCGGACATTTCAAAACAGAATGTGCTAAGTTAGCCAACCCAGTAGACAACAAACCCAAAGCGACCGAAGGAGCTACTAAGAAGAATGCCAGAGCATTCCAGCTAACCACTCAAGAAGCAGAGCTCATTCCGGATGTCATCGCCGGTACGTTTCTAGTTCATAACGTTTATGCAAAAGTATTATTTGACTCTGGTGCAAACCAAAGTTTTGTAAATACTTCATTCTGTCAGGCTCTTAAGTTACCCTTAACTACCGTTAGGCAGATTTTTACAGTCGAAACTGCAGATGGGAATTCAGTAAAAATCAATCAGGTTTTGCAAAAAGTAGAAATAGAACTCTCAGGTCATAAATTTGTTGCAAACCTATTGCCTATGAAATTAGCTGAGTTCGATGTTGTGTTAGGAATGGATTGGTTAATAGCCAACCATGCTCAAATCATTTGTGATAGAAACTCTATAGAAATTCAATCACCTACTGGGAAAGTAATCATGATTACAGGAGATAAACCTCGAAAGCCACTGAAGTTCATATCAGTAATGAAAGTTGCTAATTATGAACGGAAACAAGGAATAGTATATATGATTTCAGTAATCATTTGTACTAAAGGAAAAGAACTTAAGGAAATTCCTGTAGTCTCAGAATACCCAGATGTATTTCCGGAAGATTTACCTGGGTTACCACCAGATAGGGAGGTAGAATTTAGGATTCATCTAATTCCAGGAACTACACCGATAGCCAAGGCACCCTATCGATTAGCTCCTACCGAATTAAAGAAGCAATTAGATGAATTACTAAGCAAAGGATTTATACAACCTAGTTCATCCCCTTGGGGTGCACCAGTGTTGTTTGTGAAAAAGAAAGATGGATTGATGAGAATGTGTATCGATTATAGAGAGTTGAATAAGGTTACAATTAAAAATCGATACCCATTACCTAGGATTGATGATCTTTTTGATCAATTACAAGGCGCTAAATATTTTTCTAAGATAGATTTGCGCTCCGGATATCATCAATTAAAGGTTCAAGAATAAGACATACCTAAAACTGCTTTTAGAACTAGGTATGGAGATTATGAGTTTACAGTCATGCCCTTTGGATTAACTAATGCACCTGCAGCATTTATGGACATGATGAACAGGATCTGTAAACCATATTTGGATAAATTTGTAATTGTTTTCATAGACGATATACTTATTTATTCAAAAAGTCAGGTCGAACATTGTCAGCACTTGCATGCACTCTTAACTTTGTTAAGAAAAGAAAAGTTGTACGCTAAATTCTCGAAATGTGAATTTTGGCTACAAGAAGTGCAATTTTTAGGACACATGGTGAATCACGAAGGTATTCACGTAGATCCTGCTAAGATAGAAGCAATTACCAATTGGAAGGTTCCGCAAACTGCAATGGAAATTAGAAGTATTATAGGATTAGCTGGATATTATAGACGATTTATTGAGTGGGGACCTAAACAAGAAGAAGCTTTCAGAATCTTAAAGCAGAAATTAACCAAAGCTCCAATCTTAGCCTTACCAGAAGGAACAGAAGATTTTGAGGTATATTGTGATGCTTCAAAATTAGGATACGGATGTGTGTTGATGCAACGCAAGAAGGTAATTGCGTATGCTTCCAGACAATTGAAAAAGCACGAAGAAAACTATACGACTCATGATTTAGAATTAAGAGCTATAGTTTTTGCCCTTAAGATATGGAGACATTATCTGTATGGAAGTAAGTTTACTGTTTATACAGATCATAAGAGTTTAAGGTATATATTTGGGCAAAAAGAGTTAAACATGAGGCAAAGAAGATGGATGGAAATCCTGAGTGATTACGACTGTGATATTCAATATCACGAAGGAAAGGCAAACGTAGTCGTAGACGCCTTAAGTCGTAAGTATCATGAGAAGCAAAGGCGAGTCCGTGCCGTTAGAATAAATCTACAAGTAGATTTAATGGAACAATTAAAGGAAATTCAGGAAACGGCAATCAAGGACGATGCCGAAGGAATGAAAGGTTACCTAAAAGAATTGGAACAAGGAAATGATGGAATTTGGAAATTCCACAAAAGCAGAATTTGGGTACCTAAACAGGGAAGTTTAAGGTCAAAGATTTTAGACGAATCTCATAAATCTAGGTATACTGTACATCCAGGAAACAATAAGATGTACCAAGATTTAAGAAAGAATTTCTGGTGGATAGGAATGAAGAAGGATATAGCCGAATACGTATCTAAATGTCTAACTTGTTCACAAGTTAAAGCCGAACATCAGAAACCTTCAGGTCTGCTACAACAGTTAGAAATGCCTGTATGGAAATGGGAACTCATAACAATGGACTTTGTTACTAAGTTACCCAAAACCAGAAAAGGTAATGATGCCATTTGGGTGATCGTAGACCGATTAACCAAATCCGCTCATTTTCTACCAATAAAGGAAACCTTTAGCATGGAAAGGTTAGCCAAGTTGTACGTAGATGAAATAGTATCCTTACATGGAGTTCCACTCTCCATTGTATCGGATAGAGATAGTCGTTTCACTTCCCGTTTCTGGACAAGTTTCCAAGAATCAATGGGAACCCGACTCAATTTAAGTACTGCATATCATCCACAAACAGACGGACAAAGTGAAAGGACGATCCAAACTCTAGAAGACATGCTCTGCACATGTGTAATTGACTTTGGTGGTAATTGGGATAACCATTTACCATTAATTGAATTCACCTAAAATAATAGTTATCATTCAAGCATCGAAGTCGCTCCATTCGAAGCACTGTATGGACGCAAGTGCAGAACTCCAGTATGTTGGGCAGAAATAGGAGAAAGTCAATTATCAGGTCCAGAAATCGTGCAAGAAACCACTGACAAGATAACACAAATCAAGGAAAGACTAAAGACGGCTCGAGATCGCCAAAAGAGCTATGCAGACAATCGCCGCAAGCCACTCGAATTCCAGATAGGAGACAAAGTACTTTTGAAAGTATCTCCTTGGAAAGGAGTAGTACGATTTGGTAAGAAAGGAAAACTGAGTCCAAGATATGTTGGACCATTCCCAGTGATTCAACGAATCGGACCAGTTGCTTATCGCTTACAACTACCAGAAGAACTAGCTGGAGTACATGATGTATTTCATGTATCCAATCTTAAGAAATGTCTATCAGACAAATCCCTGGTAGTACCTCTTCAAGACATAGAGGTAAATGAAAAGCTAAAATTCATAGAGAAACCCTTACAAATAGAAGATAAGAAAATCAAGTTTCTCAAACACAAGCGACTAGTACTGGTGAAAGTCAAATGGAATTCAAAGAGAGGACCAGAATATACTTGGGAACTGGAGTCAGAAATGAAGCGGAAATACCCTCATCTATTTCAATAAATCTCGAGGACGAGATTTTTCTTAAGGTGGGGAGGATGTAACAACTCTCATTAAAATTTATAATTAGAATAATAATTAGTCAATAAGGAAACCCTAATTGAGACACTCAAGTAATTCCGCACTAACCCTAAAATTTTCGGAACAATCGGAATCAGGATCAGGGCCCCTAAAACTCAGGGGGGGGGGGGGTAAACCCTAGTTGATAATTATCTTAAAATCGCGTTGTACAGATTGAAATTCAAATTTTTGGTGAATCATGCAAGCTAGTCCCGAAACCAACTAGCCTAGGTATATAGACTGCACCCTTTACGGACCGTAAAGGGAAAAGCCATACGGTCCGTAAGGGAGTCCCAAATTTCACTATAAATAGCAGACATTGGCAGTAGCCTTTAGAAGTTGAAACGACGTTAATACGCTCTGTGTACGTCGAGATAGATCAGTAATATCACAATTAAACACACACTGCTTTCGAATCGCTGCCGCAAAACAGGGTAATTACTCGATCGCTATTACGATTCATTTTCCGAGATCAATATATCCAAAGAATGTTTAAGTGCCGCCCACATTGGGTTATACTTTGTCGTTCGTCGTTAAATCGATGAATGTTTAAGTATTGCACTTTGTCGTTCATTGTGAGAATTTGATTTCATGAGTTATCGTGACTGCTGTATTGATCACTAACCCAGTTTTGTGTGCATTATTATTGAAATTAGGTTAACCAAGCTAAATCATATTCTGTTCGTGTTAAATCTGCAATGTGAGTCATTCTCTTTTATCAACTATTTTACAATACTCCAAATTATTTTCAGAATTATAATTACAGTGATTAAGTTGATGTAATCACCAAATTACAGCCAGTATGTGGGGTATTGTGCACATTACTACTGTAACAACCCTCGACAAAACTATTATTTATTATATTATTTTATTCAATAGGAAAACCTAACTGAGACACCCAAGTAATTCTGCACTAACCCTAAAATTACCAGAACAATCAGAATCAGGATCAGGGCCCCTAAAACTCGGGGGGGGGGGCAAAACCCTAGTTACGATTATCTTCATAAAAACGTTGTCTAAATGTTATTGGCCAAATTGTCGACTCAGCTAAGCTACTTAGACACGAAGCTACCTATAGAAACTAGGTTACCCCTCGCGTAGCGCGACGCCTATAGAGGTACCCCTCGCGCTACGCGACAGGGTCAAATTTCAGGTATAAATAGTAGAGGTTGGGACTTGAATTCTGGCACAAAATCGACGAGAAAATTCGTTCTGTACGTTGAGATATCACCAGATTACTCCAAAAACACAAATCGCTGCCGCAATCAGGGTATAACTCGATCGCTATTACGATTCAACGTCCGATCGATTGTAACTATCCAACGATAGTCCAGATGCTGCTCAATTGAGCTTGTACTTTGATTATTCGTCGTGATTTCGACTTGAATATTAGAGTGCTGTTCGAATTCGGACTATGCTCTGTTATTCGTTGTGAATCCGATTGAATTATCGAGTATTGCAATGATTAATTGTTGTGAAGGTTTAATCTCGTGAATTGTCGTAATTGCTGTATTAGTTACAAACCCGTTTGTGTGAATTAGGCTAATCAGTAGACTAGACTCTGCCCAAATTGAATCAGCAGTATATCAAGGATATCTGTAGACTAAACTTTGCCCGTAGAAATCTGCAATGTGACTTCATTTCTCTTTTCTCACCGTTTGTGAGTCCATATTCTTTTATCACAGTTTTATCACCATTTTGTGAAAGAATTATATTACAAAATGCTTTCTAAAATCCTAAATGGTTACCAGTTATACTTACAGTGATTAAGTTATTATATTTTACTGGTATGGGAGGTATTATACATTATTTGATTCTCATTGCTATTACCCAGAAAGTTAGCATGACCATAATTATTATATATAAATCTAAATGGCGGATACCATAACAAAGTCAAGTATACTGTATTCTATTTGTAGTCAGGTTATTATATCATATTATTACAATTAGTGAATTAACATATTTTGATAAGTTATAATAATTGACATAAAATGTCATTATTCTGAATTGCATGATTTGGTGCTAGAAATAATATATTTGACCAAGTAATAAGACATCATTATGTCCAAAGTCACTAGCTGAAAGAATGATCAGCAGTGATATGTCCAAAGACACTAGTTGAAAGAATGATCAACAGTGTTATAATTAAAATCACTAGTTGAAAGAATGATCAACAGTGATAATGTCCAGGAACACTAGTTGAAAGAATGATCAACAGTGTTATAATTAGAGTCACTAGTTGAAAGAATGATCAACAGTGATAAAGACCAGAAGCACTAGTTGAAAGAATGATCAACAGTGCCATGAATAGAATCGCTAGTTGAAAGAATGATCAACAGCGATATGACCAAAGACCTTAGTTGAAAGAATGATCAACAGTGTTATGAACAAGTGATATGGTCAGAGTCACTAGTTGAAAGAATGATCAACAGTGATATGACCCAGTCATAGGAATTGCCTAATGATAGATAAATTGAATAACAGTAAAGTATAGTTATTTGATTAATTCACTATTGGATGAAAGTAAACCATTGAGTGATATTATTGCTGTTATATTGGAATTGCTATTATGTGACAAAATACTGATTGAGTGGGGTAAATGCAAATAAATATAAAACCTTAATACTGTAAGGTATAACAATAGATTTGTATAAAAAATGGAATGAATTCACTCAGCATTCCCGCTGACAAAACCTTTTTCAAACATGTTTCAGGTAATTACCATAGATTGGAATAAAGGCTGTTACGGCACTGAAAGGCATCAAGAAATGGCTTATTAAAGAAATATTGTTTTATAAAATAAAACTTATCTTTTCAAAATAGGGATTTATCCCATCTATTTAAATCAAATCCGGTGTTTTCTAAACTCTGATATTTTTCCTAACTCACGGTCCTGATGAAAAATTCCGCTGCAATATTTTTCAAAAATAATCACCGGTACCACGGGACTGCTCACGGCACCCGATTCCATCCAGGGTGGGTCGGGGGCCGTGACAGAAGGTGGTATCAGAGCTAAGCCACTACTCTGAGCCTATAAGTGTTGTATTTAAACTTAAATAAAAGAGTTAGGAGATTGCTATTAACTGGTAGCACATCTGATAATATTCAAAGGTTGAATAAGAAAAGATGCCTTAGTATAAGTTAAAGCCACTTGTTTAAGCTAATTAGGTGTTCTTTAATACCTAAACAATAAAGTCAGGAAACTAATACAAATTAACTTATGTGTTATACATGAATATGTATATGTCAATATGCACATATAATATCCTGGAGGTATTATTTTGTTTTAATTATTTTGTGATATTAATAAGTGAAAATATTTGCAATCCAGATGTCGAATGAAGTATCACATAATCCAGAAGTCATGCTAATAATGAAAATCCTTTGGATAAAAATGCTATAGAAAATCTAATAGCTCAAGGAATAGCTAATGCTTTACCTTTAATAATTAAAGCTGTTAAAAATCCCGTAGAACCCACCAAAGCTATGAACAGTAAGCATACCCGTGACGATAGTTTTAACCATAATATCAGTAGTGATAATAATGATATTACCAAAACCCCATTTCCTAAAAAGAAGAAGGCGATGACTCTCGGGTGTACCTACAAAGAATTCCTAGCCTGTAAACCAACCGAGTTCGCGGGCAGTGAAGGTGCCACGGCTGCTCTGCGATGGTTGGAAAAGACAGAAGCTGTTCTTACGATCAGCAAATGTGCTGAAGAAGATAAGGTGATGTATGCATCTAATCTCTTTAAGGAAGAAGCCTTAGAATGGTGGAATACAATTCTTCAGGCAAAAGGAAGTGACATGGCTTATACCATGAACTGGGACAAATTCAAGGAAGTAGTAGAAAGAAAATTTTGTCCTCCTTATGAAAAGGAACGAATAACTAACAAGTTCCTAAATCATAAAATGACAGATGTGAATTGTCGTGAATATACGACAATATTCTTCGAATATGCAAGAATGGTACCAACTCTGGCTTCGCTAGAACCCGTACTAATTTCTCGTTATATTTGGGGATTAGTTAGCGAAATCCGAGACATAGTCAAGGCCGTTAGACCCTAGACTATTGAGGAAGCAGTTGAACTAGCTAACATGCTGACAGATGGACTAATCCGCACAAGAGAAGAAAACAAGAAGAAAGAATTAGCCCAGAAAATTTCCCAAGAACTCAAGAAGAAAGAAACTGAACCGTCATTGGAGCAACCTATCTGCAGAAATAGTAACAAAACGCATTCAGGACGATGTCGTTTTAGGAACACACCCTACTGTGACTTCTGCAAGATGACCGGGCACACAGAGGAAGAGTGCAGAAGGAAAACTAACATCTGTTACAATTGCGGGGAAACCGGACACACCAAACCGTATTGCCCAAAACTAACCAAAGCGAAACGGAGCTAAGAAGAACGCGCTAGCATACGCACTTACTACACAAGAAGTAGAGATGATTCCAGACGTAGTCACTGATATATATCTAAGTTAAGTTATTATTTGACCCTAGTACAAATAAAAGTTCATAAATAAATACATTCCGTCAAATATTTCCTCTATTTCAGATCCATAACAAACTTGTTTGGTTTTCACTTTCGTTGAATCATTTATTTGGTCACGATCACCTTGTGGTGACGTTTTCACAAATTTGAAGCTTGTGCTAATCTCGTTGCACCTCTTACATACGGGTTTAATTATTCATTCATGTTAAATCACTTTGATTTATTCTATCAAAACAATCTTAACACAATCATGTGCTAAGATAATGATACACAAATTCATTTAATATTTCCGTGTATCTATCGAGCGCTTCACAATCTTTATTGCTTTATCAGCTTTGATCATTTCAATTTCAATCCAAAATCCTAATGTATTTATTTGAAACATTCGGATTTACTTCATTTGATTTACATCATGGTGAAACTCGTTTCATTCACCACTACTATGACACCTTGTGGCGTCATAATAAATTTGAAGCTTGAACTATTTTCAATTTCACTCCTAATATACGAATTTTAATTTTTGGTTCATATTCTTAACCAATCTTAATACAACTATGTGTTAAGATAAAAGTACACAAATTCGTATCATATTCCGGTGTACTTCTTAAACGTTTCTTCTATCATCGAAAATTTTATAATATTTCATTTTGTCTTTTCATCATCAATTGAAACTCCTATTTGAAATGAATATCCAAGTTTTCTTCATTTAAACTTTCAGTTGATTATACGGTGAAATTGTTCGAGCACCGTAATTATTGAAATTATTCCAATCATTACGACACCTTGCGGAGTCGTTACAAACTTATAGCTTGGGCTAATCCTAATCATACGAACCATTCAAAACCACGTATGTCTTTCGTTTGACTCATCATTTGAAAGTAGTCTTGATACAATTGTATATTAAGACAATGATACACTAAACTTTGTTGCAGTCCAGTGTATTCTTGCAATGTCAACACACTGATTTTTCTCTTGATATGATTCGATAATTAACAATCATCTTCGTGCTATTATTTCATTCTGACCTTATTGATTCTGAGTCTTCCCCAGTTGCCAATCAAAGTAAGTTTTCTTTTGACCATGAATTTTAAAAAGTCATTTCACTAAACAGATATCTATTTGATCATATATCTGTTGACTTGAACCTAGTTCTATTCGAAACTATATCATTTCATCTCATTCAGTTGTCATCGATTTCTTGAACTATTTCAGTTGAATTTTTTTTAAACCCTACTGATACAACTAGTATTCACAAAATTTGACTCTGTGTCATTTACCTTAAAAGAATCCAGTTCCATTGACTAAATTATGACATAAATCTAACAGAAATATCATAACCTAAATCTCGAGGACGAGATTTTTATTAAGGTGGGGAGGATGTAACAACCCTCGACAAAACTATTATTTATTATATTATTTTATTCAATAGGAAAACCTAACTGAGACACCCAAGTAATTCTGCACTAACCCTAAAATTACCAGAACAATCAGAATCAGGATCAGGGCCCCTAAAACTCAGGGGGGGCAAAACCCTAGTTACGATTATCTTCATAAAAACGTTGTCTAAATGTTATTGGCCAAATTGTCGACTCAGCTAAGCTACTTAGACACGAAGCTACCTATAGAAACTAGGTTACCCCTCGCGTAGCGCGACGCCTATAGAGGTACCCCTCGCGCTACGCGACAGGGTCAAATTTCAGGTATAAATAGTAGAGGTTGGGACTTGAATTCTGGCACAAAATCGACGAGAAAATTCGTTCTGTACGTTGAGATATCACCAGATTACTCCAAAAACACAAATCGCTGCCGCAATCAGGGTATAACTCGATCGCTATTACGATTCAACGTCCGATCGATTGTAACTATCCAACGATAGTCCAGGTGCTGCTCAATTGAGCTTGTACTTTGATTATTCGTCGTGATTTCGACTTGAATATTAGAGTGTTGTTCGAATTCGGACTATGCTCTGTTATTCGTTGTGAATCCGATTGAATTATCGAGTATTGCACTGATTAATTGTTGTGAAGGTTTAATCTCGTGAATTGTCGTAATTGCTGTATTAGTTACAAACCCGTTTGTGTGAATTAGGCTAATCAGTAGACTAGACTCTGCCCAAATTGAATCAGCAGTATATCAAGGATATCTGTAGACTAAACTTTGCCCGTAGAAATCTGCAATGTGAGTTCATTTCTCTTTTCTCACCGTTTGTGAGTCCATATTCTTTTATCATAGTTTTTGTCACACCCCGATTTCCACGTGTCTCACCGGTGGGCCCGGTGGGGGATTACCGTGACGATGTTGGCAACAATATAGTCAAACCACACAATTATATAAATGCACAGCGGAAGCTTAAAGATAAATATATATACTTCAACCTCTGGTTGTAATATCAAATGTATTACAGAAGTCGAATATATCCACAGCGGATCAAAATAAATAAATATTGTTCATTCAGATACGGCATCGAGTTTGTGAGACTATTCGTGATGCTTAGGCAGCTTATACCAGCCAATTTCGTATAGTACCTGCACTTAATCTTTTTGGGGAAAATACGTCAGTTTACACTGGTAAATACATTCAACTGACACATTTGAAAATGTTTATTAAAATTGATTTGAATGCACAAGGCACAAACTCTTTTATAACTTGGGAAAATTATAATAAAATCTTGTGAACGTTTTACATGTTCTTTTATGCGTTCAGTAGCCCGGGTCGTGCCGGGTTAAAGATTTATAGACACACCACATTGCGTAAAACCGTAGTATAAAAACCAACGGCTACGTCTTTTAATTTAATGTCGACAATGTATACCGGGTGTACGCCTACACCGGGATGTCGATGGTCGTGGCCATTTCGTAAAATGATGCCAAGGATATCCGGGACAACGGTCACTAAACCCCCCAAAGGCTTTTAAGAAACAAAACTGTTTAAATGAGCCGATCATATTATTTAATTAACCACCTAAGCGATGGAAAAATATAATGCTCAATCAAGCGGTATTAACATACCGTAACCCAAGCCCGTATAGGGGAAATAAGTTAAAGTATTTACCTTTGCAAGTATATATCCTTAGTTCGATTAAATCGCCGATAGCTTTTACCGGGGCTCCTAATCTGGAACGAAGGTATTAATTAACCTCTTAGAATCCTAACGAGTCCTTATATTTGCCGTAGCCTAGACCGGTTGGTTCCGATATATGAATATGGTTATATCGCGCGAAAAGGCGAAAACCGAGAATGGAGTGTGATTCTGACCCAACAAGTTCAGAGACTTGTTTTATATGGGTTTATGGTTCACACTCTGGATTTTGGGGTTCAAATAATATTATTTGACCCGTATCGGCTAATTTATGAAAACTAGTTTCATAAGCCGAACCGTGCGCGCAATAGGCGAAACGGTTAACCATGAGAGTCGTACGCTTATTTCCTAAGTCAATATGCCTTAAAGAGGTTGTGGTATCAGTAGGATACCTTCCGTGATGCCCGTAACGAGTTTAAGTTAATATTACACCCCGTAGGGACTTTTCGGTCATTCTAAAGACTTTAAAAAGGGCTTTTCGAGTTCTACAGGAAATCTGAGTTTCCCGAACAGTTTATAAAGTCTAAAATACTTTATTTATTATTTAAAATCAGTAGCAACTGGAATCGGGTCAAAAGACCTTGTAGAACTCAAGTTTTGGCCGAAAAGGGCATATTCGGTATTTACCGAACCGTAGCCATAACCGCAGGTTATGAGCAAGGTAAAAATTATTAAAAATCTTTAAAATTCCCAAAATATTATTTTAATACAGTGGGTAAAAGTTTTGGTGACGAAATCTTGGTTTAGATAGGCGTTATGCTAATCGCGCCGTTTATTACAAAAGTTTACTTTAATTGCGCTATTTAGCATAACTCTCATTCTAGACCTCGGATTGACGTGAAACTTTAAGGACATGCTTATAATTTAGTAAGCAAGGTTCTGGTCCGTTCACGTGTCCGAAATACTCGTCTTATTTTCAAAATGGCGTTACGGTCAACTTTTAGGCGATTAACGGAAACACGTAAAAGACTCGGATAACTCATGAACCGATCACAGAGGTTTATACCAACATGTGACCTGGTCCTAAGAGGGTCCTAAGGCATATCTATACCTCACTAAAACGGGTCAGAACTGAAGTCAAAGCAAAAGTCAAACTTTTGCGACATTCGGCTCCGAACCAGTTCAATATAGCAAATGGTCGATTCAAACGAGCGCAAACAAGTTTATATACTTATTATCATGTTTCATGATTATCAAAACAGGTTCCATAGCATATACATTACAGATTATGTATAAAATGGCAAAACGACTTTCTGTTGACTTTTTAAGTGTGCGTTTGACTCGATTTTTGACATAGTTAGAGTGGTGATCAGAGGGAACCCTTTTAGGGGTTTATTACCCACATAAGTACCAGTTCATAACTACTTTTGATCCGTCATAAGACTGAACCATTTGCAAGTTATTGTAATGACAACCGTTAGTTACGACGGTTGTGTTTATGAGCTATAACTATGAAAATGCAAGACCATATTGATTGTGAACGACTTACAGAAGTTATTTCTTGCTTATAGAGCAGAGATGGATGCTTGGGAGCCTTAGAATGATCAGAGGTGAGTTGTTTGAGGTGTGGTGAACATATGCTCACAATATGGCTATTTATAATGTTCAAAAGGTCTTTAGATCATCACAACTCATGCTACAACTGATCATGGATGATGGGCAGGTGTCCCTAAGTGTTATGGGTCGAGTAGGGGGCGCCCATGCTCCATTAATTGGTTGTTGGTCGTTCAAAGGCTCCAAAAGGTATGTAGTTACAAGTATTCTACATCTGGGCGTCTAACGCGGCCCGCATGGGAGTTCCATGCGTTTCTAATGCGGGCCGCCTGAGATTTAAATATCAGGCGAGTAAAAGAGGAGGCTCGCGGCCCGCCTCAACTTAACCACAAATGCAATGCGGGTCGCGAGGGGCCTGTTTTTCAGATTTTTAAAATCTTTTGAAATGATTACGAAATCCTGGTAATTAATAACGAAATCTTTCGTAATGATTTACCTGACCTTTCGGGTTTGAAGGGGTAACTTTGCGATTTGGCCCTCGGTTAATTACGACTAAGGACCTCGTGTTATTCACCCGCGTTGTTAAGTCCCTGATTAGTTTATTAATCATTCAGAAAGCCTTATCTTTCATTATTGACGCTTTTAACCCTTCTCCTACGAATTCGATCGTAACTTTCTCGTTTCATAACGAAACTTCGCGAAATTTATATATTATATTTTAGTGAGTGTATAATACCGTTACAAAGTCTTGGGAACGTCAAAGGGTCACTCAGAGGTATAATTAAACCTGTTGACACGGTTAACCCCTGTAGCTTGTAATCTCTCACTTTCTTTCGCGTTTCGCTTCTGTACGATCTATGATTTATTCGTTTGAAGGTTCAAGCGTTATTTAGGGTTACTATACAGTATTTTTTTACCCTTGTTGACATTTATAACCCTCGAATTTATATACTTTCAAGGTTTGTCAAAATTAGTCCTTTATTTAATATCAATGCCACGTGTAAACAAATGACACGTGTTAACACATTATTGGACACAAAAATTCGAGGTGTTACATCCTCACCCCCTTAAAATAAATCTCGACCCGAGATTTACTCAAATAAATAGGGGTACTTTTCTTTCATTGTGTCTTCGACTTCCCACATATATTCAGGACCTCTACGAGCATCCCATTTGACTTTTACAATTGGTACCTGCTTTCTGCGAAGCTTCTTTACCTGTCGATCCTCAATCGACAAAGGTTTTTCTATGAACTTTAAGCTCTCATCTATATGCACATCTGTGTGTGGAATCACCAATGATTCATCGGCGAAGCACTTTTTGAGATTGCAGATGTGGAACACGTTGTGAATTCCATTGAGCTCTTCAGGCAAGTTCAACTTATAGGTGACTGACCCGACACGTTCAATGACCTCAAAAGGTCCTATGTATCTCGGACTCAGTTTGCCTTTCTTGCCGAAACGCATCACCCCCTTCCAGGGTGATACCTTAAGCAACACTTTTTCACCTACTTCGAAGTGAAGATCCTTACGTTTTGGATCAGCGTAGCTTTTCTGCCTATCGCGGGCAGCCTTGAGACGTTCCCGGATCTGGACAATCTTGTCCGTTGTCTGGAAAACAATCTCTGGTCCTGATAATTGGACCTCTTCTACTTCCGCCCAACAAACAGGCGATCTACATTTCCTACCGTATAATGCCTCGAAAGGCGCAGCCTTTATGCTGGTGTGGTAGCTATTATTGTAGGAGAATTCGATTAGGGGTAGGTTCTTATCCCAGTTACCACCTAAATCGATCGCGCATGCACGAAGCATGTCTTCTAGCGTTTGAATGGTACGCTCACTCTGACCGTCCGTCTGTGGATGGTAAGCCGTACTAAAGTTCAACCGCATGCCCAAAGATTGCTGAAAACTCTTCCAGAAGTGAGACGTGTACCTGGTATCCCTGTCGGAGATAATAGTCACAGGTATGCCGTGTAAAGCTACAATCTTATCAACATAAAGTTGGGCTAACATATCGGAGCTATATGTCTCCTTGATGGGTAGAAAATGAGCTGATTTAGTCAGCCTATCGACTATGACCCATATTGTATCGTTTCCTTTCCTGGTTTTTGGTAACTTGGTTATGAAGTCCATAGTTACACATTCCCACTTCCACTCGGGAAGTTCAGGCTGTTGTAGCAAGCCAGACGGCTTTTGGTGCTCGGCTTTGACTTGAGCACAAGTCAAGCACTTTGCTACGTGCGCGGCCACAGACTTTTTCAAGCCTATCCACCAATAATTTGCCTTTAAATCTTGATACATCTTGTCAGCACCAGGATGGATTGAGTATTTGGAACTATGGGCTTCCTGGAGGATAACATCTCGTAGTCCTCCATAAATCGGAACCCATATTCGTCCGTTTAATCTAAGGATTCCATCCTTGCTAAGAGTCAACTGCTCCTCAGTTACTCCTAACTTTTCATTAGGGTAATTAGCTTCCAACACAGCCTCTCGCTGTGCAGCTAATATCTTTTCAATCAAATTGTTCTTGACCTCAATGCTCTTGGCATTGATTCGAATAGGTTTTACCCCTTCTTTTCTGCTTAAGGCATCAGCGACTACATTCGCCTTGCCGGGATGGTACCTGATCTCGCAATCATAGTCATTCAAGGTTTCCATCCAACGGCGCTGCCTCATGTTCAACTCCTTCTGGTTGAACAGGTGCTGGAGGCTTTTGTGATCAGAATAAATCACAAATTTAATACCATAAAGGTAATGCCTCCACAATTTCAGTGCAAATACAACGGCACCCAACTCCAAATCATGGGTGGTGTAATTCTTTTCGTGCACCTTTAATTGCCTTGAAGCATAGGCAATCACCTTGCCCTTTTGCATAAGCACACACCCCATGCCCATGTGTGATGCATCGCAGTAAACTACGAATTCATCTGTACCTTCCGGTAATGTCAGCACAGGTGCGTTGCTTAGCTTTTGCTTCAGTATTTCGAAGGACTCTTGCTGCTTTGGGCCCCAAATAAACTTTTCTTTCTTCTTGGTTAGGGAAGTCAAGGGCGCAACAATCCTCGAAAAATTCTCAATAAACCTCCTGTAGTATCCTGCCAAACCCAGGAAACTACGAATTTCGGTAGGCGTCTTTGGCTCTTGCCAGTTCATGACTGCCTCAACCTTAGCGGGATCCACTTGGATACCATGCTCACTCACAACGTGACCTAAAAATTGAACCTCTCGTAGCCAGAATTCACATTTCGAGAATTTGGCGTAGAGTTTCTCACGCTGTAGTAATTCGAGAATGCAACGGAGGTGCTTCTCGTGGTCAGCTTGGTTCTTGGAATATATAAGGATATCGTCGATGAAGACTATTACAAATTTGTCTAAATACGGCTTGCAGACGCGATTCATGAGATCCATGAACGCAGCCGGTGCATTTGTGAGCCCAAAAGGCATCACTAGGAACTCGTAATGACCATAGCGAGTCCTAAATGCTGTCTTATGTACATCTTCATCTCTGACCCTTAGCTGATGATAGCCCGACCTCAAGTCGATCTTCGAGAAATAGCTTGCTCCTTGCAGTTGGTCGAACAGATCATCGATCCTTGGCAAAGGATATCTGTTCTTTATGGTAACTTTATTTAGCTCTCGATAGTCGATGCACAGCCGCATCGATCCGTCCTTCTTCTTTACAAATAGGACTGGTGCTCCCCAGGGAGACGAACTAGGTCGGATAAAACCTTTTGTAAGTAGTTCATCCAACTGGGTCCTTAGTTCTTTCATTTCCGTCGGAGCTAATCTGTAAGGTGCTCTTGCTATCGGAGCTGCTCCAGGAATGATGTCTATTCTGAACTCCACTTGTCTATCTGGTGGCAAACCAGGTAGTTCTTCAGGAAAAACCTCGGGGTATTCAGAAATGACAGGAAGATCCTCGATCTTCGGCTTAGGTTCTTCTATTATCACCTGAGCCATGTAAATTACGCAGCCTCTGTTCAAACACCTTGAAGCTTTGAGCATAGATACGTCCTCGGGTAACCCATACTGCGTATCTCCTCGAATGGTAAGAGATTCACCACTCGGAGTCTTTAAAACTATCTGCCTCTTGCCGCAAATGATTTGGGCCTGGTTATGGGATAACCAGTCCATGCCTAGCACGATGTCAAAACCCGCTAATTTGAAGGGAAGTAGGGATAAAGGAAAAGAATGGTTCCTAATGGATATTTCACATCCCTCTAAGACAGTGGAGACGGTTTTTATCGTGCCGTCTGCTAACTCTACTTCGTATTTCACATCAAGGGTTTTGATAGGCATATTTAGTAGTTGGCAAAATTTCTGGTCTACAAAGGATTTATCAGCGCCAGACTCGAATAGTACTCTTGCAAATATATTATTTACGAGAAAAGTACCTGTAAGCACGTTGTCGTTCTGGACCGCTTCCTTTGCATCCGTGCGAAAAACTCTCGCATTTGACTTCTTGGTCTCTTCCGCCTTCTTGGCATACTTAGGGCAGTTACTCTTGATGTGCCCCTTTTCATTACAACCATAGCAGGTTGCATCCTTGATCTTTTTGCACTCCACAGTCTTATGATCCTTGGACTTGCATAGTCCACAGGAAGGAGTCTTTGATTGCGACTGTGAGTTTGATGCAAATCTGCACTTCCCGGAGTGGGGTTTCTTGCAGATTTTGCAGTTGGGCCTTTCACCAGCTTGCCCATCTTTCTTCGCCTCCGACCCTCTTTTGCCTTCACCGTTTCCACGGTGCTTCTTCCCAGATTTTCGTGAGGTATCATCCTCACGTTTCCTCTTCTCAGCCTCCTTGTTCCTTAGGGTCCTCAGACGGACAGCATCTAAAGTTAGAGACAAGGAGAGGTCAGTAACTGACCTGAAGGTCGTCGGCCGAGAGGCCTTTACACTGGCCTTTATTGCGGGCTCCAAGCCCCCAATAAAACGGGCGATTCTTCGGGGTTCTGGTGTCACAAGGTATGGGACCAGACGAGACATTGTATTGAAACTCGTCAAATATGCCTGGCAGTCCAGGTTCGTCATCACCAGTGACACAAAGTCAGCCTCGATCTTCTCAACCTCATGCTGAGGGCAGTAGTTTTCCTTAATGAGAGCAATAAATTCCTCCCACGTCATTTTGTATAAAGCAGACTTACCAGATGCCTGCACCAACGCCCTCCACCATGCCAGGGCCTCGCCCTTAAATGACTGGGACACATACTTCACCACATCCCTCTCTGCACACCCGCTGATATCCACAATAGTGTCCATCTCATCTAGCCAGGTGATACAATCCACAGCACCTTTCTCCCCTGTAAATTCCCGGGGCTTACAAGATACAAAGTATTTGTAGGTGCAACCCTTAGCATTGGATGCATCAGTATATTCTCTATCGCGATGAACGCTGTTCTCAGTGGACGAGTGTTTGTCGTCATCTTTCTTGGGTTGAGAGGGTGGTTTGGAGTGTGTCTTTGGTTTAGAGGGTGGTTTTGATACGGTTCTGCCTTGAGACTCAGTATATTGACGATCAAGAGCTGCCTGAACAGCATTGTCAATCAGAGCCTTTAGCTGTGCGCCTGTCAGATGCACTGGCGTATTGTCGTAGTCATCTTCATTCGTATGGCTGTTCTCTCCATTGGGATCCGCCATTGTAACTTGAATCTGTTACAGAAGATAACAAAATTTTATTCAGGAGATTATTATATAATTGTCTTTTATGACAATTTGTCAACCATGGTAACAGAGACCATATTGGGTTAACTTATTACTTCATTAGATATTAGGATTTGAATATATCCTATTTCAGCTATATCAATAATATTGGCGGCATAAAGCCTAATTACGAGGATGTTTTATATTATTAGCCGAGATTTCAGAGAATCAAAGGCATAGAGATTTGAACCGTAGTTCTTTTATCTCATTCTGACAGAGAGTCATAGACCACCACTGCCTTTTGTCTTTATAAGACAATTATTACGGCCCATAGGCACTACACCTCTAATGGATGTTTTAATATGGTTGGCCCGTAGGCACTACATCACTAATGGATGGTTTAATATGATTGGCCCGTAGGCACTACATCACTAATGGATGTTTTAATAAGGTTGGCCCGTAGGCACTACATCACTAATGGATGGTTTAATATGGTTGGCCCGTAGGCACTACATCACTAATGGATGTTTTAATAAGGTTGGCCCGTAGGCACTACATCACTAATGGATGGTTTAATATGGTTGGCCCGTAGGCACTACATCACTAATGGATGTTTTAATAAGGTTGGCCCGTAGGCACTACATCAGTAATGGATGTTTTAGTATAATTGATCACCTCCATTGGTGATTTAACCCACGATTTATAAATCATTTAGTTGGGTTTTGAAATCCTTAAAGGATTATTGTATAAGAATGACGTGCGTGATTTTAACGAATCACATCTGCCATGATGTCAACGTGCTTGCAGCGGTTAACAGGGAATCCGAATCTTTTAATTAAGTCCTACCATCTTGACCGGATCTTAAAAGACACCAGGCTAGGTTTCACTCGTAAGATTCTTTATTTAGGCAGATCAATTTAAAAGGAATGGTTTTGATTTATTTCATACATATTAAAACAAAACTCATAACATACATTCCATAATCTCAAATACAATTACATATTGCCCTAAACGGGTCTTTCAAAAAGTACATACCTCCATAGAGGTTTAAAATAAGTGACAAGTCCACGCAGGGACTAATACAAGATAGGTGTCCATGCAAGGACTAAAAGATAAGTCCACGCAGGGACTGAAATACGATAAGTGTCCACGCAGGAACTTATTTCAAAAATAGAAAATTACATTAGTACAACTTATTAAGGGCTAGTGGTCACGTTTCTTCTTTTTGCCCTTTAATAGGTTTGCCAAGCCCTTGAGAAATCCTCGGTGGCTTTTCTTCTCTTCCTCGAACTCTCTCTCCACACGATCTAGTCGATGGAGTATCTCTTCCTGTTCAGGAGGAGAGAAACGTGGTTGTGGCGCTTGATGCGGAACGGGAGGTCTGGGAGGTATTGGATACCCATGAGCTGAGTAATCCGGTGGTCCCATGTTCCCATGAGCTCCGTCAGGGTAGCGCGCATTATATCTAGCCGACACCACATATGGGTCGCGCTCATAACTGTAGTTGTATTGTGCTTATGACGGTTCGAACGGGTTGTAAGCCGTTGGACCCGTGTAAGCAGGTATGGGTTGGTCATACCCAAATGGTGGCGAATTTGCTGCAGCTGGTGCGGAGTTCGCCTCCTGTATAGGACTTGAAGGTCCTTCTTCTTGTAATGGCGGATAGTGGCTACTACTAGAATGTCGAGGGGTGCTGAAGTGGATACCCCCTCCTCCTCGTGTGGACATACGCGCATTCGTCCTCCTACGCCTTGGCGGATCAGGCATTACTGGTTGCGCCGGTGGCGGAGGTGGTGGCGTAACTGCCACAAAGCGTGAATCCTCAGAGGGATCCTGTGGATGTCGCGGTTGTTGTGATGTCTGTTGAGGTGGTGTGTAGTACCACTCATGTCGGTCAATCAACGCTTGGAAACTGTCTGGTCCCTGATAGGGTGTGCCATGGAAGGATGACCCGTCAGAGACTTCTATCGGATGCGTGGGCGTACCACGAGCAGGTTCAGTTGGATCAGTATCTTCATCCATATGGTCTTCGGAGAAGTGATCTTGTGGCCCTAATGGAACAAAGCCTGAAGGTTCCTGTATGTAGTCAGCCGGATTAAACTGACCTATGTAGTATGGAGTAGGTCGTCGTAATTTCGGTGCGATACCGAACGTTGTAGAGGTATGAAGGAAGGTTGTGGGTTGCTGGGATCATTTTCTGAGTTTGGCCCAAAGGAGTGCCGGTAGGATGGCGTCGAGCTGTGCGAGGTGGAATGCCTCGCAGGTTCATACAGATCTCTTCGTCGTTGTGGTTCTTCACTCCGTGTCATTGAAGGATGTCTTGTACCAGATGGTCCAGCTTCGTTATCGTGATGTGTCACGACTTCTCCTCTGCCTCTTCTCCCCCTTCCTCTTCCTCGGAATATAACAGGTGGCATTTTCCTGCTTTATAAAACTTTAAATTCCAATAATAAAAGAAAAGACAAAATTGGAATAACAATTCGAATTTGTCCTAAGTTCTGGTCTAGACTCAAGTATGGGCAATTGTGTCTTTGAGATTAAACACTTAGGATAGTGTTTAATTCACTCAACGTTGGCTCTGATACCAACCTGTCACACCCCGATTTCCACGTGTCTCACCGGTGGGCCCGGTGGGGGATTACCATGACGATGTTGGCAACAATATAGTCAAACCACACAATTATATAAATGCACAGCGGAAGCTTAAAGATAAATATATATACTTCAACCTCTGGTTGTAATATCAAATGTATTACAGAAGTCGAATATATCCACAGCGGATCAAAATAAATAAATATTGTTCATTCAGATACGGCATCGAGTTTGCGAGACTATTCGTGATGCTTAGGCAGCTTATACCAGCCAATTTCGTATAGTACCTGCACTTAATCTTTTTGGGGAAAACACGTCAGTTTACACTGGTAAATACATTCAACTGACACATTTGAAAATGTTTATTAAAATTGATTTGAATGCACAAGGCACAAACTCTTTTATAACTTGGGAAAATTATAATAAAATCTTATGAACGTTTTACATGTTCTTTTAGGCGTTCAGTAGCCCGGGTCGTGCCGGGTTAAAGATTTATAGACACACCACATTGCGTAAAACCGTAGTATAAAAACCAACGGCTACGTCTTTTAATTTAATGTCGACAATGTATACCGGGTGTACGCCTACACCGGGATGTCGATGGTCGTGGCCATTTCGTAAAATGATGCCAAGGAAATCCGGGACAACGGTCATTAAACCCCCCAAAGGCTTTTAAGAAACAAAACTGTTTAAATGAGCTGATCATATTATTTAATTAACCACCTAAGCGATGGAAAAATATAATGCTCAATCAAGCGGTATTAACATACCGTAACCCAAGCCCGTATAGGGGAAATAAGTTAAAGTATTTACCTTTGCAAGTATATATCCTTAGTTCGATTAAATCGTCGATAGCTTTTACCGGGGCTCCTAATCTGGAACGAAGGTTTTAATTAACCTCGTAGAATCCTAACGAGTCCTTATGTTGGCCGTAGCCTAGACCGGTTGGTTCCGATATATGAATATGGTTATATCGCGCGAAAAGGCGAAAACCGAGAATGGAGTGTGATTCTGACCCAACAAGTTCAGAGACTTGTTTTATATGGGTTTATGGTTCACACTCTGGATTTTGGGGTTCAAATAATATTATTTGACCCGTATCGGCTAATTTATGAAAACTAGTTTCATAAGCCGAACCGTGCGCGCAATAGGCGAAACGGTTAACCATGAGAGTCGTACGCTTATTTCCTAAGTCAATATGCCTTAAAGAGGTTGTGGTATCAGTAGGATACCTTCCGTGATGCCCGTAACGAGTTTAAGTTAATATTACACCCCGTAGGGACTTTTCGGTCATTTTAAAGACTTTAAAAAGGGCTTTTCGAGTTCTACAGGAAATCTGAGTTTCCCGAACAGTTTATAAAGTCTAAAATACTTTATTTATTATTTAAAATCAGTAGCAACTGGAATCGGGTCAAAAGACCTTGTAGAACTCAAGTTTTGGCCGAAAAGGGCATATTCGGTATTTACCGAACCGTAGCCATAACCGCAGGTTATGAGCAAGGTAAAAATTATTAAAAATCTTTAAAATTCCCAAAATATTATTTTAATACAGTGGGTAAAAGTTTTGGTGACGAAATCTTGGTTTAGATAGGCGTTATGCTAATCGCGCCGTTTATTACAAAAGTTTACTTTAATTGCGCTATTTAGCATAACTCTCATTCTAGACCTCGGATTGACGTGAAACTTTAAGGACATGCTTATAATTTAGTAAGCAAGGTTCTGGTCCGTTCACGTGTCCGAAATACTCGTCTTATTTTCAAAATGGCGTTACGGTCAACTTTTAGGCGATTAACGGAAACACGTAAAAGACTCGGATAACTCATGAACCGAGCACAGAGGTTTATACCAACATGTGACCTGGTCCTAAGAGGGTCCTAAGGTATATCTATACCTCACTAAAACGGGTCAGAACTGAAGTCAAAGCAAAAGTCAAACTTTTGCGACATTCGGCTCCGAACCGGTTCAATATAGCAAATGGTCGATTCAAACGAGCGCAAACAAGTTTATATACTTATTATCATGTTTCATGATTATCAAAACAGGTTCCATAGCATATACATTACAGATTATGTATAAAATGGCAAAACGACTTTCTGTTGACTTTTTAAGTGCGCGTTTGACTCGATTTTTGACATAGTTAGAGTGGTGATCAGAGGGAACCCTTTTAGGGGTTTATTACCCACATAAGTACCAGTTCATAACTACTTTTGATCCGTCATAAGACTGAACCATTTGCAAGTTATTGTAATGACAACCGTTAGTTACGACGGTTGTGTTTATGAGCTATAACTATGAAAATGCAAGACCATATTGATTGTGAACGACTTACAGAAGTTATTTCTTGCTTATAGAGCAGAGATGGATGCTTGGGAGCCTTAGAATGATCAGAGGTGAGTTGTTTGAGGTGTGGTGAACATATGCTCACAATGTGGCTATTTATAATGTTCAAAAGGTCTTTAGATCATCACAACTCATGCTACAACTGATCATGGATGATGGGCAGGTGTCCCTAAGTGTTATGGGTCGAGTAGGGGGCGCCCATGCTCCATTAATTGGTTGTTGGTCGTTCAAAGGCTCCAAAAGGTATGTAGTTACAAGTATTCTGCATCTGGGCGTCTAACGCGGCCCGCATGGGAGTTCCATGCGTTTCTAATGCGGGCCGCCTGAGATTTAAATATCAGGCGAGTAAAAGAGGAGGCTCGCGGCCCGCCTCAACTTAACCACAAATGCAATGCGGGTCGCGAGGGGCCTGTTTTTCAGATTTTTAAAATCTTTTGAAATG
Source organism: Helianthus annuus (assembly GCF_002127325.2). Taxonomy (NCBI): domain Eukaryota; kingdom Viridiplantae; phylum Streptophyta; class Magnoliopsida; order Asterales; family Asteraceae; genus Helianthus; species Helianthus annuus. The sequence continues at coordinate 154,465,696 of NC_035437.2, read as the reverse complement.
ATTACGAAATCCTGGTAATTAATAACGAAATCTTTCGTAATGATTTACCTGACCTTTCGGGTTTGAAGGGGTAACTTTGCGGTTTGGCCCTCGGTTAATTACGACTATGGACCTCGTGTTATTCACCCGCGTTGTTAAGTCCCTGATTAGTTTATTAATCATTCAGAAAGCCTTATCTTTCATTATTGACGCTTTTAACCCTTCTCCTACGAATTCGATCGTAACTTTCTCGTTTCATAACGAAACTTCGCGAAATTTATATATTATATTTTAGTGAGTGTATAATACCGTTACAAAGTCTTGGGAACGTCAAAGGGTCACTCAGAGGTATAATTAAACCTGTTGACACGGTTAACCCCTGTAGCTTGTAATCTCTCACTTTCTTTCGCGTTTCGCTTCTGTACGATCTATGATTTATTCGTTTCAAGGTTCAAGCGTTATTTAGGGTTACTATACAGTATTTTTTTTACCCATGTTGACATTTATAACCCTCGAATTTATATACTTTCAAGGTTTGTCAAAATTAGTCCTTTATTTAATATCAATGCCACGTGTAAACAAATGACACGTGTTAACACATTATTGGACACAAAAATTCGAGGTGTTACAGTTTTATCACCATTTTGTGAAACAATTATATTACAAAATGCTTTCTAAAATCCTAAATGGTTCCCAGTTATACTTACAGTGATTAAGTTATTATATTTTACTGGTATGGGAGGTATTATACATTATTTGATTCTCATTGCTATTACCCAGAAAGTTAGCATGACCATAATTATTATATATAAATCTAAATGGCGGATACCATAACAAAGTCAAGTATACTGTATTCTATTTGTAGTCAGGTTATTATATCATATTATTACAATTAGTGAATTAACATATTTTGATAAGTTATAATAATTGACATAAAATGTCATTATTCTGAATTGCATGATTTGGTGCTAGAAATAATATATTTGACCAAGTAATAAGACATCATTATGTCCAAAGTCACTAGCTGAAAGAATGATCAGCAGTGATATGTCCAAAGACACTAGTTGAAAGAATGATCAACAGTGTTATAATTAAAATCACTAGTTGAAAGAATGATCAACAGTGATAATGTCCAGGAACACTAGTTGAAAGAATGATCAACAGTGTTATAATTAGAGTCACTAGTTGAAAGAATGATCAACAGTGATAAAGACCAGAAGCACTAGTTGAAAGAATGATCAACAGTGCCATGAATAGAATCGCTAGTTGAAAGAATGATCAACAGCGATATGACCAAAGACCTTAGTTGAAAGAATGATCAACAGTGTTATGAACAAGTGATATGGTCAGAGTCACTAGTTGAAAGAATGATCAACAGTGATATGACCCAGTCATAGGAATTGCCTAATGATAGATAAATTGAATAACAGTAAAGTATAGTTATTTGATTAATTCACTATTGGATGAAAGTAAACCATTGAGTGATATTATTGCTGTTATATTGGAATTGCTATTATGTGACAAAATACTGATTGAGTGGGGTAAATGCAAATAAATATAAAACCTTAATACTGTAAGGTATAACAATAGATTTGTATAAAAAATGGAATGAATTCACTCAGCATTCCCGCTGACAAAACCTTTTTCAAACATGTTTCAGGTAATTACCATAGATTGGAATAAAGGCTGGATACGGCACTGAAAGGCATCAAGAAATGGCTTATTAAAGAAATATTGTTTTATAAAATAAAACTTATCTTTTCAAAATAGGGATTTATCCCATCTATTTAAATCAAATCCGGTGTTTTCTAAACTCTGATATTTTTCCTAACTCACGGTCCTGATGAAAAATTCCGCTGCAATATTTTTCAAAAATAATCACCGGTACCACGGGACTGCTCACGACACCCGATTCCATCCAGGGTGGGTCGGGGGCCGTGACAACTACTGTTTTTATCACTTTAGGTGGGCGAACCTAAAATTAAGTGATACGTCATTCATTGGGGCAGCCAATGGTGATATGACCACTGTCACAGATCCGGTCGAGTGACAAATATTATGGGTAGTTGGTTGATATCAGAAACATATGTAAAAGATCTTAACACTGTGAATTATAACAATTGTGTCGTTTTAGTAAAATGAATGATTCACTCAGTATTTCCCCGCTGACAAAACCTTTTTTAAACATGTTTCAGGTGATCTACTGTAATTCAGGAAAAGTGCCGGGGAGCATTTCAAGCTTAAGATAGTGGCTCAGTATAAAATAAAGAAATATGTTTTGAAATAAAGATTTATCAGAAAAATCTTATTATTGTAAATTATCGGGGTTTTAGCCCGAATTGTGAAATAAAATAATCGGGAAAAGTTTTTAGCTTTATAACGATCCTGATGTTAAAGAATTCCGCTGCTAAAATCACATAAATAAATATCACGGGATTTCTGTCCCGCGACTCCTGAAACAGGTCAAACCGGGTCAGGGGCCGTGACAAACGATCATTACTCATAATGATCAGGAAGCTGGACCTTCGAATACGCGAGCTCCTTCGACCACAAGGAGTGAAGAACCACAAAGACGAAGAAGCCTTTTTGAACCTGTGAGACATTCTACCTCGCATAGCTCGACGCCATCGTACCGTCACTCATTCGGGCCAGATTCCGGAAATGATCCCAATAACCCTCAACCCTCCTACATACCTCTGCAGCGTTCGGTATCGCACCGTGCTTTTGACGACCCCACTCCTTACTTCAGGGGCTAGTTTAACCCAGCGGATTACATTCAGGAACCTGCAGGCTTTGTCCCGTTAGGACCACAGGATCACTTCTCAGAAGACCATATGGATGAGGACACAGATCCCATAGAACCTGCTCGTGGTACACCCACACATCCTATCGAGATCTCTGATGGATCTTCTTTTCATGGCACACCTTATCAAGGGCCAGATAGCTTTCAAGCGCTATTCTACCAGCACGAGTGGTACTTCACACCCTCCCATCAGACATCACAACACGAGCAGCAACAACAACAAGATCCCTCCGAGGATCCACGTTTCGTGGCAGTTACGCCACCACCACCGCCACCGGTTCAACCAGTAGTTCCAGATCCGCCAAGGCATAGAAGATCTGGCGCACGGATGTCTACCCGAGGAGGGGAATTTCATTTCAGCACCCCTCGCCACTCAAGTGCTAGTCACTATCCGTCAGTACCTGAAGAAGGACCTTCAAGTCCAGTACAGGAGGCGAACTCCGCACCAGTTGCATCATCTTCGCCACCATTTGGGTATGACCACCCAATACCTGCGTACACGGGTCCAACGGCATACAACCCATTCGAACCGTCGTCGCACGCACATTACAATTACAACTATGATCGCGACCCATATGTGATAGCGGCTAGGTATAATGCCCGCTATCCCGACGGAGCTTTTGGAAACATGGGGATACCGGACTACTCAGCTCATGGGTATCCAGCACCTCCTAGACCTCCAGTTCCGCAACCGGCGCCACAACCACGTTTTTCTCCGCCCGAACAAGAAGAAATCCTCCACCGCTTAACTCGTGTGGAACGGGATTTCGAGGAAGAACGAAAGAACAACAGGGGATTCCTTAAGGGTCTAGCGAACCTGTTGAAAGGCAAGAAGAAGAAACGAGACCATTAGTCTCCTTATGTAATGTTGTATTTTCCATTTAGTCCCTGCGTGGACATTTACCGTATTTCAGTCCCTACGTGGACTTATCTTTTTAGTCCCTGTGAGGACACCTATCTTGTATTGGTCCCTGTGTGGACTTGTCTCTTTATTAACCTCTATATAGGTATGTACTTGTTAAAAGTCCCGTTTAGGGCAGTGTGTAAGCGTATTTGAAGTTATGGAATGTTATGTTAAATATTTCATTTTTGTTATTACTATATATGAAATAAATCAAAAATCATTCCTTTTAAATTTAAATCTGCCTAAGTAAAGAATCTTAAGAGTGAAACCTAGCCAGGTGTCTTTTTGGACCCGGCCAAGATGGTAAGACCTGATTAAAAGATTCAAAATTCCAGTTAACCTCTGTAATCACGTTAACGTTCATGGCAGATGTGATTCGTTAAAATCGCACGCGTCATTCTTGAATAAGAATCCTTTTTAAGGATTCCAAAGCCCAAATTAATGATATAATAAATCATGGGTTAAATCATCAATGAAGACGATCACTTGTTAAACATCCATTAGCGATGTAGTGCCTACGGGCCGAATTATCAAACATCCATTAGTGACGTAGTGCCTATGGGCCATAATCATTGTCATAATAAGACAAAAGACAGTGGTGGTCTATGACTCCCTGTCAGAAAGGGTAAAAAGGACTACGGTTCAAACCTTCATACCTTGATTCTCTGTAATCTCGGCTAATATTATAATAACGTCCTCGTGACTAGGCTCTTATGCCACTAGCAATATTAATTGTAATTAGGATAAGTATGTTCAAATCCTAAATAAAAGCGAGTAACAAATTAACCAGATATGGTCTTTGTTACCATGGTTAATGAATTGCCATAAAAGACAATTCAATAATAAACTCCTAAATAAAATTTTCGTTATCTTCTGTAACAGATTCAAGTTACCATGGCTGACACTAATGGAGAAAATAGTCATACGAATGAAGACGAATACGATAACGCCCAAGTACATTTAACGGGAGCTCAATTAAAAGCTCTTGTCGACAACGCTGTTCAGGCAGCTCTAGATCGACAATACGAGGAACATACCGAATCTCGGAGCAGAACCGTATCCAAACCACTCTCAAAGCCGAAAACACACTCGAAATCCCACAGCAAATCCCTGTCCAAGCCCAAAAAGGACGACGATAATCACTCGTCCAATGAAAACAGCGTTCGTCGTGAGAGGGAGTATACTGATGCATCCCGTGCCAGGGGCTGCACCTACAAGTACTTTGTGTCTTGTAAACCCCGAGACTTCACTGGGGAGAAAGGCGCAGTCGATTGTATGACGTGGATGGATGAGATGGACACCGTGGTGGACATCAGTGGCTGTGCGGAAAGGGACGTGGTAAAGTTTGTGTCGTAATCGTTTAAGGGCGAGGCCCTGGCTTGGTGGAGGGCGCTGGTTCAGGCCTCGGGAAAAGCTGTTCTATACAGCATGACATGGGAGGAATTCATTTCTCTCATCAAAGAAAATTACTGCCCTCAACATGAGGTGGAAAAGATAGAATCCGACTTTGTATCGTTGGTGATGACGAACCTTGACTGCCAAGCTTACCTAACGAGCTTCAACATGATGTCTCGGTTGGTTCCATATCTGGTAACCCCGGAGCCAAGGAGAATCGCTCGTTTCATCGGGGGGTTAGCCCCCGAGATTAAGGCAAGCGTGAAGGCCTCTCGGCCAACGACCTTCAGATCTGTGACCGACTTATCTTTGTCCCTCACCCAGGATGCGGTCCGGCAACGGTCGCTGAGGAACAAAGAGGCCGAGAAGAGGAAACGTGAGGACGATACCTCACGAAGGTTGGGCAAGAAACACCGTGGGAACGGTGATAACAAGAGAGGGTCAGAGTCGAGGAAAGATGGGCAACAATCTGGAGAGAAGCCTAAGTGCAAAAACTGCCAGAAGTATCACTTTGGGAAGTGTAGGCTCGGGTCAAACTCACAGTCCCAATCGAGGTCGTATACTTGTGGACTGTGCAAGTCCAAGGACCACAAGACTGTGGACTGCAAGAAGATAAAAGATGCGACCTGCTATAACTGCAATGAAAAGGGGCACGTTAAAAGCAACTGCCCCAAATACGCCAAGAAGCCTGAAGAAGCTAAAAAGAATAATGCAAGAGTCTTCAAGATGGATGTGAAGGAAGCTTTGCAAGACGATAACGTAATCACAGGTACTTTTCTCGTAAATAATATCTTTGCAAGAGTACTTTTTGATTCAGGCACTGATAAGTCCTTCGTAGACCAAAAATTTTGCAAATTGCTGAATATGCCTGTCAAAATCTTAAACGTGAATTACGAGGTAGAGCTAGCAGATGGCACAGTAGAAACCGTCTCCACTATACTAGATGGATGTGTGATATCCATTAAGAACCACTCTTTTCCTCTATCTCTACTTCCCTTTAAACTGGCTAGTTTTGACATAGTTCTGGGTATGGACTGGTTATCCCACAACCAGGCTCAGATCGTCTGCAACAGAAAACATATAGTGCTAAAGACTCCAACTGGTGAATCGCTTACCATTCGAGGAGATACGCAGTATGGATTGCCCGAGAACGTAACTATGCTCAAGGCTTCAAGATGTTTAAAAAGAGGCTGTGTCATCTACATGGCACAGGTGATTATTGAAGAGCCTAAACCAAAGATAGAAGACATTCCCGTCATTTCGGAGTATCCAGAAGTTTTCCCCGAAGATCTACCTGGGTTGCCACCAGATAGGCAAGTGGAATTCAAGATCGATATCATCCCTGGCGCGGCTCCTATTGCAAGAGCACCTTACAGGCTAGCACCAACCGAAATGAAGGAGTTGAGGACCCAGCTGGATGAACTGTTAGCGAAGGGTTTCATAAAACCTAGTTTGTCTCCCTGGGGAGCACCTGTCCTGTTTGTGAAGAAGAAGAACGGATCGATGCGTCTGTGCATCGACTATCGCGAGCTTAATAAGGTCACGATAAAGAATAGATATCCCTTGCCGAGGATCGACGATTTGTTCGATCAGTTACAAGGGGCAAGTTACTTTTCGAAGATCGATTTGAGGTCAGGCTATCATCAACTGAAAGTCAGAGATGAAGACGTATATAAAACAACATTTAGGACTCGCTACGGTCACTACGAGTTCCTAGTGATGCCTTTTGGGCTCACAAATGCACCGGCTGCGTTCATGGATCTCATGAATCGCGTCTGCAAGCCGTACTTGGACAAATTCGTCATCGTTTTCATCGACGACATTCTTATATACTCGAAGAACCAAGCTGACCATGAGAAACACCTTCGCTGTATACTCAAGCTGCTACATCAGGAGAAACTCTATGCCAAATTCTCTAAGTGAGAATTCTGGCTACGAGCAGTCCAATTTCTGGGACACGTTGTCAGCGAGCGTGGTATCCAGGTGGACCCCGCTAAAGTAGAGGCTGTCATGAATTGGCAAGAGCCAAAGACGCCTACTGAGATTCGTAGTTTCGTGGGGTTAGCAGGATACTACAGGCGATTCATTGAAAATTTTTCAAGGATTGCTACGCCCTTAACTTCCTTGACCAAGAAGAAGGAAAAGTTTGTTTGGGGCCCTAAGCAGCAAGAGTCCTGATATTTTAAAGCAAAAGCTAAGCAACGCCCCTGTGTTGACACTACCGGAAGGTACCGAAGAGTTCGTAGTTTACTGCGACGCGTCACACACTGGCATAGGGTGTGTGCTCATGAAAAAAGGCAAGGTTATTGCCTATGCGTCGAGACAGTTGAAGGTGCACGAAAAGAATTACACCACTCATGACTTGGAGCTGGGTGCCGTTGTGTTCGCACTAAAACTGTGGAGGCATTATCTGTACGGAATCAAGTTTGTGATCTATTCTGATCACAAGAGCCTGCAACATCTGTTTAATCAGAAGGAGCTAAATATGAGGCAACGCCGTTGGATGCAAACTTTAAATGATTATGATTGTGAGATCAGATATCATCCCGGCAAGGCGAATATAGTCGCTGATGCCCTGAGTAGAAAGGAAAGGGGAAACCCATCCGAATCAATGCTAAGAGCATCGAAGTAAAGAATAATCTGATTGAAAGGGTGTTAGCTGCACAGAGAGAAGCTGTGTTGGAAGCCAACTATCCTAAGGAGAAGCTGGGAGTGACTGAGGAGCAGTTAACTCTTAGCAAGGATGGAATTTTGCGATTGAATGGGCGAATATGGGTTCCAATTTATGGAGGACTACGAGATGTTATCCTCCAGGAAGCCCATAGCTCCAAATATTCTGTCCATCCTGGAGCAGATAAAATGTATCAGGATCTAAAGGCAAATTATTGGTGGATAGGCTTGAAAAAGTCTGTAGCCGCTTATGTAGCGAAATGCTTAACTTGTGCGCAAGTCAAGGCTGAGCATCAAAAGCCGTTTGGCTTGCTACAACAGCCTGAACTTCCTGAATGGAAGTTGGAATGTGTAACTATGGATTTTATTACCAAGTTACCCAAGACGAGGAAAGGAAATGACACAATATGGGTTATAGTCGATAGACTGACTAAGTCAGCTCATTTCTTACACATCAAGGAGTCGTATAGCTCCGACATGTTAGCCCAGTTATACGTTGATAAGATTGTAGCCTTACATGGCATACCTGTGTCTATTATCTCTGATCGAGATACTAGGTACACGTCTCATTTCTGGAAAAGCTTCCAGCAATCTTTGGGCACACGCTTGAATTTTAGTACGGCTTACCATCCTCAGACAGACGGTCAGAGTGAGCGTACTATTCAAACGTTAGAAGACATGCTGCGTGCATGTGCTATCGATTTGGGTGGTAGTTGGGATAAGAACCTACCACTAATCAAATTCTCCTACAACAATAGCTACCATACCAGCATAAAGGCTGCGCCTTTCGAGGCATTATACGGTAGGAAGTGTAGATCGCCTGTTTGTTGGGCGGAAGTTGGAGAGGTCCAATTATCAGGACCTGAGATAGTCTTCGAAACAACGGACAAGATTGTCCAGATTCGAGAGCGTCTCAAAGCTGCCCGTGATAGGCAGAAAAGTTACGCCGATCCAAAGCGTAAGGATTTTCACTTCGAAGTAGGTGAAAAGGTATTACTTAAAGTATCGCCCTGGAAGGGGGTGATGCGTTTCGGTAAGAAGGGCAAGCTGCGCCCGAGATACATAGGACCTTTCGAGGTTATCGAACGTGTCGGGTCAGTTGCCTATAAGCTAAACTTACCGGAGGAGCTCAATGGAATCCATAATGTGTTCCACATCTGCAATCTAAAGAAGTGCTTCGCTGATGAATCATTGGTGATACCACATACGGATGTGCATATAGATGAGAGCTTGAAATTTGTGGAGAAGCCCTTGTCAATTGAAGACCGACAAGTAAAGAAGCTTCGAAGGAAACATGTACCGATAGTAAAGGTCAAGTGGGATGCCCGGAGAGGTCCCGAATTCACGTGGGAAGTTGAAGCCACGATGAAAGAAAAATACCCTTATTTGTTTGAGTAAATCTCGGGTCGAGATTTATTTTAAGGGGGTGAGGATGTAACACCTCGAAATTTTGTGTCCAATAATGTGTTGACACGTGTCCCGAGTTTACACGTGGCATTAGATATTAAATAAAGGACTAAAGTTGACAAACCTTAAAAGTATGTAAATTCGAGGGTTATAAATGTCAACAAAGGGTAATTATACTGTATAGTAACCCTAAACGATGCTCGTACCTTCAAACGAATAAATCATGGATCGTACGGAAGCGAAACGCGGAAGAAAGTGAGAGATTACAAGCTGCAAGGGTTAACTGTGTCAACATGTTTAATTATACCTCTGAGTGACCCTTTGACAAACCCGAAGCTTTGTAACAGTAAAATACGCTCACTAGAATGTACTATATAAATTTCGCGAAGTTCCATTTTAAAACGAGAAAGTTATGATCAAATTCGTACGAGAGGGGTTAAAAGCGTCAACAATGAAAGTTAAGGCTTTGCGGATAATAATTAAACTAACCGGGGGCTTGACAGTACGGGTAAATGGCACGAGGCCCTTAATTATAATTAACCGAGGGCCATATCGCAAAGTTACCCCTTCAAGCCCGAAAGGTCAGGTTATTAATTACCGAAGATTTCGTAATCATTACAAAAGATTCAAAAATCTTGGAAAATCAGACCTAACGCGGGCCGCGTAAAGGTTAGGGGATAGTTGATGCGGGCCGTGAGCCACCTGTTAATCCGGTTTCTGACTTAAGGATTCAGGCGGCACGCGAACAAGTTGCATGATTCTTCATGCGGGCCGCGTGGGACGCCCAGTAACAGAAAACATGGGCAGATTCAATGATTTGGCTTGTAAACGATCTTGTGAGCAATCAATGAAGCATGGGCGCCCTCTACCTGACCCCTAGCACCTTAGGACACTTGCTGATCATCCATGAGCAATGTAGGATGTGTTGTAATGATCTTGTGCACCAAACTTTGCTATAAAAAGGCCTACGTTGTGCATAAGTTCACCACACCTCAAACACTGCTCTCAAGATCATTCCTGGAGCTCTCAAGTGTTCTTCTATCATCCTAAGTCGTGCACAAGCTTCTGTAAGTTGTCTAACTCTTTTATGGCTTAGTTTTTGCTTAGTTTAGCTTAAAAGTCAATCCGTCGTAGTTAACGATTGACTTTGTGATAAATCATGAATGGTCCAGTGATTTGTCGAATCAAAGATAGTTATGTGTTGGTATTTATGTGGGTAATAAACCCTTAAAAGGGTTCCCCCTGATCACCACTCTAACTAGGTCAAATGTCGAGTCAAACGTGTACTTAAAAAGTCAACAGAAAGCCATTTTGCGATTTTACGCATAATCTGTAATGTAGATGATATGCAACCGGTTTGAACACTCATAAAATATGATAATAAGTGTATTAACAAGTCTAAGCTTGTTTGATTCGACCATTTGCTATATTGACCCGGTTCGGAGCCGAAAGTCGCAAAACTTTGACTTTTGCTTTGACTTCAGTTCTGACCCGTTTTAGTGCAATATAGATATGCCTTAGGACTCTCTTAGGACCAGGTCACATGATGGTATCACCCTCTGTGACCGGTTCGTCGTTTGTCCAAGTCTTTTACACATTTCCGTTAAATGCTTAAAAGTTGACCGTAACACCCTTTTTTAAAATAAAACGAGAATTTCGGACATGTGAAAGGATCATAACCTTGATTACTGATTTCTAAGCATATCCCTAAAATTTCACGTCAATCCGAGGTCCAGAATATGAGTTATGCTAAATAGCGCAATTAAAGAAAATTTTTAATAAACGGCGCAATTAGCATAACGCCTATCTAAACCCGGATTTCGACACCAAACCTTTTGCTCACTGTTGTAAAATAATATTTTGGGATTTTTAAAGATTTTTAATTATTTTTAACCTGCTCATAACCTGCGGTTATGGCAACGGTTCGGTAAATACCGAATATACCCTTTTCGGCCATAACTTGAGTTCTACAAGGTCTTTTGACCCGATTCCAATTGCTACTGATTTTAAATAATAAATAAAGTATATTAGACTTTATAAACTGTTCACTCAGATTTCCTATAGAACTCTAAAACCTCTTTTATAACCTTTAAAAAGACCGAAATACCCCTACGGGGCATAATAACAACTTAAACTCGTTACGGGCATTACGGAAGGTATCCTACTGATACCACAACCTCTTTAAAGCATGTTGACTTAGGAAAACAGTGTAGGACCCTTACGATTACCCGTTGCGCCTTTTGCGCGCACGGTTCGGCTTATGTAACTAGTTTACATAAATTAGCCGATACGGGTCAAACCATATTGTTTTGACCCAAAAATCCAGAGTATGATTATTATACCCATATAAAACAAGTCTTCAAACTTGTTGGGTCAAAGTCACACTCCACTCACGGTTTTCGCCTTTCACGCGATTAAACCGTAACTATACTTCAAAACTAACCGGTCTAGGCTACGGCAAATATAAAGACCCGTTAGGATTCTAATAGGTTATTTTAAAACCTTCGTTCCAGAATAGGAGACCAGTAAAAGCTATATGTGATTTACTCAATTAAGGATTATACTTGCAAAGGTAAATACTTTTAACTTATTTTCCGTTATACGGGCTTGGGGTACGGTATCTAAAATACCGCTTGGTCGGGCAATTGACCCCAACTCATTTGTAGTTGGGTACTATCAATGTGACCCGTTTAAAAACTTGTTTTGTTGGCTTAACGCCTTTGGGGGCTTAATGACCATGTCCCGGATATCCTTGGCATCATTTTACGAAATGGCCACGACCTCGACATCCGGGTGTAGGCGTACACCCGGCATTGTGTCTATATTAATTAAAGGTGTGACCATTGGTTTACCCACCTCGGTTTTACGCTATGTGGTGTGTCTATTAAACTTTAACCCGGCACGACCCGGGCGACCGAACGCATAGCAAGCATGTAATTCTTTACAAGATTTAATTATAAATTATCCCAAGTTATAAAAGAGTTTGTGCCTTGTGCATTCAAATCAATTTTAATAAACATTTTACAAAAGTGTCGGTTGAATGTATTTACCAGTGTAAACTGACGTATTTTTCCAAAAAGATTAACTGCAGGTACTAAACGTAATCGGCTGGCTATAGCTCCTTAGCATCTTAAAGAGTCTCGCAAGCTTTGATGCCTTGTCTGTTGAACAATACTTTTTATTATTTTGATCCCCCTGTGGATACCATTCGACTATTTGTGATACATTCGATATTACAATCAATGGTTGAATTATATTTATCTTTATGCTTCCGCTGTGCATTCATATAATTGTGTGGTTTGACTATATTGTTGCCAACTACGTCACGGTAATCCCCCACCGGGCCCACCGGTGATACACGTGGAAATCGGGGTGTGACAGTTTCTTCATTCCACTGCTTCAGTCCAAGCCGGGCTTTGGTCTTTAGCAGCAGTTGACTTAGGGCAGTCGATTAAATAGGAGCACTTTGTCTTCAATTTTCGTTATATTTTTTGAGTTAAATCGATTTTCGTTATGACATGATATAATTCATAAATATAATTATTTGAGTTAAACTTCAACTTTAAATAAGTTGGCAGTTTGGTCACGTTATAGTAACTTCATTGTAGTAACCAATATATTGTTCAAACCAAGACAAAGATGATTAAAAAATATGTAGTATTTAAATCCATATAAATTATGATGTTTCTAAGGGGTCCAACGAATTCCTAATAAAACCAAGACAAGAATGTTTAGAAACATGTAGTAGTTAAATCCATATAAATTTCTTGGTGCACATAAATTATCGGACAATGTGACTCGGTAAAAATCTATCATTAAACTTCAACTCCAAAATATAAATCTTGTGGATCGCGTTGTAAAAATTTTATTGTAGGAACCAATATATTGGTAAAACCAAGACAATGATAAAAAAAAATATGTACTATTTAAAGGATAAATCTTGTGAATCGCGTTGTAATGATAAAAAAATATGTACTGTTTAAATCCATATAAATTATGGAGTTGAAGTTTCACTTGGTTATATTTTTTATACAAAAACAAAGGGCCCCAAATTTGGCTTAATTTTGCAGTTAAATGGTCTAATTCTTTCAGTAATTTCTGGCCCATAAGTTGTGAACCATAAAATCCTGTCAAAGGCCCACAAAATGAATCAGGTATGTTAAATGACCATTTCATATTGTCCGCTATGTTTATAGCTTCTTTTTCGAATGAATCAAAGTGAAGATTTAAAATTAGCGCCAAAAACTCAACCTATAATTCAAGACGCTCTTAGTTTGGAAGCAATCGATGAACACTAAATGGTAGGTTTTTCTATCTCATTTGTTTAAATCAATTCTCAACATTTGATGTGATCATCCACTTATTTAAGTAGGTTTTCAATAGGGATCTTCAATCACCACTAGCTATTGAGAATAAATGTTTTTTTGGACAGTGATTACAATAATCACCTATAGCTAGCCCTAAATACGACATATGTGCTCAATTCTTATGTACAGTTATGGAGAGTAAAAAGAATTTGATACCAAGACATAGAGAGTATTTTCCACAGTGCAGTCTCCAACAGTCCAAAGAATCAAGGAAGATAAGAAAGTATATCTTGAATGAGCGTAGAAACAGGGGTGTGGTTCAATTTGTACAGACACCTCCTATTATTGATACACTTCTGGGCAATGTTACTATCACAAAAAACGATAATGGAGGTATGTTTTTGATGGTCATATGTCAAAATTGTAAGTTTTTGTAGCATAAATTAACCAAATCTCTTCATGTACAACATGTCACACGCCCGACAATTTAGATCGAATATGTGTTAGTACAATCCCTCTGACTTCATCCAGTCTTGGTAAGGTTATAAATCTTAGTTTTTTAAGGTATGCTATCTGATTTCATCTTGTCCCTTTGTTTGAATTTTAGGGCAATCTGGAAAGGCTAATTATGGTTTTTATGACTCTAGAAAGAGGAAACAAAGTTTGAAAACCATGGATATAAGTAAATTTGATTTATCCATTGTAGCTGATTTAAGCAGGACATCTTCAATGGTCACTCCTCTTCAACCATCAAATCATAAAATTTATAGAAGTCCATTAACAGATATTACAAACTGTATGCTATATACACTTTTGTTATTACTGTTAATCATTTATTGAATGTTAATGTGAGTTTGATAACATTTATAAATTTTGTCTTGCAAGTGGATTGTGTTACAGTAAGGTCCCATCGAAGTGATATTCTAACTCCTCAGAATATTGACAATAGAACTTCTCGACAGCTGCCAAAATGTTCCGTAGTAGCGTTTAGTGGTATGTGTTTTACTTTTAATACAAAACTAAATATAGGTTTCTGAGTCCCTATATTTGTCGAATCTATGGCTTATCTTCCTATCTGTTGTAACCGATGTTAATTTGCCTTTTCCAAAATGAAACGGCAGGAAAAGAAAATTCCTACCCTGGTGAGAGGTCTAACTTTGATGATCCCGATTCGGAGGATTGTTTACCATCTTCTATCGTAAAAAAGATTTACAGAATTGCAAGAGGTAACTACCCTCCTTGAACTTATCAAAGTATCTTTCCAAATAACAGTTTAATCTCCTAATATTTCACTTATATCATCGTTTTTTATCTGCCTATATAATTTTGTAGAATACGTTGATCATGGAGATGCTATTTATGTATGTTCTTACTGTCATGCAATGATTTGGAAAGATGAAATGCTTAGGGGTAATTTGGATTCTAAGAAATCTTCTTTTTCTCTTTGTTGTTCGAACGAAGACGTTGAATTGCCTTCCTCACCTGCTCCTCCTCCACTGCTCGAAAGACTTTACAAAAGAGTTACTCCTGAAAGCCGCAATTTCATGAATAACATTCGAGCATATAACATGATGTTTTCCTTCACATCCCTTGGTGGCAAGGTTTCTAAAACTTTTCAAAAAACCAAAGGTCCTTATGTTTTTGGACTGCAAGGACAAAATTACCATCGCATTGGTAGTCTGCTACCGAAAGATGGTGAAGAGCCCAAATTTTCACAGCTTTATATTTATGATTCCTAAAACGAGGATTTTAATCGTCAAAAGGCTGTAAGGTAAATTAAGCATTCAGTAAATTCTGATTTATGTCAAGTGTTATATATATATATATCTGATCTATACAATAATGTCGTTTTTTACACAGTGTCGAGCAAGGTTCGAAGACAGACACTAAACAACAACTTGATATTGCCATCATATCGAGTCTTAAAAAAATGTTGGATTCATGCAATCCACTTGTGAAGTCATTTAGAATGGTACGAGATTGTTTTAAACAAAATGATTGGCAAAATGTAAGACTCAAGCTCATTGGAATAAGGGATAAGGATGGTAGAGTTTTTAACTTGCCTACTGCTGAAGAAATTGCTTCCTTAATAATTGGTGATTTTGATGGAGCATTTGATAAAAGGGATATCATAGTTCAAACAAAATCAGGCGATCTTCAGAGAATCAGTGAGCTCCATCCCTCTTATCTTGCATTGCAATATCCACTTATCTTCCCATATGCAGAAGATGGATTTAGACTTGGTATTAAACATCGAGGTATTTCAGTTGATTGTGACATACTTAGAACCAGTACCACAATGAGAGAGTTCTTTAGTTACATGATACAAGAGAGAGCCATCCAATTTTTGTTGTTACTCAATGCCCAAAAGCTATTCCAACAGTTTGTAGTTGATGCGTATACAATGATAGAATCTGCACGGTTAGTTTACATAAAGACACAACAACCCAAACTTAGAAGTCAAACATTTAAGAATTTAAATAAAAGTGTTCAAAGTGGCCAAAGCGATGCGTCAAATTGTGGAAAACGAATTTTGTTGCCATCTTCATTTACCGGTGGAGCGAGATATATGATGCAAAAGTATCTAGATGCCATGGTTGCAAAAGTCGCTAGGCGCTCCCTAGTCGGATTCGGGAGTACTCGGGAAGTACTCGACTTAGGCGGAGATTACTCGGGGAGTAATTGGCCTGGGAGACCAGTACTCGTGCCTCGGTAGCCTACCTTGTAGTGAGTACTCGGGGAGTACTCGGAGCCTAGGCAGGACTTTTACAACCATGCTAGATGCTATGGCAATCTGCAAAGCTGTAGGATATCCGGATCTCTTCATAACAGTCACTTGTAATCCCAATTGGCCTGAGATTTATAGATGTTTAAAACACAAACGGTTGAACCCTCAAGATAGACCGGATATTATCGCACGGTTATTCAAAATTAAAATCAATCATCTAATTCAAGATTTCAAGAAACATAAATTCTTTGGTGAGATACAAGCAAGTCATTGTAAATTGTTTTAATTAATTTCTCAAATAATACTTTTACTAACACTTTTTTGGATGTATTATTTCAGTTATTTATACAATCGAATTTCAGAAACGTGGTCTACCTCATGCTCATATATGTTTGTTCTTAAGTGCCGAGAGCAAATTTCCAACGGCTAAAGAAATCGATTTGGTTATTAGTGCTGAAATACCTGACAAAGAGATGGATGCTTCACTGTATGAACTTGTCAAACAATTTATGATCCATGGTCCTTGTGGTACAGACAATCCTCATTCTCCATGCATGGTTAATTTAAAATGTTCGAAGAAGTTTCTGAAAAAATATGTAGATGAGACTTGTATTGATTTTGAAGGATATCCTGTCTACCGACGTCGTCAATCATGCAACACAGTAGAAAAAAATGGCGTCTTACTTGACAATAGGTTTGTGGTTCCGTACAATGCTATGCTACTCAAAAAGTATCAGTGCCACATAAATGTTGAGTGGTGTAACCAAACAGGATCCATCAAATATCTCTTCAAATACATTAATAAGGGTCCGGATAGAGTGACAGCTTCTGTTTATGAAAGTACCTCCACTGCTAATGTGAACCCTCAAAACAAGGAAATGACAAATAATGAAAATCTCTCAAACGAAACAGAAGTAGATGAAGTTAAAGCATATCTTGATTGTAGATATATTTCAGCGTGTGAAGCTGCTTGGAGAATCTTTAAGTTTGACATACACTATCGGCATCCATCTATTGAAATATTACCTTTTCACTATGAAGATGGTCAGGCTATTGTTTATGAAGATAATTCAAACTTGTGTGACGTGGTCAGTAACCCAACTGTGAAAATGTCTATGTTCACAGAATGGATGAAAGGTAATCAAACGGATGCATTTGCTAGAACTTTGAAGTATATAGAGTTCTCCAGATACTTTGTATGGATACGCAAAACACGAAAGTGGGTACGTAGAAAAAAACCTTTTGGTGCAGTTGGTGGGATACATTATGTACCTCCATCACTTGGTGATTGTTATTTCTTGAGAATTTTATTGAATCACGTTATAGGACCAATGAGTTTCAATGATATAAAAACAGTTGATGGAAAAATATATCATACTTTTAAAGATGCATGTTTCGCTCGCGGTCTGTTGGACGATGATAAGGAGTATTTAATGGCCATTAATGAAGCAAGTGCATGGGCTACTTCTGATTTCTTGCGTACATTTTTTGTAATGCTCTTGATGTCAAACTCCATTTCTAGGCCGGGTATTTTCTGGAAGGAAACAAAATCTCTATTATGTGAAGATATATTATATTAGCAACGGAGGATTACTGGTATTCCTGGTAATTTTAAAAACTTAAATAAAATTTCAGATTCCATTTTACTTTAATCAAGTGTTTAAAAAATCTAATTACTAAACATCCGTTGTATTTTTTAGATTTGGTTCTTAAAGAGGAAGAGATTGAAAACATTTGTTAGCACATATTGAAAAACTGTTATTTGGTTATGGAAGTACGTTAAGCAACTTTACTGACATGCCAAATGTTCCTGACAACTACACTTCAGGATTGAACAATCAATTGATAATGAAGGAACTTTCGTATGATCGGGCTATCTTAAAAAAGGAACTTGCAGCTTCCCTAAAATCTTTAACTGATGAACAGCGAAAAGTGTATCAAACCGTAATGAATGCAGTTGTTAAAGGAAATGGAGGAGTTTTCTTTCTATATGGTTACGGTGGAACTGGTAAACATTTGCAGCTGCGTTACGTTCCAATGGTGAAGTTGTGTTGAATGTTGCATCCAGTAGTATTGCATCACTTCTATTAGATGGTGGTAGAACGGCTCATTCCAGGTTTGTAATTCCGATAAATGTTAACGAGGATTCTATATGCTCTATTGAACCAAACAGTGAGCTAGGAGGCTTAATCAAACAAACTAAGATGATAATCTGGGATGAAGCGCCAATGACACATAAGCATTGTTTTGAAGCTCTGGATAGAACAATGAGAGATATAGCCCGTTCCTATAATCCGTCCTTGCAGAACAAACCTTTTGGTGGAAAGATTGTGCTTTTTGGCGGTGATTTTAGACAAATCCTTCCAGTCATTCCAAAAGGTACCACAAGCATGATTGTAAATTCTTCATTGAATTCTTCTTATATATGGCAGGATTGTCAGTTACTCAAGTTAACTGAAAACATGAGGTTAAAAATGGGTACCAAATCAAGTAATTTTAACGAGACCAAGGAATTTGCTGAATGGATTTTAAGGCTTGGTGATGGTCTACTTGGTGGTCTAAATGATGGAGAAGTGGAAATTGAAATTCCAGATGATTTACTTATACTCGATGCCGTCAATCTTATATCTTCATTGATCGCTTTCACATATTCGGATATGCAAAAGTTTTTATGCAATTCAAATTACTTCCAACAAAGAGCCATTCTTGCACCCACAAATGAAGTTATGGATTCAATAAATACAGAACTGTTAAATAGTATGCCTGGTGAAGAAAAGATATATCTCAGTTCAGATACTTTATGTGAGTCTGAGGATCAAACCGACCTTAACATGGCATTGTTTCCTCCGGATGTATTAAACAAATTGCATCTATCAGGATTATCTAACCATAAATTGGTTCTCAAAGTTGGAGCTCCGGTAATGTTACTTAGAAACATTGATCAAACAAATGGTCTGTGTAACGGTACACGACTTCAAGTAACAAAACTTGGAAAACTTGTAATTGAAGCAAAGATTATTACTGGAAATAATATAGGTCATCATACTTTGATTTCAAGATTGAAAATGACACCGTCCGATAAAAGAATACCGGTGAAAATTGCACGAAGACAGTTCCCATTATCTCTATGCTTTGCAAGGACCATCAACAAAAGCCAGGGATAATCACTTGAACGTGTAGGCTTATATCTTCCAAGGCTGGTTTTTAGTCACGGACAACTATACGTTGTTGTATCACGAGTAAAGAGCAGGAAGGGTTTGAAGATCTTGATATGTGACAGGGGAAAACATGTCACACCCCAACCGATGGCGGAATCATCGGGGCATGGCACTGAGCGAAACAGATTGTCCAGAAGTTTCCACAACAACTATCATTACTATTTAGTTTAAATGATACGTCCCATACCGTATCCCAAATAATAAAACAAGTTATTACAGATAAGCATCTAGTCAAATATACTGTTCCGACAACTCAGATTTAAATAAAATATAATTATTGTTCAAATGCTTCTAGAGACTCGATCTGCAAGATCTATACACAACTATGCTCTAGACGCTTATTCCTAGCTCGCCTTCCTAGCAGATAAGCATCCTAACTGCCTGTCACATACGTTAAAATAAAGTTAATACATAAAATGTAAAGGTGAGCATACATGTTTGATAATAGGATATAGAGTTCGAAATAGTTTACGCATAACCAGCACGTACACCGAGGAAAACGAAGCATGTTAATTATCGACATGGATCTATCGATACCAATGACTGCGGGTTGACTGTCCGAGACAGTTCGCAATACATGATTACCACCATAATCCATGCAAGTAATTGTCCTTAACAACCCTCGTGTGAACGGGTGCTGAGTCCAAACTATAGTACTACGTCGTTAAGGCAGGTAGACAGCATTCCACGTGTAAACATAATAACAAGCATTCATTTAGTCACGTAATACATGCAGAAAGGTTAGCGTTTAAATAATTGAGTAGTGTGTTCGATTGTGATTTTTGATAAGTAACGTATGTAACACTCAAAAGTGCTAAAGCAAAAAGGGTTCGAGTATACTCACAGCGATTGATTGATGGATTGAAGGGAGCGCTTGAGAGTAGGGCTAGCCTGAATAGTTCGATAGCATAACGATGAGTAACATTTTACGCGTTACAGGTTAGTGATGTTGGGTCGAACGACCTGGTCGATCGAACTGTAGGTTCAATCGAACGGGTTGTTCGTTCGGTTAGACAATCCGTTCAGACAGCCTGTTCGATCGGCCGGTAGGCTCGATCAGTTGGACTGTTCGAGTGGATTGTTTCTTCCTTTGAGTAGGATGTGTTTGTGTATGATGGTTTGACCTTTTGAAGTTTTCATTGTAGTATTTGAGAACATTGAAGTGTTCTTACCTTTCAGGTCGATCGATCGAACGGGCCGTTCGATCGGCCGGCTTAACCGATCGGTTAGACACTTCATTAGTAGTCCTCAGTAGGATGTCACCTGATCGGACAACATGTTCGATCGAGTGGCACTCCAATACGTCGAACGATTTGAAAAATCGATTAAGGGTTGAAGCATAGTATCTCATGATCCGATGAGTAATGTTATCGAACAGCTCGTTCGATCGAACATCACTTCGTTCAATACTATACATCATGAAATTGTCAAAGTGTGGGGCCATGTGCTAGCCGATCGGCTGGCCTGGTCGATCGGCTGACCTGTCCAATCGGTTGGGCTGTTCGTTCGAACAGCCTGTTTGATCGGTAAGCATCCTGACCTGGTCGGCCTGTTCGTCTAACACTTGGCTGTTCTGATTGTTTAACGTTATATTGAGATATTTTGACAACGAGTTGAACCACGGCACCTTCGTTCTTACTTGTTTCCCCTGTTCGGACAGGAATCACCCAAGTCCGGCCGGTGAACGGTTCGGAAAGGAGTTTATAGTTTAACCCGAAATCGGTGAATCTCGTAGATAGAATCTGAATCTTGAACCACTTGACCATTAGAATGATTGGTGAGTTGGCTCAAGCTCCGTTTCTACCGGTAGGAAGGCATTGAGTGTAAAAGAGTTGAAAGAAAGTTGGAAAATCCGTCTTTCAATCCTTCACACTATGTAAATGTTCAGATCTGTGGTAGATCTTAGTGTTTTTATGTGTAAATCGGCTAGATCCAAGTGATTCTTGGTGGATTGAGGCCAAAACATGAAGTTCTTGAAGAACACCATGATGACATCATCCTAGAATGCTTAGATCTTGATGATTTCACGGTTAGAAATCAAGATTTGAAAGATAGAAAGGGGTAGGAGTGTGTATTGATCAAGAAAGTACAAGATTTAGGATGAAAACTTACCGAAATCGGAAGAAATCTGAGAAAAGGAGGGGAGCACGAGCTGCTCGGTCAGAGGGTTTCCAAAAGTGGAAAGAATGACAATGACAGGCCTATTTATAGGCTTCCCAAAGAGGAAAGGGCTGGCCGATCGGCCAGACATCCCGATCGGATAGCCTGCTCGATCGGACAGTCTGTTCGATCGGCTGGGCTGTTCGATCGGCTAGGAGCCTGATCGATCCACAGCCTGTTTCGAGTGTTCGGTGCGACGATTTTTGATATTTCAATTTCGGTTGGAGACGATACGAGTACGATAGAGTTTCCTATTCAAATTCTTTTAGTCCCAACCACTATATCTACATACAAGCATCTACATTCCATATTCGATTTCGATTTCGATTGAGTTCGATTGAGTTTCGAGTTTCGATTCGATTGATCACCACACATAGCATAAAGTAAACACGCACAGGTAACACATAAGGCACACACACACGTAATATAACACCAAATTCGCATAATTCGAGTTTCGAGTTCGATTGATGATTCGATTAGCTTGATTATTGATTGATTAAATTTATCGCATTGCTACTTCCTACTATTCACAGTCGTAAATCGTTTCGTGTCGATTAAACATTCGATTACTTCGATTCCTCTGATTAAGAACACTTACTCCACATAATACAAAACATGAGATAAACTATTTGCAGTCAAAGAAGTCAAACTTGACTTGGAGTTTGACTTTGACTTTGACATTTAAAAACACGGGGTGTTATAAAACAAGTGTGTAAAACCACAACTAACGTGGTCTACAAAGAAGTTCTACAAAATCTATAGTCGTTGTAGAAATAGCATTTTGAAGAAAAGTCTTTTAATGTTTGAAGTTATTTGGTATTATCTTTTGCACATCCAATCAACATGTTTCTTTTATCTAATAATAATGGATGTTATTTTACAGAATTGTTTTAAAATATAGTATACATTTTTAAAAAATGATACCTTTAACAATTATAAAATAATGAAAGATAAGTAATAATAACATATATCTAAAAGACAAGAAATAACTAATACAAGTAATACTTTCAACCGTTTGTTTGTGGTTCAGTAACATATGAATTAAAAACGCTAACCCTTCGTACCACCAACATCAAAACTAAACTACCAACCTTTACAAAAGTGTTTTGAGCAAACCAGTAACCACAAACAAAAAACATTGTTTCCATACAAAATAACATTATCTGAAAAAGCGCCACAACCATTCAGTCAAACAAGAAAATACCTTTACCCATAACGAACTTAAGGGTAAACTCTTCACGAGGAACCAAGTTTTTATCCTTCACAAACTGTTTCATGTTTTTTATGTAAAACCGATCATCAGGAGACTCGATACCAATTCGAACATCCCAGACATTTCCAGCAGCATCTACAATCTTTAAAGTTCTTTTCCTATCCAAGCCAAGTTTTTTAGCAAGAACTTTTTTAATGCGTTGTAACAAACCAAAAATAATGTTAACAAAGATAGTATTATTATATGGTTAACACAATGTAAGGTCCTGTTACTCCTTTTTGGTTACAGAAACTTACAAAATGATTGTCCACACAAAAAACTACTGGAATAGTTTCGTTGTTCGTAGTTACAGCGAGCATTTCAGTTTCATTGTCCTTAGTTATGTCATCCACATCTTCACCATCAGAGATACTGATAACCTCTTCTACCACTTCTTCCTTAATAGCAGCATATAATTCCGGTGACAAGATTAAATCAGCATCCTTGGAACAATTGAAAACAGACATATCAAAAGTGTGAAGATCAATCATTTCAAACACAAGAAGATGTTCATCACTTAGTGAAAATTTCTTCTTAATCCGATTCCATCCAGTTGTTATGTAAAGCTGATTGTCACTAACATCCATTCGAACAAAAAATTTATGCTTCCCAGGACCTCTAATAACAACCGGATAATTTGGAATACAACCGGATAATTTGGAATGGTATTGTCCATCTTGTGATGTACAAACAAACGATTGATATGCTACAACGAGAAAAAAGAATTAGTAGTTTCATATACGGAACCATAATAAATAAGAAACAATAATAAATATACCGAACCCAGATTGCGAACTACATACCATAGCATCGGGTTTATCAAAATCGCCATTGGGTCTGTAGTAAAAATAATCAGATGGAGCAAATGCAATATTGTCATAGAAATAAAATATCCGGAAACTTTGTAATGCTTCTTCATACTGAAATACGAGCCATGATCCAGATTGTAGTTTCAAAGTTTGAACTACGGAATACCACCCATTGTAGAGATAATAGAAGTTTCATATATTATATATCTTGACTTCAAAGACTTGCCCATTAGTTGTCCGTACTTTGACAAACCCAACAGGATAGTTAAACTCTTTTATCCATTGTTTATACTTTTTTGGCAGAACCTATGTATAAGTATATTAAAATCAGAACTGTCTAACATGATGTTATAAAGAAAATAAATTCGACATATCTGAGATTAAAATACTAACCAAAGATTTCCTTTGGTTGTCGGTCATGTAACAAGCAAAACCATACATCTTTCAATAAAAAGAGAAAAACGTTAAAAGATGGTAAGTAACTGAGAGAACATGATGAAAGGAAATAGCATTAGTATGCAACCACTGTTTGACCAAAGTCAAACCACTTTTTTTAAAAAAATCTGTTTGACCAAAGCCTGTTTGACCAAAGTCAAACCACTGTTTGCAAAACTATGACTCTTAGTGGTTCAAAAGTCTGCTTGACCATGGTCAAACCACTGTTTGTCCAATTACAAACCACTGTTTTCTTCTCAAAACACTGTTTAACCCAACAGTGATTTTAAACATATATTTTCATCCATCTGTTAACCAAAGTCAACAGATGTATCAACAACAATGATTTTAAGTTGATGAGCATTATTTATGAAAAACGTTAAAAGATTATTCTAATTAATGCAATTAAAAAGAGTATAACTAATAGACTAAAATATTATATAATGTTAAAAGGTTATTTGGGTATATTCAATGTCAACAATGTGAAATACCAAATGTTATTTTCGATGCCGAGAGTTTCTAAAGCTTATTAATATGTTTCTATTATTGATAGTGTGATACAAAACCCCAAACATGTGAAATATAATCTGATAAAATCTGTCAAGAACACCAACTGAAAGTTTACTAAACATTATAATCTTAAAAAATCTTTATACAACAACTGATAAACAATCATTTTTAACATAGCCCTAAATATCTACACCTCAATCGAACATCCATACAAAAGTAAAAACTTCAATCGAACATCAATACGAATATTCATATGATGGAATCTGAAGTTTAACAAATCAAATAAACAAACATGATCACAACTTATAGTTCATATAAAAGAACAAACCTAAGATCAAAAATCATACATGGAAGCGTGGTATAAAAAATTACATGAAGCAAAGATTTCAGAAAAACAAAATCGAATCAATACGTTTTCGATTACCTTTTGCTGATAAGGAAAAATCTTTAACACTCCCTGTCGTTGCTTTGTCGCCCTTCGAAGTTCGGAGATGGAAATGGAATGGTAGATGAGTGGTTAGAATTTGGGGCCGGATTTGATATAAGGGTTTTAATGGGCCTACAAAATCTAATCTATTATTAAGCTTAATTGGATCAAATATAAGGGGCTTTATTGAACTAATCAATAACATTTGATTAGTTGTATTAAATACAAACAATATAAATGATGTATTATAATCTATTTCGATGGTTATTAAAGCTACCCGTGTGGTCACACATACTGTTTTTAACATTACTTTATAAAGATATATAACTAAAGACCAAAATTTAAATGATATATTATAATCTGTTTTTTAGTATTTGATTTCGATCATTACTAAACCTACCCGTGTGGTAACACGGGTGCTACACCTAGTGAAATATAAAACATCATATCCTAATTAAATTCCATCTTGCACAAAGTCACAAAGTATCATTTTTGAACCACACACCCGTACACTTGGTGCATAGCACAAATTAGTGGTCCAAGAATCATATTCCAATCGCTGTAAGATTCAATGCCAAGAATCAAACTTTCAAAAACAAAACTTGTCAAATTGGTGGACATGTCTCACCACTGCTGATTACCCTTTTAGTGTGAGACTTTTACGTTAACCAAAGTGTGTGCAAATTATGTGTTATTGGAATTTAGATGCAATGAGTGTGAGAGTTATGAATTATTGACTGACAGTGGGCCCACTCAAATAATTGACTGCTTAATAGATGTATAATTGGGGCTGAAATGGGTTTTAGAACATCATCAAGAATTGAACACAAAAACAAAGATGAAGGTGGTGGTAAGAGAATCGACGATGGTGAAGCCAGCCGAGGAGACACCGAAGGTGAAGCTATGGAACTCTTGCCTCGATCTCATTGCCCCCAACTTTTACACACTACTGGTGTATTTTTACCGGCCCAATGGTGCTCCCAACTTCTTTGATACGAAAGTGATGAAGGACGCTTTGAGCAGGGCGTTGGTTGCGTTTTACCCAATTGCAGGGCGACTTAGACAAGGCAAAGACGGCCGAAGTGAGATTGATTGTCAAGGATAAGGTGTGTTGTTTTTGGAAGCTGAGTCCGATGGTGTTATCGATGATTTCGGTGAATTTGCACCTCAATTGGAGTTGTTGAAACTCTTTCCCTATCAGGGAATTGACTTGGATCTTTTGCTAGTCTTGCAGGTATAAAATATTAATTTTACAGATTTTTAAAACTAATTTTGTTAATTATTTTTACACTAAAAGTCTTGTAAGACTAAAGGGTGTGTGAGTTGTCCGGTTAAAAAATATTAGTTAAAATTTTACATGTGTATATATGTAACAATTGTCTTGGAGTAGGTAACATACTTTAAATGTGGCGGGGTTTCGCTAGGAGTCGGTATGCACCATCATGTCATGGATGGGATGTCTGCGATGCACTTCATTAACACATGGTGCGATATGGCTCGTGGCCTTGGCATCACTCTCCCATCTTTCATAGACCGGACCCTCCTCCGTGCACAAGACCCACCACAACCTGTTTTTGACCACGTCGAATACCACACAGATCCAACGATCCCATCAGATGAAACCAAAACCGTCTACTCAATTTTCAGGTTAACACGAGACCAACTCAATACGCTAAAAGCAAAATCAAAGGAAGCTGATGCTAGCACGATCAGTTATAGCACTTTTGAAATTGTCTCGGGCCATGTTTGGAAGTGCGTGTGTAAAGCCCGTGGGCTGGGAGACAATCAGGCCACCAAGCTCAAAATTGCAGTCGATGGACGGGCCCGCTTACAACCACCACTTCCACCTGGCTATTTTGGAAATGTAATCTTTACAGCCGCTGCTAAAGTGACTGCTGGCGAAATTCAATCCAAGCCTTTCTGGTACGCTTCAAGTAAAATCCATAATGCTTTAGCGATGATGACTAACGATCATCTAAAATCAGCACTCAATTATCTAGAACAACACCTGGATATAAAGCGTGAGGATTATATGCACACGAATCTTCAAGTAATAAGTTGGGCTGGTATCCCAATTCACAACGCTGACTTTGGATGGGGCCGGCCCATCTACATGGGCCCTGCACGGATCCCATCAGGAGGTAGGTGTTATGTGTTACCAAGCCTGATAAACGATGGGAGCTTATCGATCATCATTGGGCTGGAGGTTGAACAAATGAAGCTTTTCAGCAAATTGTTGTATGCAACAATAATTGATCCTTTTATCAGTAGGTTATAGTTATTTATTTATTTATTTGTTCTGCATTATTATTTTATTGTTCTTAAAAACTAATGATCTATGCAAAGAACCAGTACTTTATTTTGGTGATATAGTTAATGCTAAGCTGTGATGAGTTAGTTATGGTTGACTATGTGTGATATGTTTGCATGTGAAATTGTGTCACAACACAAATCGGTTGCAAAGAAGAGAGTAAGTTTTTACATTTCATTGGAAGTTTTGTTTGGTGCAATTAATTAAATGGGAGCTTTCGTTGTTTCTCTTTGGGTTAATTAAATGTAGCTAATGTTCTTATGATGGTTTTGACGGTTAAAATACTGTAGTATATGTATAACCTGGTTATTGTTTTTGGACAATCCACATATATTTAGCAAGTTCTTTTAGAACCAATATTATGTTCAGAATCACAAACATGCGGATTAATCAGATCAAGGGTCTTAATTGATCGACACCAATTCATAATTATTTATGAAATTAAAGTCTAACTACTAGTGATCATGAGGGCTCTCTCCTACACGTTGGACCCACCACGAGCGGCCATCCCTTTGTCCTCAACCACGTTTCTCGTCCTTCTCGCCTTAACTTTGCATCGTCGTACTCACTTGTCTTCCCTCTTTCATGTTGGCCACAAATCTTTTTCACGGGCATGTATTTAACCTGCCAACTAAAATATAGTTGACACTTTACACGTCTAATTATAAGATTGGTGTAATATGGACCATGTTATACTTTTTTCGGGTTTACCGCCCGGCTCTCTAGCTGTTAACCCCGCTTACTTGTGTATCTCTACTTTCTTTTTGGATTGCCTAATTTACAAAGTAACTGTTGGAAACTAGACCTTGAATATAATCAAGAATAGATTTAGCAAGAAAAAATATTTTGATTAAAATTGGAGGTACATAAACCCTAAACATGTAATCTATATTTATACTAAAACATTCTTGATCAACACCCGCCAAAACGCACAGGTAACATCAACTCGTTGTAAACAAATTTGGAAAAAAAAACATGCCAGTTTGGTATGCTTATATTAATAACATTCATCATCAACCATCCAAACACAATAACCACCTTAACCGTCAAAACAATCATCAACCCTGCCACTCAATGTTTATTCATAAGATGATAAATTATTGTTGCAATGAAATTCACAATAATCCTATCAACCGTTTAATTTCAGATTGCATACAACAACTTGCTGAAAAGCTTCATTTGCTCAGCTTCTAGCCCAATGATGATCGATAAGCTCCCATCGTTTATCGGGCTTGGTAAAAAATAACAGCTTCCTAATGGGATACTAGTAGGCCCCATGAAGATGGGTCGGCCCCATCCGAAGTCAGCCTCGTGAATCAAGAGCCTAGCCCAACTTATTATTCGAAGATTCGTGTATTTATAAGAAACCTTGGGCTTTTGATCAAGGTGTTGTTCCAGATAATCCAATGCTGATTTTAGATAATCACTATTCATATTCACTAGCGCATTATGGATTTTACTTGCAGCGTACCAGGTGGGTTTTGGTTGAATTTCGCCTGCAGTAGCTATAACTGCGGTTGTGAAGATAGCATTCCCGAAATAGCCAGGTGGAAGATGTGGTTGAAAGCGGGCCCGTCCATCAGTCGGGATGTCGAGCTTGGTGCCCTGATCGTCAGGCAACCCGCGGGCTTTACACACACATTTCCAAACATGGCTCGAGAGAATTTCAAAAGAGCTGTAGTTGATTGTGTTCCCATCTTCCTTTGATTGTGCTTTGAGCAAATTGAGTTGGTCTCGTGTTAATTTGAAAATTGAGAAGTTAGTTTCGGTTTCATCTGATGGGACTTGGAGCGGCATTGTTGGATCTGGGTGATATTCGATGTGCTCAAAAGTGGGTTGTGGTGGGTCCCGTGCACGAAGGAGGGTTCGGTCTATGAAGGGTGGGAGGTTGATGTCAAGGCCACGAGCCATATCCGCCCATGTGTTTATAAAGTGCATCGCGGATGGCCCATCCGCAAGATAATGGTGCATTGAAACTGTTAGCGAAACTCCACCACATTTGAAGTAAGTCACTTGCAAGACCAGCAGAGGATAGGATTCAATTCCTAGGGAGTAATCCACCATTGTAACGAGTTTCAAGAACTTCATTTGGGGCGCAAAGTCACCAAAATCATCGACCACACCATTAGACTCGGCTTCAAAAAACAACGCACCTTGTCCTTGACAATCAATCTCAACCCGACCATCTTGGTCTTGTACAAATCGCCCTGCCATTGGATAAAATGCAACTAACGCCCTGCTCAAAGCATCCTTCATCACTTTCGTATCAAAGAAGCTGACAGCACCATTGGGCCGGTAAAAATACACCACTGGCGTGTGGTAATTTGGGGCCATGAGATCGAGGCTAGAGATCCATAGCTTTTTGCTCGGTGTCTCCTTTGCGGGCCTTACCATCGTCGATTCTCTTACCGCGATCTCCATCTTGACCGATCTTCGCTTTTTTTTTCCTGCAAGATGATCTTCAACTTTTAGAACCCACTTCTACCTCAATCTATTATAAGAAGGAGTGTGTAATTTATTTGAGGTCCATCACTGCCAGTCATATCACCTGGATATCCGTAAATTCGTGATATGTTTGTAGTTGTTTACTTGAGGCCCTAACATTATGTATGCACAGTATTTTATATGTAAAAGAACTTGATCTTTATATTAAATTGAACTTTTTTGTGTGTCCAAATCTGTGGCAGTGATTGGATTGGATTTGTGGTAATTGCTTTTCTCTAGTTTTGTCCTTTTTTTGCAGACTTAGGATAGGTCATCATCATCTGTCCGTTTTTGTTCACATGTGTTGTTCTTATTGTTTCTCTACAATTGAATAGCTTATTCCGAATATGTAAGATCACACAGGCGCGTAAGCTGGAGGTAGCAGAGATGAGGATGTTGTGGTGGATATGTGGACACACTAGGTTGGACAAGATAAGAAATGAGGTTTTTAGGGTAAAATTAGGGGTTGCTAGTATATCAGACAAGATAAGGGAAGGGAGGTTGAGATGGTATGACCATGTTAGGAGGGGACCGACAGTGGCCACAGTTAGAACCGTGGAAACCATTAGTGTGGAGGGAAGGAGGAGTAGAGGTAGACCAAAACTGACTTGGGATGAGAGGATTAGACAGAATTTGATAGACTTGCACCTTTCTGAGGACATGGTCGAGGATAGGAGTTCTTGGAGATGTAGGATTAAGGTTAACGACATTTAGGAGGATAGTTCGATTTGGTATTAGATGCTCGACTTAGGGGCTTGATTTTTCATCTTTATATTGATAGCCTATTTGTGTTATTGCTTGCATTTGTGTTATATACATTTTGTATGTTTATTTGACTCTTATATCTGGATTTGGTTTAGGAGCTGGGGTCTCACTGGAAGCGGTACCAATAGCTTGGCTATAGGTGGGATTATACTGGGTACGGTTGTTGTTGTTGTTGTAATCTTAGAGTCATAGTTTTAGTTTACTGGAGTGTTTGGTTTTGCTGTTTCAATCATGAAACCAAATTACAAGAAGGTCCTAGGAAACCTGTAGGTCCCTTTTCGCGGAGGATTACGAACCTAAACCTTGTTATACAAACCTACTAGCGAGTGCGGAATCCAAGCTAGCAAGCAAACCGAGTTAGTAGCAAGTAGAGAAACAAACACACAAGTTCACCGATTAACACAACTTGTATTAATGCAATGAGGGTTCGGTTACAAGCTCAATGTTTACAGAAATGTTCTATAAACTCTCTAAGTGTGAGTGTTTCGGACAGGATGCTCTCAACTCTCTATCTCTCGGTGTGACTATCTGTGTGCATCTCTCTTCTGTCCTCAACACTGCATGGGTATATATACCCATATACAGCACGTCTTCTCGAAGGATTCGATAGATGGTCCGAAGGATCATCTTTCGGATACAATGCTTTCGAAGGATAAGCAGGGACCTCGAAAGATCATCTTTCGAGGTCTAATTATTCGAAGCATATCTTTCGAGCACCTCGAAGGATCAACATTATCCTTCGAGGTTATCCTTCGATTCAGACAAACATATCAAAACATATTCCAACTGTTGGCCAAGTCAATCCGGAGGATGGTTGACTTGGTCAACTTACAGACTACCAAGGACATCGTTTACATACAGACCGAATACAGACAAAGTACAGACACAAGTGCACCAACAAACTCCCCCTTGGCTGTAGCTTTGTCTTTATCTTCTATAGTTGTAGACTCGTCTCGAACTTCGACGGTCTTTGGTCTTCGAGTTACCAAAACTCTGATGTCCTTTCAAGTCTTCAATGTCGGAGGATCTTCAAAGTCTTCACGTCTTGAAAGCAGAGAGTGTATCAACAAACTACCCGTATCATGTAGGAAGTGTGTTGACAAACTCCCCCTTAACATAAGCTCCCCCTTGAGTTATGCTCGTGAAAAGACTTTATCTTTATGAAGTGAGATCCTTGTGGTGTTGATGATGGCCAACGGCAACTCGATCATTTTCATCACTTGAGCGCCTTCTCGTCGTGTCTTCATTCCAGAGCTTGTCATCGACTATGTTCTCCCAGCCTTTAGAATCTGCACATGCAAGAAATCTAAACGCATAATGAGAACAACTGCTTGGAATATAGTTATCATACACTCATGACACACGAATGACCATGTCATAATCAAACACCGTCCGACAGTTTGAAAGTTTAAAATTTGTCAATTTTAGTTTTTAACTTTCAAACATGCAAATTTTTGACCGTTTATGAAGATTTAGTCAGTTCGGTTTTCAGTCAGGTTTCAGGAAACGAAGACTTGAGCTCCAACATCGTACGATCGAAAATAAAGCAGAAATAAAATCTTTTTGGCTTTTATAAAGTTTATATTAAAACACACCTAAAATCTTTTTGGTATTTTTGAAATTAAAAGACAACAAGTTAAAATCCTTTGAGTGTTATCAAACGACATCACCGCTAATGTCGTGCTGATATGCACCAAACGACGAAACTGTTTAAAAGAAATAATAAAAGTTAAGCAGTACATAAATATATACAGACATTCTTTTTGTGAGTTTCGAGGGTAAGAGAATCATATCAGTGTACGGTCATGCCAAAACACTCTTGTTGTTCAGTTAGTTAACATTAAGATAAGCATCCTATAACAATTATCGGTATTGTTGTCCACTTAAGCTCAACTTATCAGATGTAATCATGTTTGGAGGATACGTTAATGTATGATTTATACTTACCGACCGGTGTTCATCCACATCACGACACATTCCCGTATCAAGGTATGCACGAGAGTTCATCTTACCGGTGAGTATACCGATTATCATCTGTTTGACCGTATAAATTGTGAGATACTCACTTATTTTGTTTTGAAAACAAGTCCTATGTGATATAATCACTTATTGATGAGGAACTTGATTTTCGTATGCATGAGGGCACAGGTGCAAGTCCGTGAACAGGTCAGTACTTTCGTACAGCAGAGAGACGAACTTGACACCCGGATAAATGTGATATTTTTATCACTTATTTGAATTGGACATGTGATTGTTTATCACTTATTGAGGTCGAATGCAGTATGCAATATGTACACGTATGTATAGTATCATGGAAGATCTAGACTTGCGTCCCCGTTATTTTTCGGTAAAAGATACAACCATGATACCCAGATGATAAGCAGCATAAAGACCGAATATCTCAGAACCTCGGCAATCTATCAAACGAAATTTCGGTACTAAGACCATATGCCAATGAATGGTTCCCACCTGGTCTTCAGTCGATTAAGATTTATATCACCCTGCACACTTTAAAATGATTGTGAGCCTACCGATACATCTTATATAGAGCTGCTTATCGTTTTTCATTTAAGGTTTAAAGAGGTTTGGATAGACCACTGATGTACTATCATTTTCTCTTTTGCTCGCCAGGAAACTCATTTTTGTTTTTCTATGATGTTTTTGTGTTTTTGAAATTTTTCGATGTTTTTGGATTTTCTGATTTTTGGATTTACTCCCCCTAAAATCAATAAACTAAGATAAATTTAAAGACACACAAAGATATTTACAAAAATGATTTTCCGATGTTGGTTTTACTCTTGCTTGACCTTAATGCCGTTTACCAATAATAAAAAGTCAAATCTTGATTTGTCAAAAGCTTTGGTAAATAAGTCGGCACGTTGGTCATCGGTGTGGACCTTAACAACATCGATTAGCCTTTTCTCAAAGCAATCACGTATGAAGTGATATTTGATTTCGATGTGTTTGGTCTTTGAATGCTGCACAGGATTTTTAGTGATATCTAAAGCAGCAGAATTATCAACGTAAATAGGAGTAGTTAGGAATTCAAAACCGTAGTCCCGCATCTGTTGTTGGATCCAAAGAACTTGGGAGCAACAACTTGAGGCAGCAATGTATTCAGCTTCGCATGTTGATGTAGCGACACACGTCTGCTTCTTGCATTGCCATGTAACTAGGCGATTTCCTAAAAACTGACATCCAGCCGTTGTGGACTTGCCGTCGATTTTGCATCCGCCAAAATCAGAATCACTGAAAGCTACCAATTCAAAGTTATTATCCCTAGGGTACCACAGACCGGTGTCAGGGTACGCCTTCAAATAACGAAAAATCCTTTTAACAGCAGCAAGATGTGAGGCCTTTGGGTTAACTTGATATCTAGCAAGCAGACACGTTGGGTACATTATGTCTGGCCTTGATGCTGTGAGGTACATGAGAGATCCGATCATGGCGCGATAGATAGAAGGGCTAACAGCTTCTCCCTTCAAGTCTGGAGTAATTCCGTGATTAGTTGGCAATGGGGTACCAATGGGCGTTGCATCAGACATCTGGAACCGGCTCAAGATGTCGCCAACATATTTAGTCTGATGGATGAATATCCCAGACTCCGTTTGTTGTACTTGTAGGCCCAAGAAGAAAGTCATTTCCCCCATAGCACTCATCTCGAATTTATCCTGCATAATGCGCTCGAATTCCCTACACAAGACATCATTAGTAGAACCAAAAATAATGTCATCAACGTATACCTGTACCAGAAGAAGATCTCCATCTTGTTCCTTGATGAAAAGAGTACAGTCGATAAGACCTCTACGAAAACCGTTCTCCAGCAGATAGTGTGATAAGGTTGCATACCAAGCTCGTGGTGCTTGATGAAGACCATAAAGAGCTTTGTTGAGCAACCAAACCCGATCGGGATGGATAGGATCTTCAAAACCTGGAGGCTGCTCGACGTACACCTCTTCTTCAACCACACCATGTAAAAATGCACTTTTCACATCCATCTGATAAACCTTGAATCCTTTGAAGGACGCATAGGCTAGAAAGATTCGAATTGCTTCGAGACGTGCCACTGGTGCATAGACTTCGTTGTAGTCGATCCCTTCAATCTGACGAAAACCTTGAACGACTAAACGAGCTTTGTTTCGGATAACAACTCCGCGGTCATCCTTTTTGCATTTGAAAACCCAACGGGTACCAATCTTCTTGTATCCAGCAGGTTTCTCTACGAGCTTCCAGACACCCAGCTTCTGGAATTGTTGCAGTTCTTCCTGCATTGCTTCAACCCAAGCGTTATCTTTCAAGGCTTCTTTCCATGTTCTTGGTTCTTCCTGTGAGACATAACACGCGAAAGACCAATCGTTTTGTTGCCCGGATTCTCGAATAGCTGCATACAAGCCTGCATTGTTGTTGTTTCGCAACATGTTTCTTGTTTGTACGCCACTTTGCACATTTCCAATGATGTTTTGTTGAGGATGGGTATTATGAATCCTTGTTTCTGGATTATCTGGAACTGGAACACTTATACCCAGGTTGTTAAGATTAAGATCAACAACCAATTCAAGACCCGGAATTGACGAAGAGGATGATGCAGTAGTCTCAGCTGTTCTATGTGTATCCACTGGAGGAGTACCCTCTGAAGTACCATGAACTGCTGTTGTAGGAGCTTCCTGATCTGCATCTAGAAATTCATCATCCTCTGAAGATTCGTTCAATTCGTTTGCATCATGAAAATCCTCATTGTTGAGAGTATTATTGTTCACCGAAGAAGATGGTTCTTGATTAACAAGAATTGGACGAACCACCGGTGAAACTGTTGCATTGTCACTCTCGAAAAACATCCTAGCCGCAGCATTTTCTTCAACGGCTTCAACATTGATCGAATTGAAAAAGTCATCGTACTCAAACATCCAAGGTTGACCCGGATTTTTGACTGGCAAGGTGTGCCTTTGTACTCTGACCTCAGACCATTCCTCGATCCTTTTAGTCTCTAGATTCCAGACTCGTAAGTTAGGGGTGGCATACCCAAGAAAGTATCCATCAATTGCTCTTGCCCCAAACTTTCCATTGGGATCGATGATCGTGCATGGAGCTCCAAACGGTTCTAGATAAGACAAATCTGGTTTCCGTTTTTGAAGAAGCTCAAAGCAGGTCTTGTTGTGTCTTTTGACTGTAAGGACTCTGTTCAATGTGTAACATGCAGAGGCCACAGCTTCAGTCCAGAATGGAATGGGTAGCTGCGACTCTACCAACATTGTCCTAGCAGTCTCGATCAATGTACGGTTCTTACGTTCAGCGACACCATTCTGTTGAGGAGTATAAGCTGCACTAAACTCATGAAGAATACCCTTTGAAGTGCAGAACTCCGCCATGGAATTATTTTTAAATTCAGTACCATTGTCGCTACGTATCCGCCTAACCTTCAACTTATACAAATTCTCAATCTGAATGATTAAGTTTTTGATAATACCAAAGGTTTCACTCTTGTGTGCCATGAACGCAACCCAAGAAAATCTTGAATAATCATCAGTAACCACGAGGCAGTATTGATCACCCCGAATACTCTTGTGCTTGACAGGACCGAACAAATCCATGTGCAAACGTTCAAGAGGAACTGCCACTGTGTTGATCTTCTTTGTAGGGTGCTTTTTCTTTGTTTGCTTTCCTTTCTGGCATGAAACACAGACGTCTTGAAGATGGAAATTTTTGAGGGGAACACCATTCACCAATTCATTTGAAACCAAATGATTCATTTTGCGTAAGTGAATGTGACCCATTCGTCTGTGCCAAGAGATAGTGTCTTTTTCTGTGGCTTTTGAAACGAAACAAGTTGCTTGTGCAGACGTAGTAATAGCCTGGCTCATGTCAAGGACGTACAAATCATTTATCCTTGGAGCCGACAAGAGAATCCATTCTTTTGGAATTTTGAAGCCGGGTTTCAGCACATAACATCCATTAGCATCAAAGTGTACTGAGAACTGCTTGTCACAGATTTGAGAAACACTAAGAAGATTGTGATCAAGTTGTTGCACAAAATTGATCTTGTCAAAGCTGACAATCCCGTTAGATATCATTCCTTCACCCGTTATATATCCACCTTTATCTCCAGCAAAAGCAACATAACCTCCTCTAATAGATTTAACATCGTAGAGAAGCTTCATGTCGCCTGTCATGTGCCTGGATGCCCCACTATCAACAATCCAATGACTACTGATAGTTCCTCCTGAAGCACCCTGCACATGAACTCAAATGAATTAGTTGGAGATGGGGACCCAAGCCATTGTGGTCTTGGGTCTTCCATTTTCATCAATGACAATAACTTCTTGTCTTTGATGGTTGGTGAATTGTGATGGTCCCCCTGATTCAGTAACCGTTTTTGGTTTCCAAGTCTGTTTGGTTTCACCAGTGTTTTTCTTTAAAAGTTTAACTTCTTGATGATTTGAAGTTTTAGAATTGTCTGGTTTTACAACAACAGATTGTTTTTGAACCGCATCGGTTTTAATCGCTTTTTCTATCTTTTTGACCTGTTGGCGTTTCTGTTTCTTTTCCCTTTCTTTTACAAGGCGGGGATCTTGTTTTGTGGAAACAGTTGGCTTACGGTCAGTTTTGCCACGGGGATCATCAACCTTTCCTTTTTGTTTATGAAGATATGGGCAGTTTCTAATAATATGCCCAATGGTTCCACACTCAAAACATGATCTTCGTTCTACAAACCCCGAAGAATCATGTGATCGTCTAGCCGATGATGTTGAACTTTGTGAACCCGAGGTACTAGGTTTTGAACTGCTTGGTTCATTTCTTTTCTCGACAAAAGCTTTCTTGACAAAATCTAAGTTAGATTGATTTTCAAACTTTTCAATTTTGTCCGTTCCCGTCGATTTCACAAAGTTAACCTTTTTCTTCTTCTTTTGGTTCGGCTTCTTGTTAGCTTGAGCCGGTGTTTTACCTTTGGGTTTGGTGTGATTTTGCTGTGTTGGCACTGTTGGTAATTTCTTGTTACCAAATTGTTTTCGAATTTCAGCCTTTGGAATAGGAGGACACTGTGTAACTGTAACTTTAGGTCCTGCCTTTCCCAAGAACTTACTCGTCGAATTCTCAAAGACTTTGCAGATTAAGGATTGATTAACATTCTTAATGGGAAAATCTTTGTCTGAGTAAATTTTATCATCACCAACTAGAGTGTACAGCAAATTCACACTCTCCGGCTCTCCTGCAGATGAGGACTCAGTTGCAATAGTCTTAGCGGGTTGTACAGGGGGATCACATAGAATGTGATTCTCAAGAGGTATGTCCTCATTTTTGACTACCGCATCAGACTTTGCTGAGACAGTATCATCAGATTCATCATCAGACGAATCAGCATCCTCAATCACAACTGGAGGATCTTGATTCTGTTCAGCACTCACAAATGTATCTGCTGACACATCTGAATCTGAGGATACTTCCTTTTGGTATCCGAGTCCTGCAGCAAATTCCTTAACATCTAGAGGCACAGAAGGTTCAAAGAATACCCTGTCCTCTTCATCAGGCATGGCGTCATAATTATGTCTCACTGGTGGTGGACACTTCTTGTAGCCTATGCATGTGACATCTCTCTTTTCCTTCTGAACGTCAATGATGTGATCTAACACATAGCTAGAGCTCAAATAACTGTCTAGCTTGAGTTGGATCGCATCACTTTCGGTTTTCACACAAGCCATCTCTTTTTGCATTGTTTCAAGACGAGAGATATACAAATTAATGTCCGTTTGTTTTCTTGAAACCATTTTTGTCAATTCAGTTTTATCTTTCTTTAATGTTTCAATCATTGACTTAAATTCTTTTTCATGGTTTTCATGAAACATGTTGGCTTCTGTGCATTTTGAGAGATCCACAGTCAATTTCTGATTGTGGAGAAAGGTCACATCATATTTTTCTTGCAAAGCGTCATGCTTCCTTTGCAAGTCACTCAAATTCTCATTCACAGTAGTATGTTTGTCTTGCAAGTCAAACAAACTAGCTTGTAAAGCATCATGTTTGCCTTGCAACTCAGACATACTTTTCTCCATTTCAGCACATCTAGCATGCAACCTAGCACATTCATCACAATTAACAGCAGTGGGTTCATCGACACATACCTGACTTGATGAACCGTCGACATTAGCCATAAAGGCTGAATGGAGAGAAGACGAAGTATAAGCAGCTTGATCCACCAAAATAGATCTTCTTTGAGTTTCTGCTGCAGCTTCCTCCAAAAGTTCATCAATATCTGCATCGATTGCTGCATTCGATGTCTCACCCACATAATCATCACCAGAATTGGATGATTCTTCATCAGCACTCCTGCTATAACCAGAAGAGTCTTCATCTTCAGACGATTCACCACCACTGGCAGAAGATTCTCTACCATTGGTGTGAACCAACTCTTTCACAATTTGAGCAAAACATGCTGTTTCATC
This sequence comes from Helianthus annuus, assembly GCF_002127325.2. Classification (NCBI taxonomy): domain Eukaryota; kingdom Viridiplantae; phylum Streptophyta; class Magnoliopsida; order Asterales; family Asteraceae; genus Helianthus; species Helianthus annuus. The sequence continues at coordinate 154,426,700 of NC_035437.2, read as the reverse complement.
AGGAGCATCACCACCCAACTGGATTGACCAGTCACAACCTTCATCCACCTGAACTGCAAGTGCTCGGTTGGTTTGGTTATTTGCAGGCACCAATGAACGCTCAGTGTTTCTGTTCTGATTCTGCTGGTTGCCTCGGTTTCTGAAGGGATTTTGATTCCCGTGCTGTGCTGGCTTTGTACATTCCCTTTTAAAGTGGCCCCGTTCACCACAGTTGAAGCACTTAACAGCCTGCTTATCGAACCCATACTTGGTGTCTCGCTTACTTTCCAAGCTGGTTCTGCCAGTACTTTCCATCCAATCTTTTGCTCTTCTCACAGCACTCGCAAAGGCCCACTTGATGTCCATCAAGTCCATCTCCTCTTTATCAATCTGCCTGTAATCTTCTTGTGTCAGATTAATGTTTCCAATCTGACCTTCTATCAACCCACAGTACGCGCTCACTACAGTGTTAAGCAGCTCCATGTGTTCCTTAGCTACTTCTACACTGATTTTAGAGAAGCTTGACGTGTCGAGCTGTACTGTACTTGACTTTGATTGTTGACCTGCAGCAGATGATGTTCCTCCATAACACGCATATTGTGGTTGTTGAGCAGGAGGAGGAGGAGGTGGTTGTATTGGATTTCCATACAGATCTGTGGTTGGAGGCGGCTTTACAGGAACTTGCACTGGATTGCCATACATATCCGTGCTTGTGACAAACGCCGTTTGAAGTGGAGCATGTGAACCGGCTTTTGCAGATGAAGTAGTGGAGGTGCCATAATACATCTCTGGATTCTGTGGCACTGCAACTCTCTTTGCCTTCAACGTTTCTTCCTGATCCTTGTTCTCCAGAAGCTGCACGAAATCGTTGATATTTGTAGTTTTCAACGTTCCGTTGTACTTCAAGATTTCCAGGAAGTTATTCCATTGAGGAGGCAATGCATCGGCAAACTTCTTTACCACCTCTGTTGGAGTCGTAGTGACTTCAAAGTTGGTCAGCTCAGTAAGTAGGTGATAGAAACGGCTTGTCATATCTCCCAAGGACTCCTTATCCATACATGTGAAGCCATCGAATTCTTTCTTCAGTAGATCTCGTCGTAGCTGACGTGTGGCTTCATTACCTACTCCTCTTGTCTTCAATGCATCCCACAGCTTCTTCGTAGTCTTGAAACTGACGAACTGATGATAAATATCCTTGCTCAGTGCTTGAGTGAGAATAGCGTATGCTTTCTTTTCTAAGTCATACGTCTTCTTTTGATCATCAGGAAGATCGGCAAATGTAGCTGTCGAAGAAGCAGCAATCTCGATAGATTGATCAAATTCCGTAGTGAACCGCAACCACAACTCTGTATTTTGACCAAGAATGTATGTATGGAAACGATCAACCCATCCCGGATATTCATTAAGATGCATCAACTTTGGAGGCCTGTTTAAACTTCCGGTTTCACTTTCGCTTAGTAGAAGACTTTGAATACTCGGAGTTTGATTTGAAACAAACGCCCATTGACCAGCTGGAGTGGCATTTGTTTGTGAGGATGTAGATACCGGAGATTCGGCCCATGATGGAGATTGACTGGTATTCATGTATTTTCCACTGTCTGGAGCCGGATTTCCCCACCAACTCGGATTCATGATAGATAAGCAAAATAAATGCTAAGTAAGAATGATCCGAAAGATACACAGCCGAAGGATCCTGGTCGAAGGATCTGAAATCACAGAAACTTGTTAACAACAAACTGACCACAATCGAAAGATCAACTATTGTTCGAAGGATCAACAGTACTCGAAAGATTACTGTTGAGTCTCGAACAATGATTTCGAAAGATTCAAGAGCTCGAAGGATTCTCCTTTGAAAGATCCTTATCTTTCGAGCTAAATCCCTATCTTTCGGACACTTGTCTTTCGATTAGATTCCTTTCTCGAAGGATATGATTCAGACTTCGAAGGATGGGTCGAAGGATAACAATCTTTCGAGCCTTCCTTGATCGACAGATGTCGAAGGATAGTCTTTCGATGTCGAAAGATATCTTTCGAGAGGTTCTGACACACACTGATCTGATGTGATAGGTTGGTGAAAAAGGTGATGGGTTGGTGAAGTACTTTCGGCAGAAAGGTATGTTCTGCACACAAATCTTCACCAACTTTTTGACTTTCAAAAACAATGCCCAAAAATGGCAACCTTTATCCACAAAGTCCGGTCACCGGAAACACACCGGAAATTGGCCGGAAAAACACAAAGTTTCTTAAAAACCAATTTCCAAGTTACCCAACCCAACTTTAAACACTCCCGGTTAGTTTAGATACGTTTTTACTCAACGAAAGTGCAAGAAACTAAGTAAAAACAGGTGCAAAAACCAAGTGTTTCAACACACCAAAACTTGTAAAAACCCGGTTTTAAACAAGGTAAAGAGCCAAGCTCTGATACCACTTGTAGGTCCCTTTTCGCGGAGGATTACGAACCTAAACCTTGTTATACAAACCTACTAGCGAGTGCGGAATCCAAGCTAGCAAGCAAACCGAGTTAGTAGCAAGTAGAGAAACAAACACACAAGTTCACCGATTAACACAACTTGTATTAATGCAATGAGGGTTCGGTTACAAGCTCAATGTTTACAGAAATGTTCTATAAACTCTCTAAGTGTGAGTGTTTCGGACAGGATGCTCTCAACTCTCTATCTCTCGGTGTGACTATCTGTGTGCATCTCTCTTCTGTCCTCAACACTGCATGGGTATATATACCCATATACAGCACGTCTTCTCGAAGGATTCGATAGATGGTCCGAAGGATCATCTTTCGGATACAATGCTTTCGAAGGATAAGCAGGGACCTCGAAAGATCATCTTTCGAGGTCTAATTATTCGAAGCATATCTTTCGAGCACCTCGAAGGATCAACATTATCCTTCGAGGTTATCCTTCGATTCAGACAAACATATCAAAACATATTCCAACTGTTGGCCAAGTCAATCCGGAGGATGGTTGACTTGGTCAACTTACAGACTACCAAGGACATCGTTTACATACAGACCGAATACAGACAAAGTACAGACACAAGTGCACCAACAAAACCCACTGTGCAACAGAGATCCATAGCTTTTTCGTTGGTGTCTCCAGCCTCACCATCGAGGATTCTCTTACCGCTATTTTCATCTTGATTTGATCTCCACTGTTTAACCAAATGCAAATATTGCAAAAAGCAAAATGGATAAGGAATGTACTTAAAAAACACTTGTTTAACCAAATGCAAATATTGCAAAAAGCAAAATGGATAAGGAATGTACTTAAAAAACACTCTTCGTTAATTATCTCTAATTTAAAAAAACCTGTTTACAGTCACCTGTGGTTTTTGATTCTCGATGATCTTCAACTTCAAAACGTACTTAAGCCTTTATAGATACTAAAATATAGTCTAGTCAACACACACATATGATATATTATTATTATGGCCGGCCTCGGGTTGGGACCGAGGAAACCCGCTAGCTTGATATGACTAAAGACTGAAACTGTACCGAACCCATATGTTCTGGTTGATTCCCAGTTATTGGTTATGTGCAACTTTGGTTTTGGTCTTGGGCCGAAATAGACTGGGTTGGCCCGAACCATCTTGAGGTGATCAAGATTCAAGGTTGTCAAACCAGGCCGGACCGAGCAGAACCCAACAATGAAATCCATTATCGAGGATCAGCCCTTAAAAGGTGATTCGGGTTTCGGTTGTAAACAGGTCGGGTATAACAGGTTAGGGTATAAGGCAGAGACCGATGGTTTTGTTAACCCTCTTTTTATATTGTGTCACGTCATGCTCTCATGCTTGTGTATTGCTGTACTAGTATAAGATTTATGGTTCACATCCACTGGCCAGATGATTTAAAATCTGAGTTAATGCCACCACAATTCTTGTCAATTTGAATTAAAATTCCTACAGATTATGTGGTGGTGCCGCTGTTAAATGCCTAAGATCAATGGCTTAATTAGTCACCTCATGGATTTTTTTGTTGGGGAATTTCAGTTTGCCGGATGATCAGAGAGGCGTGATGTCACTCTCAGATCAAATTATTTCGGTGGTTCACCCGAATAATTCAATCGGATACAACTCTGATTTTTGAGAAAATGAACCAGTGTATGTTTGTCTACGAAATTGATTGAATCAGGAGAGAATGAACAAAAAAACTGTCTACGAACATTGGGTTTCTGGGGTGTAACTGCCTAATGGCAGTTAACTCTATTTTTAGGACAAAACTGTCATTTCGAAAATGTGGCAGAATTCAGAAAATAAATTTTTCTTATGCATTTTTATTAAAGTAATTGGACCCCAGCTAGGGGCTCTGTCCCTTGGACCCTGCTCCCAGGGGCGCTGCCCCCTTGGAACCCCGGTAGAGTACGGGTTTCGCCCGTACACTTCGAATTATAATAATTCAAACAAGCGTGCACTCCCGCACCTCCTAACTTGCTTGATGTGTATTATTATTCGCTTTGATCACCAAGTCAATCCCCCGATTACACTAGAATATCTAACATTTTTCAACTCAAGTTAGTGGATATGTTTATTGATACCAGTTTTGAACCACACACACGCACTTGGTTAGTGGTCCAAGAATCATGTTGGAATCGATGTATGACTGCTCAATGGATTTATAATTGAGGCGGAAATGGGTTTGAGAACATCAACGAAGATTGAACAAAAAAACACAAATGAAAGTGGTGGTGAGAGAATCGACGATTGTGAGACCATCGGAGGAGACACCAATGGTAAAGTTATGGATCTCTTGCCTCGATCTTATTGCCCCCAACTTTTACACACTAATGGTGTATTTTTACCGGCCTAATGGTGCTCCCAACTTCTTTGATATGAAAGTGTTGAAGGACGCTTTGAGTAGGGCATTGGTTGCGTTTTACCCACTTGCAGGGCGACTTACACAAGGCGAAGACGGCCGGAGTAATATCGATTGTCAAGGACAAGGTGTTTTGTTTTTGGAAGCTGGGTCTGATGGTGTTATCGATGATTTCGGTGACTTTGCACCTCAATCTGAGTTGTTGAAACTCTTTCCCTTGTTGGGAATCGATTTAGATCCTTTGCTCGTTTTGCAGGTATAAACAAACAAACAAACAAACAAACGTACCCAATAAAATATCACTCATAACAATCTATTGGTTAGGTGTCGGGAGGGTAGGATGGGACAAACCTTTCCACAATCCTGGAGATAGAAAGGTTGCTCTCGCCGAGACTCCTGACTTCAAAAACAACAAAAAGGGTTCAGTTTTAAAATATTAATTAATTTTACAAATTTGCAAACTATTTCTACTTAACTTGACATGTAACAATATATTGTTTTTGAGTTTGCAAACTATTTCTACTTAACTTGACATGTAACAATATATTGTTTTTGAGTAGGTAACTTACTTCAAATGTGGTGGGGTTTCGCTAGGAGTAGGTTTGCACCATCGTGTCATGGATGGGGTGTCCACGATGCACTTCATGAGCACATGGTCCAATATCGCTCGTGGCCTTGACATCACTCTCCCACCTTTCATTGACCGGACCCTCCTCCGTGCACAAGACCCACCACAACCCGTTTTTGAGCACGTCGAATACCACACAGATCCAAAAGTCCCATCAGATGAAACCAGAACCGTCTACTCATTTTTCGAGTTAACACGAGACCAACTCAATACACTCAAAGCAAAATCAAGGGAAGCTGATGCTAGCACAATTAGCTACAGCTCTTTTGAAATTCTCTCGGGCCATATTTGGAAGTGCGTGTGTATAGCTCGCGGGCTGCGAGACGACCAGACCACCAAGCTCAAAATTGCGGTCGATGGACGGGCTCGCTTACAACCACCACTTCCACCTGGCTTTTTCGGTAATGTGATCTTCACAGCCGCTGCTAAAGCGACTGCTGGCGAAATTCAATCCAAACCTTTCTGGTTTGCTTCAAGTAAAATCCATAATGCTTTGGCGATGATGACTAACGATTATCTAAAATCAGCACTAAATTATCTGGAACAACACCTAGATCTAAAGGGTGAGGATTATAATCACACGAATCTTCAAGTAATAAGTTGGGCTGGTCTCCCAGTTCAGGACTTTGGATGGGGCCGGCCCATCTACGTGGGCCCTGCACGGATTCCATCAGGATGTAGGTGTTATGTGTTATCAGGCAAGATAGACGATGGGGCCTTATCAATCCTCATTGGGCTGGAAGTTGAACAAATGAAGATTTTCAGCAAATTGTTGTATGCAACAATAACGGATCGTTTTATCAGTAGTTTATAGTTTTTATTTATTTATTCAGTCTGTATCTGTAATTAAAAAACCGTATTTTAATGCTAAGGGGTGATGAGTTTGTATGCTGCATAAAATAAGAAAAAAACATTTACCGTTCTGTGCAGTTGAGTCCCATTAGATGAAACTAAAAAGAAATGCGTGTGCTCACTTCTTAAGTCAAAAGGCAACCAACTCTACATGCTCAAAGCAAAATCAAATGAAGCAAATGGTATCACAATCAGCTATAACTCTTTTGAAATTCTCGCAGTCCACGTTTTGAAGTGCACGTGTCAAGCCCCAACCGCCACACGTGGCTATATCATGTGGACACCAAGGTCAAAATCGCCACCAATGGATGGCCCGCTTTTAATCACCACTTCTACTAGGATTTTTTGGGATGGCTTGGTGGAAGCTGTGAATGAAAAGGGGGGCACTCATCAGTGGGGATGTTGAGCTTGGTGCCTAGATCATCCAACAACCCGTGGGCATTACACACGCACTTCCAAAGATGGTCGGAGAGAATTTTAAAATAGCTATAGCTAATTGTGTACCCATCTTCCTTTGGTTTTGCTTAGAGCAAATCGAGTTGGTCTCGTGCTAACTTAAAAATTGAGTAGATGGTTTTGGTTTCATCTGATGGGACTTGGAGCGGCATTGTTGGATCGTGGTGATATGTGAAGTGCTTAAAAACGTGTTGTCGTGGGTCTCATGCATGAAGGAGGGTTCGGTCTATAATGGGTGGGAGAGTGATGTCAAAGCCACAAGTCATAACGGACCATATGATTCTCAAGTGTATCGCAGACGACCCATCCGCAAGATAATGTTACAATGCAACTTGTAGCGAAACTCTGCCACATTTGAAGTAAGTTAGTTGCAAAACCAACAAAGGATACGATTCAATTCCCAACCAGTAATTGACCACCAGAGTTTCAAGAACTCCATTTGGGGCACAAAGTCACCAAAATCATCGATAAAGCTATCAGACCCCACTTCCTAAAACAACGCCCCTTTTCCTTGACAATCAATCACAACCCAACCATCTTGGTCATGTATAAATCACCCTGTCATCAGGTAAAACACAACTAACAACGCCCTCAAAGAATCCTTCATCACTTTCGTATCAAAGAAGTTGACAACACCAATGGGCCGGTAAAAATACATGGTGTGTAGTAATTTGGGGCCATGAGATCTAGGTTAGAGATTCATAGCTTTTATGGAATGCTATCTATTTGTTTCAAACGTGGTGTGGTTTTGCTAGGCATCATAGTATGGTGAGTCATCCGTAATGCACTTTATAAACACGCGGTCTGATATGGCTCGTGGCCTTGACATCACTATGCCACCCTTTATAGGCTGAACCCTCCTTTGCATAAGGACGCACTATAACCTGTTTTTGAACAGGTCGAATGCCACCTGGATCCAGTTGTTAGCTTATCACTCCAAGTCCCATCAGATGAAACCATAACTAAATCAGTGTGCTCACGTTTCAAATCAAAACTCAACCAACTTGATATTCTCAAAGCAAAATCAAATGAAGCTGATGGTGGCACAATCAGGTATAACGCTTTCGAAATCCTCGCGACCCTACAACCAAGGGCTTCCTAGCGATATGGACACCAAGCTTAAAATCGCCACTGATTAACGGACCCTCTTTCCACCACAATTTTCATCAGGTTTTTGCAGCAATGTTGAGACCTACTTAACACGATGCAAGTAAAATCCATGATGCATTAGTAAATATGAATAAGGATGATTGATTGGAACAACAAACACCTTGATCATAACAAGTTGGGCTAGGTTCCCGATTTACCATGGCGGCTTATGAATATGGCTGTCCCTGAGCCTACTTGGATCCCATTAGAAGGTCTCTCTTTTGTGTTACCAAGCCCAATAAACAGCTAAGATAACAAGTTGGGCTTGGTTCCTGATTTACCAAGGTGACTTTGGATAGGGTTGGCCCATCTTCACTGGGCCTACGTGGATCTCATTAGAAGGTCACTCTTTTGTGTTACCAAAGCCCGATAAACATCATTGGGTTGGAAGCTGAGCAAATGAATGAAGGTGTTCAACTTCTTGTCGATCTATTTGTTTTCTTTAATATCATCGGTCTGCATTGGTTCTGTTATTAATTTGTTTTGAGTTGCGTTTGAGTTTCCCGACTTTTACATTGGAATTTTTTATTGAGAGTTGGAGTTACATGTAACTCCATTCATGTATGTATACATGCATATAGTCATTATGATGCACACATGCCTATGATAAACATATTAAAATCAAATTAGAAATAAAAAGTCAACACATGCTTTATTGTATATACTAGGTTAAACCCCGCGTGTACACGCGGTTTAACCAATGAAAATACTTTAAAGGTTTAATTGTCTAAAATGAAACCAAACTTTAAAACGTGCAATCTAAAGTTTTATGTGAAGTATACTGTTAAGAGTATCAGTACAGTAATAATATTCATTATTTGCCTAAAATCAATCATCCTTCCAAGTTCCAAATAATATTGTAAATAAACTGAAATAATACAATACACCACAAATCCATTCAATTTAAGTGCTGATAAACACCACAAAACTACAAACCTATAATAAATATAGTTTCTGCGTTCCTCTCTCTCTCATGTTTCTCTCTCATTCGTGTGTATTGGAGAGAAAAGCTTTGAGTTTCAGATCTGAATCGAAATCAGAAATATTTTGATCTGATTGTTTGTGGGGGTTAGAGATCAGAGAGATTGGTGGTGGCGGTGGATATGGTGGTGGCGGTGAAAGAATGAAGCAGAAGCTCCGGCGGCTGTGCGTCTTTTTTGGATGGTTTTAGCGAGAGGGCAGGTGGTGGGGCGGTGGCGGGTGGAGTGACGGTGGTGGCACTGCAGATCTGGATCGAAATGGCAGTTTACTCTATGAGGCAGAGAGGAGCAAGGGTTTCTGAGGGTGGTTGCCGCCTCTTTCCGCCAGTGATTTTGATTATCTTCAACAACCCTCCGTCATATATGTATATGTATTGAGAGAGACAGAGGGACAACTGTTCTTGATTTTCTGGATTTTCTGGGTTTTGATGATGATGTTTGATTATGTTCTTGAAGATACAGACCTGAGCCTCGTTTCTTTTTACAAATCGGTTTTTCTTTGATTTGTTGTCTGTATTTTGATTTTTGTGATGGTTTCTGGTTCTGTTCTGGGTTCTTGATTTTCTTGAAGATGATGTTCTTGATTTTCTGGATTTTGATGATGAAGTTTGATGATGTTATTGATTTTCTGGGTTTTGATGATGAAGTTTGATGATGTTCTTGAAGATAGATGTTATTAATTACTAAAATGTTATAATAAATTAACATGGACCAAAATGCCCCTGCACTACAGGACAAAATAGGAGGTTGCAACAGTCAAAAAATAGGTTTTTTGGATTTTGGACTAAAATGGCAACAAAATGCAAACCACAGGGACCCAGATGTAATAAGTTTGAGATTTGGACTAAAGTGGCAAAACTGGCCAAACCACAGGGACCAAAATGGCAGTTTACTCTAAAATTAAATTAAAAGAAAAATATTTAAAGTTTTAGAAACAACATGTCCTCTCTATATGTTAAAACGTTTTTTTCAAGTTTCCAACTCAACAAACTAGAGAATAAAAAAAAGCAAAAAAAATGTATTTTCACCTTATAGAGAGGATATGTCGTCCCTATAAGGTAACCTATCTTAAAAGGCACGGAAACCTTATAGAAACGACATGTCGTCTCTATAGGGTGATCTATAGAGAGGACCTGTGTTGTCCCTATAGGTGTCGTCCCTATAGGGGTTTTTTCTTGTAGTGAGACTAATGGCAGGTAGACGAGCAACAAGTTGCGCCGCTACCCCCTTCTGAACAGTAAAATGAATTGATTGTAAATGGAAGTGATAAAGTAACGATGTAAATGATTGTTTGATCAATGAAGATCTAACCTTCATCGACAACACACATGACACATAAATACTAAACTGAAACTTCGTGTTGGTTAATACACAACCGTTCCAGAAGAGTCGTAATGTTTACAACTTCCAGACCCGACGATACAATACAATACTTCCAGGCGCATTTTCAGGCCAATTTCCAACGAAATGTTGGCAGAAAATCGTCTGAACATGTCTGAAATAATAACACCAACCTAAACAACCCTTTGAATCAACTTAAAGCAACCTAAACATGTCTAAAACAACTATAAATTGTATTTTTATACTAGACCCCTCGCCTAAAAAAACCCTCTCCTTTTAAGCACCTTGCACAGAGGCCCAAGGTTCACCCTTTGTGCCTTGAGTATGTCTGGCACCTTCGACAACTATGGTGTATGCCACGATACCAATGATAACAATCTTTTGTTCCAAGTGTGTGTGTTTCTTTTTCTTTTTTTTTTTTTTTGTTAAAACAATAGTGTGATTTAGCCATAGTTATCAAAATAATATCATGAAATTTGGGAATGGCAAAATTCTTAACCTAGTGTACACAACGTCGGAAACAATAGTGTGCTTCAGCATTGCTGGTTCACATGTGAACCTAGTGTACCCAACATTATTTCATATATATGATCATTTTAAAACGTTTCATTAAACACTTAGTGCAACATTATTAAGTTAATTTAATTTGAACATTTGACCTATATTTGATCTATATTCAAACCAACGAGTAGTTAATCAGAGTATCAGACATATAATATAGAGATTGAAAGTATACATACCAATAATAACTACTATCGTACGAATCTGCATATTTTTAATCGTCATGATGATTCAGAAGAAGACCCAGAATACCATCAAATGGGTGTTTGGGATTGGGGGGCCGTTTTTATTTACCTGTTAATGGGGCTCTTAATGGATCAAGCCTCTTAATGATTCAACACTTAATGGTTTAGACTGTTTGTTTCGTGAGCACATGTTTGAATGGTTCAGACAATTGCCTTTAAACGGTTAAGCATTATACAGTCTCTTAATGGTTCAGACCTTTTAATGGTTCAGACCTCTTACTAGTTCAGCACTTAATTATTCGGAAGTTGTCAAACAACCCCTGAGTTTGAAAATGACTTATTGAGTTATTGACTTTTTCAAAAAGCCAATAAATTAATAAAGTGTTTGACAATGCTAAAAATGCTTTTATTTTGGCTTTTTGAAAAAAAGGAAAAAAGTTCTTTTTCAAAAGCCAAAAAAAAACTGCATTTTTAAATGGCTTTCGGTTTTTATCATAAAATTACCATCTATCCTCGTTCTTAGAAATAGGAACCAAACATGGAAGCTTATTCTTTTTGGTTATTTTCAGTGGCGAAGCTTGAAGTTTTCATGGGGGGGGGTCGAAAACGTATATATCCAAAAAATTCTATAGAACCGGGGGGTCGAAAACGTATATACCCAAAAGTTTCTATACGAAAATTACATATACAACACTACTGAACGAAAAGTTCGGGGGGTCGGGCGCCCCTCCCGGCCCCTTATATGCTACGCCCCTGGTTATTTTATTTTTTCCACCATAAAAGTTAATCCAAATACTTTTTTAAAAAACTTTTTTTTTATATTATAAGTTAATAAACACTTTTGGACAAAAAAAAAAAAAAAATACACTTTTGTAGTTAATAAGCAATCCCAATCACTAGAGAATAGGGAGAGGGGGTTTTTGGAGCTTTGATCAATCCAGGGTTTTGTTTTCTTTGATTGATTGATCGTGGTTTCTATATTTACAATAATACCCTTGTTTAATAACAAGTTGATTTTTTTTAAAAACAGACCAGATCTTAATTATTTTTAACAGATTCACCTGTCATTAGGGCTGTTTAAAAAGCCCGTGGCTTGAGGTTTTAATAGATCGAAAAAAGTTTGAAAAAAGCTCGGCTCGAAGTCAATTCGGTTTTAAACGAGCTGGCTCGGTTCGGTGTGTAAACGAGCCAAACTAGAGCCAAGGTAGGTTCGGTTCGTGGCTCGCACATTAATTGGCTCGTTGACTCGCTCGTTTTGGCTCATTTAAATTAAACCCCCAATTATGTGTGTGAGTATATATTCTAATATATCTAAGCAATGTTGTTTAATTAGTAATATGGTTATTTTTTATTGAAAGAAATAGATTGTTAAGCTATTGTTTTGTTTAGTAATATTGATTTATAAAATATAGATAAACAAGTAATAATAAATCTTTTCTTGCTCATTTTATTATTGTTTGCTCAAAATTACTATTCTATTAGCCTAAATAATGTTTTATTTATTGTTTTTTGCTTTTATGTATATCATTACGTGTGTAAAAAATATTAACTTTTTTTAAACAAATGAGTCGGCTTGACGAGCCGACTTTCCAGCTCTTCAAGAAAAATGAGCCGGCCCGGCTCGATTCGATTTTTAAACGAGTCAGGCCTAAGCCCACCCTGGTTCGGCTCGTTTAGAGCCCTACTTGCCATTCTAAAATCGACTCCTAAGTTCAATTGGAGTTTGTTTGAGTTGGTTCCTGATGAAACACTAGTTAACACAGGGTTATCCCAGCTGAACTGTCTCGTGTATGATGGTTCAATCTCTTCCTCCACTCGGCGTTAGCTGATATCCTGCAGAACAGAACACCAGTGACTCGCCACAAGGAGGAGAATAGGGGGGGTTCTTCTTATGACCACCATCCGACGTGAGAATAAGTACTGTTATGAGGAGAATAGTGTGTGTCAAGAGTAAATAGTGAGAGAGCAGAATCCTTAAACCTGAAGGAGGAATCCTCTATTTATAGCCGAAGGATGAAAGAGGAGGAGGAGGAAACCTGCCAGCTAGCCAGTGGGCGCCAGCTGTCCGACCAAGGGGAATATCCTCTTTGTCCCCTCTGCTGTCGCCCGTGTAGTGGATGACGTTGCACGGCTCATTCCTCCAGCTGGGCGCTCACTGGTACTGGCTATCGGCCTGTCCTCCAGAGATCTTGCAGTGAAGGCTGATGTCCATCCATTGGTGCCACGTGTCGTCCTTTTGTTTGGAGAAGCATCTTATTTGTCACATGCGATTTCATCCAAAAGCTTCTAAAAGCTTCTGGACGCGCACGGATGATGTGGACGCCATGTAGGAAAAGTGGTGTGGTCCCCGTGCCATGTGTGCACCGATTTGGGACCATACCTCTTCAGTTCCTCAACCTTTTTTAGGCTATGAGGGTATGGGGGTGGTGGATTGGATTACGGATTGCCACACGGGACATGGTTCTCGTTGTACACCGCCTTCTTTTCAAACCATGGTGGTTCGCATGATTTAATCCATGACAACTATGACCATGTATCAATTAATTAGGGGATTTTGATTGGTGCGAGAGGATAACGAATGATAGTGGGGGTCATGGTTCACACCATATAGGGTGGTGAATTAGGTTGGATAATGAGGGTGTGGTGACATGTCATTGACATAGAGGTTGGTAGTGGTCATTTGAGTTGGTTCCCCAATGACTTCCAAACACAAACCCATTTATGTGTATCGGTTTGGGATCGACTAAAAAGAATATATTTGCCTAATCATTGAAAAAAAGGAAATTAATACATGCTTTAAACTTTAACACATGATGTCTTAAATTTTTAAGCATAGCTTCAGACCTAACATAATGTAAAAAAAATCTGACATCATGTTCACTAAAAAAAGAAAAAAGTATTGACACCATGAAACATAAAACATCATATCCTAATGAGTTAATTGCCAAAATTGCCCCTGAGGTTTAGGCACATTTGTCATTTTCATCTAAAATGACACTTTTATACCATTTTGCCCCCCACGTTTGTAAATTTTTGCCGTTTTCATCCAAACCACTAACTTAGTTTATTTTTTCTGTTAAGTTGAATGATATTTGGATGAAACTGGCAAATATAAACCACAGGGACAATTTTGGCAATTTACTCAAACTATTTTTAATTTCTTTTATTTAACTAATTTTGTCACATATATAATAAAAAAGAATATACATACAATTTGAAATTAATTTTCAGTTTCTTTATATAAATCAGATTTATTAAGAGAAAAAACTGGTATATACTTTTCAATATTTTCGCTCTTAAACTTTTAATAAATATATGCAGTTTGAAATATAAGAAGAAAAATAAATCATACCTTTTCTATTAGTTTTTTTCATTCTTATCCGAAGAAAAAGAAATCATACATTTTCAGTTAGATTTTTTAGTTCTTATCTATTTTTAGTTTTTAGTATATTTTTATGTAAATGTATTATTTTACTTGTAACATAATCTATTGCTTTTTTTATTACTTGAGTTTTATGAAATTTTTTATAAAGGTTATTTGATTTGTTATCCTTAGTGATGATTTCTGAAAGATTTGGGAGTACAAGTAAAATAATACATTTACATAAAAATAAACTGAAAACTAAAATTAGATAAGAACTAAAAAACTAACTGAAAATGTACGATTTCTTTTTCTTCGGATAAGAACTAAAAAAAAACTAATAGAAAATGTATGATTTATTTTTCTTCTCATATTTCAAACTGCATATATTTATTAAAAGTTTAAGAGAGAAAATATTGAAAAGTATATACCTGTTTTTTCTCTTAATAAAACTGATTTATATAAAGAAATTAGAAATTAATTTCTGTATTAATTTATAAAATTTAAAACATCCTTCGCCTTAATAGAAAAAAATTAACTTAGTTAGTGGTTGGATGAAAATTTATAAAAAAAAAAATATTTGACAAAACTATTATTTTTTTCATAAAAAAATTGTATGTATATTCTTTTTTATTATATATATGACAAAATTAATTAAATAAAAGAAATTAAAAATAGTTTGAGTAAATTGCCAAAATCGTCCTTGTGGTTTATATTTGCCAGTTTCATCCAAATATCATTCAACTTAACAAAAAAAATAAACTAAGTTAATGGTTTGGATGAAAATGGCAAAAAGTTACAAACGTGAGGGGCAAAATGATACAAAAGTGTCATTTTGGATGAAAATGACAAATGTGCCCAAACCTCAGGGACGATTTTGACAATTAACTCTATCCTAATTAAACTAGTTTAATAACCGTCCGTTGGACGGGTTGCGCTAATAGCATAACAATGCCCCACACGTGTCATCCACTCCACCAATATCCATTTTTAGGGCATCTACACCGCTTAGGCTACAGGGTATGGTGATGGTCCTCCCTTGGAGGATGGTCCGCCACGTAAGCGACACGTAGGATGGGCATTAGGATGGGGCAAAGAGGATGGAGGTGTGGAAATGGGAGGATGGACCTAAAATGTGTATGTATATATTGTATGTATAGGGTTGTGTGAGAGGAGGGGGGAATAATTTTTGTCTTTTTGTGATCGTCCCCAACGTCGAGCAGAGGACGCCGAGGACGAGGACGGGAGGGGGCGGCGTGGTGTTCGGTGCGTCGCCGGTCCAAGACGGTGGAGGCCGTTCCTCCATACCGTGTAGCCTTACTACCACAAATCACCGTCGCTCTTCCCCAAACCGGCATCACCTACCAACATCGACCACCACCGCTTTGCCCCAAATCGATGTCGGCGACATAACCACCGCCCATTCGAAAGCGCGTAGCTTTATCTGCTCATAAACCAAAACAACGCGTAGTTTAATACCCGTCCGGCGGACAGGTTACGTTAACGTATTATATAATAACAACATGAATAAACCTATGAACATAAAGAAATAAATAGAACACAAAATCATATGAACAACGTCACATACAAAGCTAACCTATAACCCTATATTAAGCATACACAAAATTAAACAATATGACACACAAAAACACCATTCTTTAATTTATATAAGGAAAACAAACGTTAACAACCTACAACCACAAAGCGATAGAAAATAAAACTGATAGAGCACTAAAACATGAAAGGGTGTCATTTTAATGCAAAAGTAAACGGTAGGCAAATGAGTTCACATTGACATGTAAAATATGCCAAAAAAACGAAAAAGTAAGGTTGGAGAAAATTTAAATAACTTAGATTGGAAGCTCGATATTGATCCGTGGCACGTTTGTTAGCCGATGTGAGAATTGTGCCATCGTTGGCGTTCACCTCTCCTGTATAAATGACAAGGTCTATATCTTCTTAATTCTTAACAAATGGTTGAGTTATCACAAAAACATTACAAGTAGAAAAAAAGTTATGACTAATAGAATGTGTACACAATATTTAACAAAAATATAACTGTTAGTAGCAAAAAAAAAAAAAATCAAATTATAATAACCTGTTGGAATAATATTTTGTTTTATTGGAAATAATAAATCAATTAATAACTGTCAACGAATGATAAAAGAGTGGAAAATATGATTATAAAAAATGTCAGCTTTTTGTTCCAGTTGGTTGGATATTATATCCATTTGAGCCAAATCTTGTAATAGGTAACAAACTAACTACAAGAATCTTACATTGCTCAACAAACTACAAATCTAAACACAAAAAAAAAAAAACAGAGACTCAAACAACATTGCTAACAAATCGATCCATTCACGAGTAAAATAATACTGTTTCGAGTCAACCATATCATCCAACTGGAATGCGAAGATCGGCGGTATAGAGCACCATGTTGAAATCCGTTGCCATACTACACTTGCAATATAGCATCCAGTCAAAAAATGTTCTAACGACTCGTCTGCCAACCCACAGAGTTTACATACTTTTGATGGAATGGATAGCCTTCTACATCTAGTGCCACGAGCATAGGAAGAAAATCCATGTTGGCGTGCCAAGCAAAAATGGTTTTTTTTTTTTTTTTGGAACACAAGATACCCAAACAAAGACTTGGTTTGTGGAAGCCCATTTCCGGTCCGATATCATGCTCCTTAGAGTTTTGACAGAAAAACATCCATTAGAGGCTTCCATCCATTTCTAAACAACCCTGCGATCATACAAGGATAACTGAAAAATAAGGTCACAACACTGGAAAGGTTCATTAACCTCCTGTGCCGAGTTTGGTTTGTGTCTCTAGCTCCAACTCATTATGATATTAGGCCCCGTATGTATGATGCGATCTTTAATCAGGCAGCCTTTTATCATCTCCAGGTTATATAGAGCCGGAAAAAGAAATTGGAGAGGAGCTTCCCCGATCCACCAATCCGACCAAAAGTTTTGCGCATCGTCTCCTACTTCCCCTTTTATAATATTTTGCTCCGACCATTCGCCGACCAACATCACATCATCGGCAAAAATAAGGTGTGAGATGTTGGGCCCATTATTAGGCACCACAACCCTTTTATTGTACCGGAGGTGCACGATCTTTGGGAAACTTGATGCGCGAAACTTGATTTATTTATTTGTATGGAATTGATTTTTTTTTTCTAATTTAAATTATACTAAAATAAAATACATTAATACAAATACACACACACGTATATATGTATGTGCTAACAAACATTAATAAATGTAAAAAAACCAACTTTCATGAACTTACTTTCGTCGCCTTAGTTCTTCTGGCCGTTCCGGATATACAACCGTGAGAAACCACGCATCCAAAAGGGTTCTGTTGCACCTCTCAATTCCGCATGCCCTCCTTTTTCTTTTTAATCACTTATCTAGTGCCTGCAATTCCTTTTAATCACATATTTATATAAAATAAATCAGAAATTTAGTTAAAAAAAGACAGACAACAATCTGGTACTTTAGCCGGACTTGCCTTCTGGTCTCATTTTGTCAAACTGATCTATGCAGACAACACCACCATCAGCCAACACCATGGCTCCTCCTTCCAAATAGTACTCACGCTAAATCATACACAATTTTATAATTAGATAAAATAATTAATAACACTAATAAGAAAACTTAGAATATACCATTGTAACAGCTTACAGTGCTATTATCACGAATGCCTGAAGCCGTAAGCCTGCCTAGCAGCAGATGAACCTTTCCCCGAAGTATATACATCTATAGGAGTCGTCTTCTCGACAAATTTAAGAAACTATACACAAAACAACAATCATAAATTTAATGTTTTACACTTTTAATTTCAGTAGAAGCAAAAAAAATAATAGTTTCAACTGACCTGTGATAAATAGTGGAATAAAAGGACAACCACAAATAATCGAAACAAAATACTATTTCAAGTTCATAGAAAACTCGATAAAACACATTAAAGCATTAACGAAAACCCACCAATAACAACAATTTCAAAACATAATACCAAAAAACATTAAGGAATGCTATCAAGATAAACAATTCACCTCAATTGTCCTCCTTTCCCGCTCTGAAAGACCTAATTTTCACAAAGTACATGAATCAATAATCTGATAAAAAAGAAAAATCATAACATGTAGCAAACTAAGATTGATCAATATAAACCCACATCCAATAAGAATTCATACTTTCATTCACCAAATAACACTACAGGATAAACAAATAAGAATTAAGAACATAAATACGGTGAAAGTGTTCGTTTCACCACCATCAATTATCCATTGATGTTTTTAGTCAATAATTAAGAACATAAATCTGGCGGATCAAATATGTTTTTTTTTAATTCATATTTAAATCAGCCCCAAAACTACTAAAATATATTACATGCAAATTTAACCTAAAACCTATCTTTTTTTTTTCAAACGAATCACTGATTTTCAATTACTAAATGGAATCAAATCAATAAAAAACGATTAGAGAAATTAAAATCAAATTAAAGGTCACCTGACGGCAGATCCCGATACCGATTTGTTGTTCAATTTGATATTTTTTAGGTTGGTTGTCTACCCACTATGATGGTTGTGGGCTAGCCGCTACTGATTCCGCCACCAAAGATCACCACTCGAGTCTTCAAAGAACCACCAAACGCCATCATCACCCCTTAATTTGTGGCGCCAGTGTGTGTTAAGGGACGAAAGGGTGTAGAACGGAGGCGGCGTCGGTGTCGACTGGATATAGACAGTGCTGGTGGTGGAACTTCCCGTTTCCATGGTCTTAAAGCCCGAGGAGGGAGGAGAAACCCTAATTGGATCTTCTGATGATAAGAGATCAGGGAAAGTTGAAGGTGTAGGGCTTGGAGATAGTGGTAATACGACTCTGGAGACATAACCGTAGTGTATATCATGGAGGAGGTTATAATTGGGAGTTTATTGAACCCACGATCCATGGCAGGAAACGTGATTTGTGGAGAAGATGGCAGAAAAAGGCGGAGCAACCTCCCAGCCTAAGAAACTGACGAGAACTGCCACTACAGCAGTTAAAAATGTGAGTTTAAAAGGCTGAGATTTAATCTTAGCAAGATCCAATGGTCAATATTGATTTCAAAGGAAACTTCCACTTAATGGGTTCCATATATATATATAATTCCATCTTACACAAAGTCACAAAGTATCATTTTTGAACCACACACCCGTACACTTGGTGCATAGCAAAATTAGTGGTCCAAGAATCATATTCCAATCACTGTAAGATTCAATGCCAAGAATCAAACTTTCAAATGAACAAAACTTGTCAAATTGGTGGACATGTTTAACCGCTGTTGATTACCCTTTTAGTGTGAGACTTTTACGTTAACCAAAGTGTATGCAAATTATGTGTTGTTGGAATTTAGATGAATGAGTGTGAGAATTATGAATTAATGACTGACCGTGGGCGGTGGGCCCACTCAAATAATTGACTGCTTAATAGATTTATAATTGGGGCTGAAAGGGGTTTTAGAACATCATCAAGAATTGAAAAAAAAAGAAAAGCTCAAAAAAAAAAATTCATCTCTCATCGGTGAACACCCACCGCTCCCACTCCCCGTTTAGCCTCCCCGAGGGATCGACGGCGGTGTTCCCAAGCGGGGAA
The DNA here is from genome assembly GCF_002127325.2 of Helianthus annuus. Classification (NCBI taxonomy): domain Eukaryota; kingdom Viridiplantae; phylum Streptophyta; class Magnoliopsida; order Asterales; family Asteraceae; genus Helianthus; species Helianthus annuus. Next base: position 154,406,731 of record NC_035437.2, on the reverse strand, counting down.
ACCACTCACCGAACCCCTCCCCGCAAAGCGCCCCGTTCACCCTTATCACTCTGAAGCCATCATCATACCGTACATGAAACAATAATAAAAAATATATTAAATATATACTTCTTTTCAACTTTACCATCATCTTCTTCCCTTCATTTAGACCATAGGGTATGGTGGGGCTTGAATTGGGGCTTGGGTTGGGCATTGGTTGACACGTGGAATGGGTGGTAGACATGGATAAACCCACAAGAATACACGGTATGGTGGGCGGGGGTTTGGGGGGCGGGGGTTTGGTGGGCTTGTGGGCTGACCGGCTGGGCTGACCCGCTGGGCTGACCCAATAACACAAATTTAATTTTTTTAATATTTTTAAATAAAGAAAATTACAAAGAAAGAAAATTACAAAAAAAAAAAAATCCTAACTTTTATATTTGTTTTTTATCTCTTCTCTCAACGCCAAGACTATTTCTAACTCGTTTCTTCATGGAATAGTCTACTAACCAATTTCCACAGGGCGGTTCGATGTTGCAAATTTCCTATTTTAATAAAAAAATATTAATATATTACAAAGTTATATAAAAAATAACCATTCCATTGAATGTTGAGATTGTTCACACCAAGCCCTCGTCAATGCAACTTATTCAGCGTAGACCCTTTTTTGTTGTTTTCGTTTGCCGGTTTCAACTACTTTATCCTCCTCGGTTTTTTTCTTATGACTTCTCTTTTTGATGGGTTTCGATGCGGAAGGACCATCATTGGGTGGTTGAGTTTCGAGAACGGTTTCGTTTTGTGAAAGGTCGATGGAGGTTGGTGAAAGGTTGATGGGCGATTGTGTAAACGGGGTTGGTATCGAATCATCGGAGTGTGGGAAGTTAGTAAATACACGATTCCCAAGAAGCGATGCATAACTCGCTTCATGGGGCATAGAAGAGTGTATGAAAAATGGACGAGGAATCGGACGAGTGGGTGGTGGGCTAGGATTAGTTTCTTGGAATGCATACGGGTTGGTCGGGTCATAAGCACGGTTATAAGGATGCATTTTTTCGTATTGTAGAATGAGAATTTGAAGATGTATAGAAGATGTGGTTGAATGTGGTAAAAAATGGAAGAAAAATGTGAGTTTTATAGTGAAAAAATGAAAGAAAAAATTAATTTTTATTTTTATTTTCATATAGCCGTTGGCCAACGGCTAGCCCAACGGCTATTTTCTTTTGGCCATTGACAATCCGCCAACTCACCTTGCTCCCCCGCCCCCCGCCCGGCTTGAAAGCCAAGCCCCAAGGGGCCACGCCCCAACCCAAGCCCACCCGGGGTGGTGTCTTGGGCGTTTTACTCCAACCCACGCCCCATACTCCACGGCCTACATGCTACAAAACAACATATCACGGGCCGGAAAAACGCACTGAATTAGTCTTTGCTCTTTTCTCACTTTAAACACTCTATGAGATCTGATGAGTTATGGGGGGCAACCAGGGTGCATAACCAAACTTTCAAAGGGTGCGATTAAGATTTTCGTCTAAAATTTACATTAAAATTTTTTGTTCAAGGGGGCGCCCGCCCACCCACATCAAAGGGTAGGTCCGCCCCTGCTTAATAGTTATGCAACTCATTTAGAAAAGGGCCCCAAAATTTTATTTCGCTTTAGACCACCCAAAACATTGAGCCGGCACTGCATTTATATACAAAGTTTATAAATATTTAGGATGTACAATTTAGGAAAAATAATCAGGGGGTCAATTCTATATAATTTTAAAATTTTCGGACGAAAAATCGGAACTTATACACTTCTAATCGAAACATTGGGGTGGGCGAGTGCATCCCGGGCACCCACTATACTTCGCCCCTTGTTGATAGCTGATTGTCCATAAGAAGAATAATTGATGTGTAAAACGTGGGAAAAAAATAACTGGCCCATACAAACTATGGACCGATAGTGGGACACCTCATACTCATACAGAGTCAACATCCCATCTACAGCACCGACTGAGGCTGAATTAAGTGGGTTTTGGAACATCATCTAGAACTGAAGAAACAACACAACAGTCTAGATGAAGGTGGTGGTAAGAGAATCGACGAAGGTGAGGCCACCAGAGCGGAGGAGACACCAACGACAAGGTATAATGTTGTTACACGTCAAACACTTGAACATATTTAAAATTATGCACAACAGGTTTTCATTTTTTAAAATCTACCAAAAACATCATCTAGAGATACTAAACACTCTATAAGTTCATTACATTTACTCATGGTGGCTGTCACATATAAATCGCTCCATAAGTCCATAAAACAACACCAAACACTTAAAAAAAATAAACAATCATGTTCAGCCAGGGGCGGACCGAATGTAGGTTGGGGCGTAGCACGGGCTACGGCTCAACTTTTTTCTGGTAGTGTAAAATTTTATTTTTTTTTTTCGATTTTTATACTAAGGACACCCCTCAACAAGTACTAGGACACCCCTGAAAAAAAATTTACAAACTGAAATCAAGCCCAAATAATACTGATTATATTAGCCAAAAAAAAACAAATGATAGCCCAATAGTAATTAGCCCAAATAACCAAATAATAACCCAACAGTGTATTAGATTGTTGTGCTAATTGTGATTGTGAGTTGTGAGTATTCTTTATTTCTTTTCTTCTTGAGTTCTTGAATTGTTTAATTTCGATCTAAAAATTAAAAATAAACTTAGCCCAATCTAATATCTAAAAACTTATTGCCAATATTAATTCATAAAGCCTAGCCCAAATGTGATATGCTCAATATTGATTCGTTAACCTAAATACTAATAACTTAAAAAAAAACTAGTTTATAAAATTTAATTCGGTAAGACCACCCGTAGTGGGGCATTATTTTTGAAAAAAATCCAAAAAAACGCCCCCTCCCCATTACATAGGGCGTTATGGGGCAGTTTTTTTGAAAAAAAAATTGGCTTGGCGTTTTTAAAACCACGCCTAAAAGAGATTGTGATGGGTTGACTGGGTTTGACTGGCCAATGAGAAACTAGGTTGCTTTTTTTTTATAAAAAAACGCCTAAAAGGGATTATTGGGCATTATTCTCACTACGCCACTTTTGCAATAACGCCCCATGCTGACTGGACTGCCACGTGTCGGATAATGCCCCATGGTGGAGGCATTATTTTTCTTAACCACTACACATGGTCTAAGGCCTAAGGGCCTTTTTTTGGCTCACCCAGGGCACTTGAATTTTCAGGATCGGTCCCGCCCCGCCCCGTAATGCAGGTAAAAAGAATTCTGTTCTATAAATGTATCGTAAAAATATTTGGGATACCCCTGAATATTTCTTCTAGTTCCGCCACTGTGTTCAGCTATAGTTCATAATTTTCAATTTTATTTTCAAACATTCAAGCCCTAGTATTAAATGTTGATTGCTTGTAATTAATCATTTAAACAAACATAGCTATAAATAAAACAAGAAAATCATTTAACTACAAGTCTAGAACAACCAAAAAAATATCAAAAACATAAAAAGATCAAACTCTTATACATCTATATTTTCACCTAATCATCACATAAAAAAAATCAATAAAGAAACCATACTAGTTCTATATAGGAATTCTAGCGTAATATGGGTCGGTCGTGTCAGAATTTTGGTTTTTCCGGCAAAAAAAACCGTCTGGTAGTGAGCAGTGGCGTCAAGTCGCTGGGAGTTTTTTTGGGGCCGGATTTGAAATTGGAATGGGTGGATGGGTTTGGGTTTTTTTATTTAGTTCGAATTTCTTTAGGTTGGGTTAATAAAATTAGACTCTAGGTTGGGCTTTGATTGAGTTAAGTAATTAAAGTGAATAAATGGTTAAAGAATAATTATATAAAGTGTGTTATATACTTAGGGGAAGGTTCAAATGAAAACCACTAGTTAACGCGAAACTTGAAAAATAACTAAAAAAGCCTAAAAAAAACATACCAAAAAAGTTTTTTTTTTTTTTTTTCATACCAATTTTCGCTATTTTAGGTATATAAAAAAAACTTTTTTTCAAATTTTTTTTTTGTAGTACACATGTGTATTATTACACATGTGTACTACAATTTTTTTTATATGCAAAAACTAGCGATTTTTAATAACAAAATTGTTAAAAGTGGTTTTCATTTGAACCATCCCCTATATACTTATATATTAAATAATAATCAGTGTTAAAGTTTTTTATAAATTCATTGTAATATTTTTTTCTAAGTGTGACGGTTGAAAATTTTCAAGGGGTGTGAGGGAAAATTTTCAAGGGATGCGTATGCAATTTTCAGAAAAAAATAACACTAATTATTTTTTCAAATGGTGCGTCAACTCACCAATGATTTGGGGTGAGTACGCCCCGCCCCTGGACACCATGTATAAAAATATAAAACACCAAAGTATCAATTTTTACGTAACTCAACCCTATACTATATATGTATTAATTCTCATCTATCTAAGGTAGGGTGTGGTATTTATTAGAGGGACTCCACTGGCATTTTCCATTTGTATCATACATGTTTACTGATACCAATTTTGAACCACACACGTACGCTTGGTGCATAGCCCAAATTTGTGGTCAATCATATTCCAATCGCTGTAAGATTCAATGCCAGAATCAAACTTTCAAATGAACAAAAGTTGTCATATCACCCTTTTAGTGTGAGACTTTTACATTAACCAAAGTGTATGCAAATTATATGTTGTTGGAATTGGAATTTAGATGTAATGAGTGTGAGAGTTATGAATTATTGACTGACAGTGGGCCCACTCAAATAATTGACTGCTTAATAGATTTATAATTGGGGCTGAAATGGGTTTTAGAACATCATCAAGAATTGAACAAAAAAACAAAGATGAAGGTGGTGGTAAGAGAATCGACGATGGTGAGGCCAGCCGAGGAGACACCGAAGGTGAAGCTATGGAACTCTTGCCTCGAACTCATTGCCCCCAACTTTTACACACTACTGGTGTATTTTTACCGGCCCAATGGTGCTCCCAACTTCTTTGATACGAAAGTAATGAAGGACGCTTTGAGCAGGGCGTTGGTTGCGTTTTACCCAATTGCAGGGCGACTTAGACAAGGAAAAGACGGCCGAAGTGAGATTGATTGTCAAGGACAAGGTGTGTTGTTTTTGGAAGCTGAGTCCGATGGTGTCATCGATGATTTCGGTGAATTTGCACCTCAATTGGAGTTGTTGAAACTCTTTCCCTATCAGGGAATTGACTTGGATCTTTTGCTAGTCTTGCAGGTATAAGATATTAATTTTACAGATTTTTAAAACTAATTTTGTTAATTATTTTTACACTAAAAGTCTTGTAAGACTAAAGGGTGTGTGAGTTGTCCGGTTAAAAAATATTAGTTAAAATTTTACATGTGTATATATGTAACAATTGTCTTGGAGTAGGTAACATACTTTAAATGTGGCGGGGTTTCGCTAGGAGTCGGTATGCACCATCATGTCATGGATGGGATGTCTGCGATGCACTTCATTAACACATGGTCCGATATGGCTCGTGGCCTTGGCATCACTCTCCCACCTTTCATAGACCGGACCCTCCTCCGTGCACAAGACCCACCACAACCTGTTTTTGACCACGTCGAATACCACACGGATCCAACAGTCCCATCAGATGAAACCAAAACCGTCTACTCAATTTTCAAGTTAACACAAGACCAACTCAATACGCTCAAAGCAAAATCAAAGGAAGCTGATGCTAGCCCAATCAGTTACAGCACTTTTGAAATTGTCTCGGGCCATGTTTGGAAGTGCGTGTGTAAAGCCCGTGGGCTGGGAGATAATCAGGCCACCAAGCTCAAAATTGCAGTCGATGGACGGGCCCGCTTACAACCACCACTTCCACCTGGCTATTTTGGAAATGTAATCTTTACAGCCGCTGCTAAAGCAACTGCTGGCGAAATTCAATCCAAGCCTTTCTGGTACGCTTCAAGTAAAATTCATAATGCTTTAGCGATGATGACTAACGATCATCTAAAATCAGCACTCAATTATCTAGAACAACACCTGGATATAAAGCGTGAGGATTATATGCACACGAATCTTCAAGTAATAAGTTGGACTAATCTCCCGATTCACGACGCTGACTTTGGATGGGGCCGGCCCATCTACATGGGCCCTGCACGGATCCCATCAGGAGGTAGGTGTTATGTGTTACCAAGCCCGATAAACGATGGGAGCTTATCGATCATCATTGGGCTGGAGGTTGAACAAATGAAGCTTTTCAGTAAATTGTTGTATGCAACAATAATTGATCCTTTTATCAGTAGGTTATAGTTATTTATTTATTTATTTGTTCTGCATTATTATTTTATTGTTCTTAAAAGCTAATGATAGTACTTTATTTTGGTGATATAGTTAATGGTAAGTTGTGATGAGTTTGCATGTTAAATTGTGTCACAACACAAATCGGTTGCAAAGAAGAGAGTAAGCTTTTACATTTCATGGGAACTTTTGTTTGGTGCAATTAAGCTTTTTTATTCATGGGAATTTCCGTTGTTTCTCTTTGGGTTAATTAAATGTAGCTAATGTTCTTATGATGGTTTTGACGGTTAAAATACAGTAGTATATGTATAACTTGGTTATTGTTTTTGGACAATCCACATATATTTAGCAAGTTCTTTTAGAACCAATATTATGTTCGGAATCACAAACATGCGGATTAATCAGATCAAGGGTCTTAATTGATCGACACCAATTCATAGTTATTTATGAAACTAAAGTCTAATTACTAGTGATCACGAGGGCTCTCTCCTCCACGTCGGACCCACCATGAGCGGCCATCCCTTTGTCTTCAACCACGTTTCTCGTCCTTCTCGCCCTTAACCTTGCATCGTCGTACTCACTTGTCTTCCATCTTTCATGTTGGCCACAAATATTTTTCACGGGCATGTATTTAACCTGCCAACTAAAATATAGTCGACACTTTACACGTCTAATTATAAGATTGGTGTAATGTGGACCATGTTATACTTTTTTCGGGTTTACTGCCCGGCTCTCTAGCTGTTAACCCCGCTTACTTGCAGAGCCGTTCCAACGTTTTTGGAGGTCCTAACCAAACTACAGAGGTGAGGCCCTTTGAATGGGTATAAAGAAAATATCGGTTCTGCTTTTTTCCTTCTAAGTCTTAGTCGCAAGCACAATATCAAAAGTCAAAGATTCAAAGTATCAATTAGGAACTTAGGGAGAATAGTGATTAAGTGAATCGCAATATATAGAGATCACTATAAAAAATAGCCGTTAAACAACCTAGATTATCCTTGCGACACCATTAATTTCACGTCTAATTTTTCCTCAATCGACAACACAATTGAGCAAAATGGGCAAGTGCGATGTTACAGTTAGTGAAAATAAAGATGGCGACCTAAATTAAATACGAATTGCAAATTGGTTGGAGTTGGAATTAAGCTCTTTTATTTAAAAATCGGTTATTTATTTGGGTTTAATGCATAATATACATGATATATAAAGATTTTTAAAATATTTGGAGGCCCTATTTTTTGGAGGCCCTAGGCCGTTGCCTAGATTTAGAAACCTATAGGGACGGCTCTGTTACTTGTCTATCTCTACTTTCTTTTTGGATTGCCTAATTTACAAAGTAACTGTTGGAAACTAGACCTTGAATATAATCAAGAATAGATTTAGCAAGAAAAAAAATACTTTGATTAAAATTGGAGGTACATAAACCCTAAACATGTAGTCTATATTTATACTAAAACATTCTTGATCAACACCCGCCACAACGCACAGGTAACATCAACTCGTAAACAAATTTGGAAAAAAAACATGCCAATTTGGTATGCTTATATTAATAACATTCATCATCAACCATCCAAACACAATAACCACCTTAACCGTCAAAACAATCATCAACCCTGCCACTCAATGTTTATTCATAAGATGATAAATTATTGTTGCAATGAAATCCACAATAATCCTATCAACCGTTTAATTTCAGATTGCATACAACAACTTGCTGAAAAGCTTCATTTGCTCAGCTTCTAGCCCAATGATGATCGATAAGCTCTCATCGTTTATCGGGCTTGGTAAAAAATAACAGCTTCCTAATGGGATACTAGTAGGCCCCATGAAGATGGGTCGGCCCCATCCGAAGTCAGCCTCGTGAATCAAGAGCCTAGCCCAACTTATTATTCGAAGATTCGTGTATTTATAAGAAACCTTGGGCTTTTGATCAAGGTGTTGTTCCAGATAATCCAATGCTGATTTTAGATAATCGCTATTCATATTCACTAACGCATTATGGATTTTACTTGCAGCGTACCAGGTAGGTTTTGATTGAATTTCGCCTGCAGTGGCTATAACTGCGGTTGTGAAGATAGCATTTCCGAAATAGCCAGGGGGAAGATGTGGTTGAAAGCGGGCCCGTCCATCAGTCTGGATGTCGAGCTTGGTGCCCTGATCGTCAAGCAACCCGCGGGCTTTACACACACATTTCCAAACATGGCCCGAGAGAATTTCAAAAGAGCTGTAGTTGATTGTGTTCCCATCTTCCTTTGATTGTGCTTTGAGCAAATTGAGTTGGTCTCGTGTTAATTTGAAAATTGAGAAGATGGTTTCGGTTTCATCTGATGGGACTTGGAGCGGCATTGTTGGATCTGGGTGATATTCGATGTGCTCAAAAGTGGGTTGTGGTGGGTCCCGTGCTCGAAGGAGGGTTCGGTCTATGAAGGGTGGGAGGTTGATGTCAAGGCCACGAGCCATATCCGCCCATGTGTTTATAAAGTGCATCGCGGATGGCCCATCCGCAAGATAATGGTGCATTGAAACTGTTAGCGAAACTCCACCACATTTGAAGTAAGTCACTTGCAAGACCAGCAGAGGATAGGATTCATTTCCTAGAGAGTAATCCACCATTGGAACGAGTTTCAAGAACTTCATTTGGGGCGCAAAGTCACCAAAATCATCGACCACACCATTAGACTCGGCTTCAAAAAACAACGCACCTTGTCCTTGACAATCGATCTCAACCCGACCATCTTGGTCTTGTACAAATCGCCCTGCCATTGGATAAAACGCAACTAACGCCCTGCTCAAAGCATCCTTCATCACTTTCGTATCAAAGAAGTTGACAGCACCATTGGGCCGGTAAAAATACACCACTGGCGTGTGGTAATTTGGGGCCATGAGATCGAGGCTAGAGATCCATAGCTTTTTGCTCGGTGTCTCCTTTGCGGGCCTTACCATCGTCGATTCTCTTACCACGATCTCCATCTCGACCGATCTTCGCTTTTTTTTTTTCCTGCAAGATGATCTTCAACTTTTAGAACCCACGTACTTCTACCTCAATCTACTATAAGATGGAGTGTGTAATTTATTTGAGGTCCACCACTGCCAGTCATATCACCTGGATATCCGTGAATTCGTGATATGTTTGTAGTTGTTTACTTGAGGCCCTAACATTATGTATGCATAGTATTTTATATGTAAAAGAACTTGATCTTTATATTAAATTGAACTTTTTTGTGTGTCCAAATCTGTGGCAGTGATTGCATTGGATTAGTGGTAATTACTTTACTCTAGTTTTGTCCTTTTTTTTGCAGACTTAGGATAGGTCATCATCATCTGTCCGTTTTTGTTCACATGTGTTGTTCTTATTGTTTCTCTACAATTGAATAGCTTATTCCGAATATGTGAGATCACACATGCGCGTAAGCCGGAGGTAGTAGAGATGAGGATGTTGCGGTGGATGTGTGGACACACTAGGTTGGACAAGATTAGAAATGAGGTTTTTAGGGTAAGATTAGGGGTTGCTAGAGTATATCAGACAAGATAAGGGAATGGAGGTTGATCAGATGGTTTGGCCATATTAGGAGGAGACCGACAGTGGCCACAGTTAGAACCGTGGAAACCATGAGTGTGGAGGGAAGGAGGAGTAGAGGTAGACCAAAACTGACTTGGGATGAGAGTATTAGACAGGATTTGATTGACTTGCACCTTTCTGAGGACTTGGGATGAGAGAGGATTAGACTGGATTTGATAGACTTGTACCTTTCCTACTACGTCTCCAAGAACTCCTATCCTCAACCATGTCCCCCAAGCAAAATGGATATGGAATGTACTTAAAAAACCCTCTTCGTTAATGATCTCTCTCTAATTTAAAAAACCTGTTTACAGTCACCTGTGGTTTTTGATTCTCGATGATCTTCAACTTCAAAATGCACTTTAAGCCTCAATCAACTTTAAGGGATGTTAAGACCCATTGAGCAGATAGGGTCTATAAAGTTGATTGAGGCTTAAGTGCGTTTTGAAGTTGAAGATCATATGGGTTCGGTTATGCTCTGGATGATTCCCAGTTCTTGGTTATGTGCAACTTTGGTTTTGGTCTTGGGCCGAAATAGACTGGGTTGGCCCGAACCATCTTGAGGTGTCTTGGGGTGATCAAGGAACCAGGCCAGACCGAGCAGAACCCAACAATGAAATCCATTATCGAGGATCAGCCCTTAAAAGGTGATTCGGGCTTCGGTTGTAAACAGGTCGGGTATAAGGCAGAGACCGATGGTTCTGTTAAACGTTTTTATTTACTTAATTTATGATTTCCCAATTTGTGATATGAGGGGTGCGATGAATTGATTAAAAGTAGTTTCTCAATTGCAAAACAGAATCGTACACACCAAATGTTTGCTTAAATGCCTGAGTGAGTTCTAGTTATTTTCCGGAGTTCTAACATAGCTTGTATCATGGCCTATATACAAAACAGAAAGAACTTGACATTAACAAAATTAAAATTTAATAAATTAAGCTTGAAATGGTAGGGTTAGAGAGAAACTAGGAGGTAGGAGATTTTGTTTGATATCCTCTGGTAACTCACTCTTGTTTGGTTATATTATATAACCAAACAAGAGTTACATGTGACACCCCTCAACAATAAAGAAACAATCCAAATATATAGTCCATGCAACATGGATACTTTAACACATAAATAAAAATAGTAAAATCACGTAACAGAAACCATCTAGTTGTAAATGTTCGTTGACTAAAATTTCATTCTCAAATCCATACCCTCAAAAAGTTGTATAACGTGCTGAATACTTTGGTATCTATTCTTTTAATTTTACTTTACTTCATATTGTCCTGATGTTTTTTTGACGGGGAGACTATTTGCACACTTGGTGTTTAGATAGTCAGCCTAAAAAGGGGTTTTTTGTCCTATATGCACACCTTGCAGTGTCGAGCTATAGCCAAAGCGCGGTGTTTTGGTCCGGTCAACCAGACAGGTGTCTGACGGGTCTGTTGACCGGACCAAAACGCGGCCAAAGCTTGGCGTTTTGATGCGGTCAACAGACCCGTCAGTCTTTTGTCTGGTTGACCGGACCAAAACGCTTCACTTTGGCCACAACTCGACACTGCAGGGTGTGCATATAGGACAAAAAAAACTCTTTTTATTGTGCATATAGGCATTTGAATGTGCCAATAGTACACCCTTTTTTGACCAATATAACCCTCTTTTTATATTGTGTCACGTCATGCTCTCATGCTTGTGTATTGCTGTACTAGAATAAGATTTATAGTTCACATCCACTGGCCAGATAATTTAAAATCTGACTTAAGACCACCACCATTCTTGTCAATTTGAATTGAAGTTCCTACAGATTATGTGGTGGTGCCGCTGTTAAATGCCTAAGATCAATGACTTAATTACGTCACCTCATGGATTTTTTCAACTCAAGTTAGTTTTCAAATTATAATTATCCTATAATATGTATGTATTTATTCTATTCTAGATAGGGTGTGGTATTTATTTAAGGGCCTCAACTGTCATTTTTCACTTTTATCATGCAGTGGATATGTTTATTGATACCAGTTTTGAACCACACACACGCACTTGGTTAGTGGTCCAAGAATCATGTTGGAATCGATGTATGACTGCTCAGTCGATTTATAATTGAGGCGGAAATGGGTTTGAGAACATCAACGAAGATTGAACAAAAAAACACAAATGAAAGTGGTGGTGAGAGAATCGACGATTGTGAGACCATCGGAGGAGACACCAATGGTAAAGTTATGGATCTCTTGCCTCGATCTTATTGCCCCCAACTTTTACACACTAATGGTGTATTTTTACCGGCCCAATGGTGCTCCCAACTTCTTTGATATGAAAGTGATGAAGGACGCTTTGAGTAGGGCATTGGTTGCGTTTTACCCACTTGCAGGGCGACTTACACAAGGCGAAGACGGTCGGAGTAATATCGATTGTCAAGGACAAGGTGTGTTGTTTTTGGAAGCCGGGTCTGATGGTGTTATCGATGATTTCGGTGACTTTGCACCTCAATCTGAGTTGTTGAAACTCTTTCCCTTGTTGGGAATTGATTTAGATCCTTTGCTCGTTTTGCAGGTATAAACAAACAAACGTACCCAATAAAATATCACTCATAGCAATCTATTGGTTAGGTGTCGGGAGGGTAGGATGGGACAAACCTTTCCACAATCCTGGAGATAGAAAGGTTGCTCTCGCCGAGACTCCCGACTTCAAAAACAACAAAAAGGGTTCAGTTTTAAAATATTAATTAATAATTAATTTTACATATTTGCAAACCATTTCTACTTAACTTGACATGTAACAATATATTGTTTTTGAGTAGGTAACTTACTTCAAATGTGGTGGGGTTTCGCTAGGAGTAGGTTTGCACCATCGTGTCATGGATGGGGTGTCCACGATGCACTTCATGAGCACATGGTCCAATATCGCTCGTGGCCTTGACATCACTCTCCCACCCATCATTGACCGGACCCTCCTCCGTGCACAAGACCCACCACAACCCGTTTTTGAGCACGTCGAATACCACACAGATCCAAAAATCCCATCAGATGAAACCAGAACCGTCTACTCATTTTTCGATTTAACACGAGACCAACTCAATACACTCAAAGCAAAATCAAGGGAAGCTGATGCTAGCACAATTAGCTACAGCTCTTTTGAAATTCTCTCGGGCCATATTTGGAAGTGCGTGTGTATAGCCCGCGGGCTGCGAGACGAACAGACCACCAAGCTCAAAATTGCGGTCGATGGACGGGCTCGCTTACAACCACCACTTCCACCTGGCTTTTTCGGTAATGTGATCTTCACAGCCGCTGCTGAAGCGACTGCTGGCGAAATTCAATCCAAACCTTTCTGGTTTGCTTCAAGTAAAATCCATAATGCTTTGGCGATGATGACTAACAATTATCTAAAATCAGCACTAAATTATCTGGAACAACACCTAGATCTAAAGGGTGAGGATTATAATCAAACGAATCTTCAAGTAATAAGTTGGGCTGGTCTCCCAGTTCAGGACTTTGGATGGGGCCGGCCCATCTACGTGGGCCCTGTACGGATTCCATCAGGATGTAGGTGTTATGTGTTATCAAGCAAGATAGACGATGGGGCCTTATCAATCCTCATTGGGCTGGAAGTTGAACAAATGAAGATTTTCAGCAAATTGTTGTATGCAACAATAACGGACCGTTTTATCAGTAGTTTATAGTTTTTATTTATTTATTCAGTCTGTATCTGTAATTAAAAAAACAGTATTTTAATGCTAAGGGGTGATGAGTTTGTATGCTGCATAAAATAAGAACAAAACATTTATAGTTCGGTGCAATTGAGTCCCATTAGATGAAACTAAAAAGAAATGCGTGTGCTCACTTCTTAAGTCAAAAGGCAACCGACTCGCTCAAAGCAAAATCAAATGAAGCAAATGGTATCACAATCAGCTACAACTCTTTTGAAATTCTCGCAGTCCACGTTTTGAAGTGCACGTGTAAAGCCCCAACCGCCACACGTGGCTATATCATGTGGACACCAAGCTCAAAATCGCCACCAATGGATGGCCCGCTTTTAATCACCACTTCTACTAGGATTTTTTGGGATAGCTTGGTGGAAGCTGTGAATGAAAGCGGGGCCACTCATCAGTGGGGATGTTGAGCTTGGTGCCTAGATCATCCAGCAACCCGTGGGCATTACACACGCACTTCCAAACATGGTCGGAGAGAATTTTAAAAGAGCTATAGCTAATTGTGTACCCATCTTCCTTTGGTTTTGCTTAGAGCAAATCGAGTTGGTCTCGTGCTAACTTAAAAATTGAGTAGATGGTTTTGGTTTCATCTGATGGGACTTGGAGCGGCATTGTTGGATCGCGGTGATATGTGATGTGCTTAAAAACGTGTTGTCGCGGGTCTCGTGCATGAAGGAGGGTTCGGTCTATAATGGGTGGGAGAGTGATGTCAAAGCCACAAGTCATAACGGACCATATGATTCTCAAGTGTATCGCAGACGACCCATCCGCAAGATAATGTTACAATGCAACTTGTAGCGAAACTCTGCCACATTTGAAGTAAGTTAGTTGCAAAATCAACAAAGGATACGATTCAATTCCCAGCCAGTAATTAACCACCAGAGTTTCAAGAACTCCATTTGGGGCACAAAGTCACCAAAATCATCGATAACGCTATCAGACCCCGCTTCCTAAAACAACGCCCCTTTTCCTTGACAATCAATCACAACCCAACCATCTTGGTCATGTATAAATCACCCTGTCATCAGGTAAAACACAACTAACAACGCCCTCAAAGAATCCTTCATCACTTTCGTATCAAAGAAGTTGACAACACCAATGGGCCGGTAAAAATACATGGTGTGTAGTAATTTGGGGCCATGAGATCTAGGTTAGAGATTCATAGCTTTTCGGGAATGCTATCTATTTGTTTCAAATGTGGTGTGGTTTTGCTAGGCATCAGAGTGTGGTGAGTCATCCGTAATGCACTTTATAAACACGTGGTCTGATATGGCTCGTGGCCTTGACATCACTATGCCACCCTTTATAGACTGAACCCTCCTTTGCATAAGGACGCACTATAACCTGTTTTTGAACACGTCGAATGCCACCTGGATCCAGTTGTTAGCTTATCACTCCAAGTCCCATCAGATGAGACCATAACTAAATCAGCGTGCTTACATTTCAAATCAAAACGCAACCAACTTGATATTCTCAAAGCAAAATCAAATGAAGCTGATGGTGGCAGTGGCACAATCAGCTACAACGCTTTCGAAATCCTCGCGACCCTTGTTTGGAAGTGTGTGTACAACCAAGGGCTTCCTAGTGATAGGGACACCAAGCTTAAAATCGCCACTGATTAACGGACCCTCTTTCCACCACCATTTTCATCAGGTTTTTGCAGCAATGTTGTCTTCAAAACACCAGCTATAGCGACAACCGTTGAACTTCAGTCGAGACCTACTTAACACGATGTAAGTAAAATCCATGAATCCATGATGCATGATGCATTAGTAAATATGAATAAGGATGATTGAAAGCAACATTTAATTGATTGGAACAACAAACACCTTGATCATAACAAGTTGGGCTAGGTTCCCGATTTACCATGGTGGCTATGAATATGGCTGGCCCATCTTCACTGAGCCTACTTGGATCCCATTAGACTCAGAAGGTATGGTTTGGCTCATCCCCACGGGGATGAGCCTCCACGTAGGCGCCACGTAGGCCGCTAGTAGGGGATGAGCCAATTTGAAGGATGGAGGGGGATGGAGGATGGGGTCCCACCACATATTTTTTATTGTTTATTTCATTTTATTTGTTTAAGTTTTATTGTTTATTTTTTATTTATTTAACTTTATAAAAACTATTCAACATTTAAATAAAAATACGACATAAAGGAAGATAATAAAATCCATTACATAACATAAATAAAAATTACATAACCTAAAAAAAAAAGTTATGCTACCTAAAATTTGTAAAAAAAAAGACTAGATTTAAAAATTTAAAACAAATACACTACTCGTCTTCCTCTTCCTCTTCGATTAGAATCTGTCCCGCCCGTAGTACAACGTTTGCGAAAAACATCTCCTCTTCGTCATCCGAAGACGAGGGCCACCAAGGATTAGAAGCCATTGTGGATGAAAAGATATTTTTTTTTATAAAAGTAGGGAGAAAATTGTATAAAAGTGAGAGGGTTTTGGGTTGAAAGTGAGGAAATAATGGTGAAAATAGGTGATTTTATAGAAAAAGGAAATTTTTTTTATTAAATAAAGTCGTTCATCAACGGCTACTTTTCAAACTTTTGGATCGGCGGACCCGGCTGTGGGTCGCCGGGTGTGATGGGCCGAGCCCCAGGGGGGCGGTGTGGGGGTCCGGCGCCGGGCCTAGCCGGGCATCAGCCGGCCCCCATACCTAACTGGAAGGTATGGGGGCCGGCTTATGCCCGGCTAGGCCCGGCGCCGGACCCCCACACCGCCCCCCTGGGGCTCGGCTCATCTAACCCGGCACCCCACAGCCGGGGTTGCCGCTCCATTTCTTTGAAAACTAGTTATTTGATAACGGCATTTTTAATAAAAAAAAATCATTTTCATTTTAAATAAATACCACAATCTAATCCATTTTTATACCATTCTCTCTCATTCTACTCCCATTCTTCTCCAATTCTCTTCCTTTTTTATAAAAACACTCCATAATTTTTATACCATTCTCTCCCAATCATGAATCCATTCAACCCAAACAACCCCAACCCAAACAACCCCAACCCGAATAATCCCAATCCGAACCAACCTAATTTTTTTTCGAGTCCCGGTTACACTCCGACTATGGATCCTTCGTGGGGGGCTTCGCAATTTCCGTTTTAGGAAACGTAATTTTTTTATTTTTATTTTCGGTATTTTTTTTTAGGAAATGTAATTTTTTTTTATGTTATGAAATGAAATTATTTATGTTGTTTTATGTTGTGTTTTTTAAATTTTATAAAGTTTTTATTAACTTGGGTTATTAAATTAAACCATAGGAAATTATAAAATAATGAGGTGGGGCCCCATCCTCCATCCTCCTCCATCCTTCATTTGGCTCATCCCCCACGAGCCGCCTACATGGCGCCTACGTAGAGACTCATCCCCGTGGGGATGAGCCGAACCATACCCTTTAGACTTAGAAGGTCACTCTTTTGTGTTACCAAAGCCCGATAAACATCATTGGGTTGGAAGCTGAGCAAATGAATGAAGGTGTTCAACTTCTTGTCGATCTTTTTGTTTTTTTTAATATCATCGGTCTGCATTGGTTCTGTTATTAATTTGTTTTGAGTTGCGTATGAGTTTCCCGACTTTTACTTTGGAATTTTTTTATTGAGAGTAGTTACATGTAACTCCATTCATGTATGTATACATGCATATAGTCATTATGATGCACACATGCCTATGATAAACATATTAATTAAAATCAGATTAGAAATAAAAAGTCAACTAATACTTTATTGTATATACTAGGTTAAAACCCCGTGTATTAAACGAGTCGAATAAATATAATTTTATATATTAATTAATAAAAAAATTATATTTTTATGAACCCTGTATATTGTACGGGTTAAATAAATGTAATTTTGTATACTAAATACTAAAAACGTCGTATTTTTAAAAAACCCGTGTATAATCGGGTTGAATAAATCTACCAAATAATAAAAATATTACATCCTTAAAAACCCCGTATGTTATACGTGTTGAATAGATCTAAAAAAAAGTTATATCCTAAAAAACCATGTGTATTACACATATTAAATAAATGTAATTTTGTATATTAAATACTAAAAACGCCGTATCTTTAAAAACCCCGTGTATAGTTAGTCGGGTTGAAAAATCTACCAAATAATAAAAAAAAATTGTATCCTTAAAAACCCCGTGTATTACACGTGTTGAATAAATCTAATTTTACATAGTAAATGATAAAAAGTTATATCTTTAAAAACTTCGTGTATTACACGTGTTATATAAATGTAACTTTGTATAGTAAATAATAAAAAAAAAGTTATATTTTTTTAAAACCCCATGAATAAATATAATTTTGTATACCAGTTAATAAAAAAAGTTATATTTTAACAAATTAGGTAACATTTAATATTAATTTATTATTTATATATTCAATATAAGACAAGTAGGAAACAAATGTATTTGTTTTAAAAATATATTAAATTAACAATTTAAATTTGATGATAATATTTTATTAAAGTATGATAAGATTTAATATTAATTTATTATTTATTTATTTAGTTAATATAAGATAAGTATAAATTTGAGGATACCTTCTATGAATGATACGTGTCCAAAACTTGGTTTCTTTTATTATAGTAGATAGATTTATTTATTAAATAAATATACTAATATTTATTATCGTTAACATCAAACCAAACATAATATATTTTTTTAATGGCTAAACTTGCATACCATGGGGATTGAACCCATGATCTCCTACTATTCTATACCTTATCAAACTCACCAACACCATTGGGCTATTCCCAATAGATAACCAAACATAATATATGACTTTTCAAAAAAATAAAACATAATATATGGGTTTAACAATAATATAAGACCAACAAGGAATCAAGAGATGTGACACCAGAATTTTTTATATTATCTAATTTTTTTAAAAGTATAGAACAACTTTTAATATTTTCTATTATGTTAACAGCTTTTTTTTAACAGCAAAGTTTTTTTAACAGTGAAGAAGGAGATTTTATTAACTTCTAACATAAAATACTTTGGAGGATGGATCAACATAATGTGAGAGTTTTTATAAATTTAGAAAGAAACGGTGGTGAATGGCATTGCTAACATCATCGATCGCGATGAAGGTAGTTGTAACAGAATCAACTATGGTGAGGCCCGCAGAGGAGTACATGAAAATTCAATTCGAGGTTTATACTTGTGTTTTACTAACAATGATAACTTAAGACTTTATTGTAAATCGACTCGTTTTGACCCAAACGTATACTGTTTGATTGATTCAAATTGAAATCTGTTTAATTGGGTCGTTCTGACCCAAAACGTCCTGGCCCACCACCCAGTCCAACCTGACCTGCTCGTTTTGCCATGCTTAGTGCTAACATTAAAAATAAAGATAATTGTATTCTCAAATTGTAAACAAAATTAATAAAGATAATTGTATTCTCAAATTGCAAACAAATTTGGATAAAAATATAAAATCAAACGTTTGCCATGCTTATAATCTATATCTATATCTATACTATATAATAAAAGAAACCATTTTGAGGACACTTGTCATCATATTAGGTCATGTTTTATAGATAACTATTATTTTAGTTTAATTTTTTCTAATTAATTATAGATAATTCTCCTACTAAATATTATTTAGTTTAATTTTTATGGATAATTATTATTTAGTTTAATCTCCTTCTCATTTATAATATTATTTATTTAACTAATATAGTAAATTACGATTTTGGTCCCTGTGGTTATAGCACTTTTACTCTTTTAGCCCAAAAAGAATTTTTAACATCTGAGCCCCTAACGTCTTTTTTTCTAATCTTTTTGGCCCCTAACGTCTTTTTTCTAACCCTTTTAGCCCCTAACATTTAATGGATGGGGTTAGTGTTAGGGGCTAAAAGGGTTAGAAAAAAATACGTTGGGGCTCAGATGTTAAGAAATTACGAATAAAGTTCCATAAATTATCTTATTATTTATTTATATTAATTACTAGGTTAGAAATTATATCTTAATAATTAAAACAAATATCGAGCATTTGCATAACCAGGGTGGAGGGAACGATTTTCTTCTTTATATTAGTTGCTAGATTAGAAATTATATCTTAATAATTAAAACAAATATCGATCATTTTCATAACGAGGGGGAAGGGAACGATTTTCTTGCTTAACAAATAATTTATTTATTTAATATATTTAAAATACAAGAAGAATAATTACATTTATCATACTAATAAATTTATCCAAAAACAACCATCTTTTTAAGATGCAACTCAAGTCTATATGTTTAAATTTTAAAGTTATATAACTTAATAATTACCGATAATTTATACTTATCTAATTAATTTAAATATTATTTTGTAGCTATAAGTTTATCTAATTGGCTAATTGCTAAATGCCTAATCCAAACATTTCAACAATATTTTTAGAACTAATAAATTAAGACCACTGTTATTTAAATAAAACTTGGGTTCACGTCGTTAGAAAGTCGATGATACAGTTTATCTTCTAATCGATGGTTCAAATGTTTTTATATTTAGAAACTTGACAAACATCACAAGTTTTGATCATACTTAAAACAAAATTTTGTTCAGATATCAGAAAAGTGTCTTAAAATATCGTCTCATAGTTGTTAAATTTTCGTTATTAACTATTAGATATTTTATTTTCTCAACCCGTGTAATACACGGGGTTATAACCTAGTGAAAATATAAAAGTAATTGTATTCTCAAATTGTAAACAAATTTGGATAAAGTCATATCAGTTTGGTACGCTTATAGTATCACAATCATCAACCCTGCCTGCCAATGGTTATTGATAAGATGACAAATTATTGTTGCAATGAAAATTCACAATAAACATGTAAACCGTTTATTTCAGATTGCATACAACAACTTGCTGAAAAGCTTCATTTGTTCAGCTTCTAGCCCAATAATGATCGATAAGCTCCCATCGTTTATTGGGCTAGGTAAAAAATAACAGCTTCCAAATGGGATACTAGTTGGCCCCATGAAGATGGCTCGGCCCCATCCGAAGTCAGCCTTGTGTAGCAAGAGTCTTGCACAACTTATTATTCGAAGATTCGTGTATTTATAAGAAACCTTGGGCTTTTGATCAAGGTGTTGTGACGTCCGATAATCAAGATCACCCGAGTTCGGGCCAAGCCGCAAAAGAAAAAACACAGCAGTTATATTTATGTTTTATTAGTTTATTAAATGGGTCAAAACAATTTACTTTTTTATGTTTTTATTTAGAACTTGGGCCTGAGGCCATGTAATGTTTATTGGGTCAAACTCTAGTAAGTCCATTAGGTTTATGTATTAGGATTTGGCCATGGTTTAT
Organism: Helianthus annuus; assembly: GCF_002127325.2. Taxonomy (NCBI): domain Eukaryota; kingdom Viridiplantae; phylum Streptophyta; class Magnoliopsida; order Asterales; family Asteraceae; genus Helianthus; species Helianthus annuus. The sequence continues at coordinate 154,385,922 of NC_035437.2, read as the reverse complement.
CTTGAAACGGTGTGTGTCAAGGAAGTAACCGTAAATATGGTTATATGGGGAATCGATATATCCCTTCAAAGAACGACGCAACTCCTCAGACAATAGGAATGCTTTTACCTAGTCTATAGTATTAGAGCCTTATTTTTACGTTTTGCTCGAAACTACTTGCATGTTACTTTATTTGCTTCTCATTTATTCTCTTTTAATCTTTTAAACGTGTATGCCACTTATGCGTTAACACTTAATATGCTATTCCTATGTGTTGATGCTTGTTCTATTATGTGTTAATATTTGTTTCAATATTTCATTCTTTATATGCCTTTCTTGACATGTTTATACTTGTTTGTTTAACCTTCGACATACGCTTTTCCTCATACATTTTACTCGACTATTCTAAATCCGGAAACACTTGTATCATACAAACGAGACAACTTCACCAAAATAGGCGTGAAACCCACAATTTGGTGAACGACTCTCAATCTACCTATTTTTTTACGAGATTCGTCATCAAGTTAGGAGTGAAGTCCTCACCTTGATGAAGAATTTAAATTTCAAATTCTAGTGGACCCTCGTCAATGTGTCGAAATTAAATTTTGACCCGACGAGTACCAACACCACGCTTAGGGTACGAAATCGTTAAGTTAGGGGTGAAACCCACATCTCGTCGACTAGTCCCACTCCTTGATTTTCCATAAATCTCGCCAAGTCTCGAATTTTCGATTGAATTGGAGCATGTAGTAACCGGAAGGTGAATACCGTTAACCGACTTGTCGGCGAGAGTAGACCGCCTATTAGGCCAAAGCATGCTTCACAATTTCAAAAGACTTTTCGACCACTTCGGTTAGTCAAAGTTCCATTTTGGAACCATCCAAGTTTTAATCGAACTTACACTTTATTATTTTCGATCTCTTATGATGCAATTCTCTCTTCTCAATTTTGAATCATTTTTGAAATTTCACTTTTGCGCATACATCATACTATAACCTTTCATACGATTTTACACTATTAACATGCATAATTTCACGTAATTTTATTTACAATTTTTGTAACAACAAGTGGAGACATATCATCGAGATAGGAGTGATTTCATACCTTGACGATTAACTCCGCTTTTTTTTCCTCATCTTACAACGACCTCGCCAACGGATTGGGGTGATTCCCTTACCTAGGTGATCGTTACCAATACTTTCTTTAATAGACTATATTACATAAACATGATCACATCTATATCTAAATCGTTTATCATTAGCCAAATCTCTAATTATTTCAACATGCATTGTTTATATGAACGAATTCCTTATTCTACAATCTATTTTTATATAGCTCACACACACAAAATTCTTAACCTTTACCATAAACGCTTATTCCTCGATTTTCAAAATTCACGAAATGCTATTTATCAACCAAGTTGGTCTAATAAATCCATTGCCCACGAAATTTTGTATTCAACGTAACTATTGAAAAAGGCTCATCTTATATCCTTAAACTAGAGATTTTCTATTTTCAATTGGGAATCAAACCAACTTTTTCACGCACACCTATAAAATACTACCAATGTTATTCAATCATTTACTAAAATTTCTTTCAAAATCAATAAAATGTTTTATTAAAGACGCTTTTTCAACAATCCCTAAGATCGTATAGCAAATCCTTTTCTTAAGAATCAACGTTGTTACAAAAATCTCTAAACTTCGAATTTCTTCTTTAATGCAAGATCATTTAACGATGCAAACGTATTTACTTCTAGAACCTTTTCAACCATTATTCAATACGTCAATGTGTGGGCAAGGAAACTTCATAAGAACCAACCATCTTAACGTATGTAAATCCTTTTTAAAACAAGAGTAGCATTTCCTTTCTTTCACAAAGTACAACACACATAACCAATAGATATTTTATACTCTCTTTACATTTACAAACTAGATTCTATATTTCATGTCAACTCAATCTATTTTGATTTTAATTACACTTTACGCTTTGCTCAAACAATTATACATGCATACTATCTTACGTGTTTTAGTTTATATCTCGCGTCAATTTCGCAAATACTACTCATTTTTGCTTTCTTTTACACTCAAAACTTCTTAATCTTTTACGTACTTAAATTCCTATACTACGATTAATACCGTATACAAAATCCTTATCTCTTACACTAACATTCATATTCGTACATTTTACGTTATACTCATATGTTACACATATATTCAGATTTATATCCATATTCATCCAATTATACTTACACTCACATTTATACAATTACGTCTATACTAATATTCATATTCATGTTTACACTCATACATCCTACTTATACCTATATCTGTACAACTATGCTTAAACCTATATTCACTCTCGTATATATTTTATTCATACTAAATTAATTATGATTACACTTATATTCATAGTTGTTAGGGCAGGATTTTTAAATGACCTGTGATCCTTATATGATATCCTAACAGTGATCCTTATTCCTGTGGCAGATAGTGATCCTCAGAAGAACTTCAGGATCAGAATAATGGATCATCCTAAGGATCCTCATACTAACAATCGTTCTCTTTGAATTTAATATTGTTTTGCAGGAATTACGAGTTGGATCTGGTCTTGGCAATGTTATTAAGGAATCTGTCACGTAAATCTCGCACATACATCACCGGAAATAGACGTTGTGGAGAATATGGAAACTTAGCACAATTTACGGGCAATTAGCTAGGCTAAATTTACTTCTATTTCTAAAGGGGTAACGAGCTAGTAGTTAGGTGACTTGCCTAAAATTCGACCACACACGCTTATATAAATTGCACTCTTGAGCATTTGGAAGACACAACACATTTCTTACACGTACTAGCATACTACACCATAGTGATCCTTGTACCTAGCTCGTTACCATCCGAAGTTGTAAACATTGTTTGTTATATTGAAGTTTGGTGATCGGTAGTTTCCATCACCCGAGGTTTTTTATGCCGGAGATCATTTATTGATCAAGGGTTTTTTTCTCGTATAAATCTTTGTGTCACTTGTGCAGTTTTCATTTAAGTGATCCTTATCTTTGTTCATCATACCAAGCATCATTCCCCGTTTACAAAGAGTTTGGTTGCATTATCCTTGTGTGATTTTTGACCAAAACAGTTTGGCGCCCACCGTGGGGCAATTGGTGCTTCATTCATAAGAAAATTTTTCTGTTGGTGATCATTCCGTAGCGTTGCATGGCTTCATCGTTGAAGAATACCTCCACAGCGATGTCTGCAATCAATTCATCTCAGGGCATTCCACCTTTGCCTCCACCAACTGTTGGATCTCAGAAAAATGCTGAGAAGAGACCAACTCCCATTTTCTCTAAACCTTCATCTTCTCCTGCTCCAACTTCTTCTGCTCCCAGTACTAGTGATATGTTTACTTTGATTTTGCAGATGAGGGATCGTATGCAGCGGCAGGATGAAACTAATGACAGGATCCTCAAGGAAATCGGAGATCTCAAGAGACAAAAGAGAACGGCAGAGGATCATTCCCCACTGGTGCCCAAATCTCTGAATTTTGATACTCCAATGATTACTTCTCAGCCATCAGAAGTCCCAGACATTCAACATGTGGGTGGATCAAGAGGAGTGCACTTCGGCTCAGCAGTAGTGACTCAGGCATCATGTTCATATTTCCAGCCAGCAGGATCCTATCCTCAGCATATGGGATCCTTCGTGAACTCAGGAGCCTACTTAGGAGCACAGCAATTTCAAGGATCCTCCTTCGTTCCAGGATCATCCCAGGTTCAAGGATCCTCCTTCGTTCCAGGATCATCCCAGGTTCAAGGATCCTCCTTCGTTCCAGGATCATCCCAGGTTCAAGGATCCTCCTTTGTTCCAGGATCATCCCAGGTTCAAGGATCCTCTTTCGTTCCAGGATCATCCCAGTTTCAAGGGTCCATCCAGATGCCAGGATCCTTGAAGAGTTTGCAAACAGGAAGTTCAGATGTTCATCAAGGAGATTTTATTCCAATGCAGACCATTGCTTCCACTGGTCCCTCCATCATCCCAGAATCCCAGCAATATGGATTCACATCCAATGTTCCTAACTTGAACCCGATGGGAGGTAACACTTTTAATAATTCTCTTACCACTAACCATGGATTCATGCAGGATACAGGTATCAACCATGCTATGGCCAGAGAACTGCAGAAACTGAAGGATATGATATCAAGTGTTCCAGGGGTAGTCAAACCTATCCCGGAGATTGCAGATGGAAGCCATAAGGTATCTCGTTTTACACCACCAATTTGTGATGCTGAGATACCCAAAAGATTCCATATTCCAACTATGAAGCTGTATGATGGTACAACGGATCCTGAGGAACACATAGCACAATACAGGGAGAGGATGGAGATCAATCCGATTCCAGAAAGGTTAAAGGAAGCATGCCTATGCAAGGGATTTGGATCCACTCTTACTGGATCAGCTCTTAAATGGCTGCTAAGTCTTCCCCCTTACTCTATTACTTCGTTTGCTAATTTAGTTAACTTATTCAATAATCAATTTTCTTGTAGCAGAAAATTTGAACGATTGACTAGTGATTTATATAGGATAACTCAGGGTCATAATGAATCATTAAGGGATTATATAACCAAATTTAGTAAAGAATCCTTGGACATTCCCAACTTGGATGTAGCCACAGCTGTCGAGGCCTTCAAAATGGGGTTGCTTAGGGATTCATTGTTCTATGATGATCTTGTTATGACACCATGCAGGAACCTAGACGAAGTAAGGACTCGGGCACTCAGGTTCATCCGGCTAGAGGATGACAAGAGGATCCAGGAGAGACAAGTAGGATCCTCAAAACAAGAAAAGCAAGGATCCTCTTTCAAAAACAACAAATTCAAATCCTACAACAGAACTGACAACCAGAACGTGCATGCTGTTGACCAAGAAGAGGATGATGAGGATTATCCTCCGATTTCTGAATACTGTTTTTCCGTTGATAACCATGAACTAATCCTTGCAATGCAGAATCTAGGAGAAAAAGCCAGATGGCCCAGAAAAAATGAAAAACCAGCCGCAGCTAAAGACAAATCAAAGTGGTGTGCATACCACGAGGATTTTGGGCATTTAACAGAAGAATGCATCGCATTAAGAAAGGAAATTGGATAATAGGTGGTGGAGGGATCCTCTGTTTGGGGGATGAAGCCACTTGTTATCCTGCCGACCTTTATTTCCTGCACTGCTATGACCGCATGAACAATGGACACCCTTTGCCAACCCATGTGGACGGGCCACGTTTTGCTGGTAGAAACGTGGGTTGGTAATTTTGACAACTTTAAAGGGGTTAAATATTTTGTGAATAAAACTTTAACTTTTGGCTTATCTTGTGATGTTATCCTTATATATCCTTTAAACTTTCAATTGTTTTGATTTATATTTGTCTGAGTAAGAAAAGTTAAGCGGATTATGTTTAAGAATTTTAGGATATGATCTAGGATCAAATATCCTATAGTCGAAATCTTCCAAAAAAGTGGTATATTTTAAGGATCATAGGTTCAGTTGTCAAAGTACAGGGGTTATTCCAATAAATAATGAATAAAACCAAATCAGTTAAGGATCATACCTGAGGATCCAAGTTAGGATCCTAACCTTTAACACTATAATCAGGATAACCACAAGAAAAACCTTAGTAGATAATAAGGATTAAGGATCCTTAGTTGTTTAACTTCGAAAACCTGAAAATAGGATATAACTTGGGACTAAGCCAATATAAAGGACAAGTTAGTAATTGGGGATAAGCCCAAAGGATAACTGGGAACAAGCCCAAAAGGATAACTGGGGACAAGCCCAAAAGGATAACTGGGGACAAGCCCAAAGGATAACTGGGGACAAGCCCAAAGGATAACTGGGGACGAGCCCAAAGATCATAGGTGAACTGGAGTATGGCCCTTACTGGCGACTATCCAAACTTAGTGACATGATAATGCCAAAACCTTAGCTAACGTGAAAACGTTAGAAACCTTAGGAACAGATGTATGGTACGTCTACCATTATACGTAGGATCCTAAGTATAGCCAGTACAATGGAATTGTCAGCCCCTAAAGCGAGTACTGGTCCCAAAGACGTGAACTATACCAGGATCATCGTGCGCTACAGGCGAAAACTGGGGACAAGCCCAAGGATAACTGGGGACAAGCCCAAAGATCTGAATTTCTTTTGAAGATTATCAACAATATGCTAAGGATACCTGGACTATCAGAACTCAAATTCTTGTGAGAGAAGATAAAGGATACATGATCCTTATCCTTAAATAAGAATATAAGAAAGTGAAATAGTTCGAGATTTGGACATTACCAGAGTAAGGATTATTGACACCTCTGGGATCCTTCAAGGATACTTCTAATGTGAGGATCATATATGCCAGGAGGATTCACATGAAATATTTCTTCAAGTGGACAGCATTCCAGGCTCTTGGTAACAAATTTCCTTCCATGGTTAGCAATCTATATGCCCCCTTTCCTGCTTCAGCTTCAATTAAATAAGGGCCTTCCCATTTTGGTGCCAATTTTCCATCAGCAGGATTGGTGGTATTCTGGAATGCTTTTCTCAATACCATATCCCCAACTTGGAATTTCCTTATCCTGACATTTTTGTTGTAAGCACCAGCCATTCTTTGTTGGTAACTAGCCATCCTTATCCTAGCCAGATCCCTGATTTCCTCAATAGTATCCAAGTCTTGAGCCAGGTTCTCGTCATTTTTCTCAAGATCACGGGTACTTGTTCTAGCAGTTGGAACCACCATATCTGTTGGGATCACTGATTCTGCCCCAAATACCAAAGAGAATGATGTTTGGCCGGTAGCATTCTTGGGGGTTGTTCTATCAGCCCAAAGCACATAAGGTAATTCTTCTGCCCGTTTACCCTTCTTGGATCCAAGTTTCTTCTTCAAATTGTTGATGATGATCTTGTTGGATGATTCTGCTTGACCGTTAGCTTGTGGGTAGACTGGTGTTAATGTTATCATCTTAATCCCCCAGTTGTCACAAAAGTTAGTAGTTCTGCTCCCAATAAATTGGGAACCATTATCACATACAATTTCAGAAGGAATGCCAAATCTAGTTATAATATTTCTCTTAATAAAGGATATAACTTCCTTTTCTCTGACTTGGGCAAAGGCTTCAGCCTCTATCCACTTGGAGAAGTAATCAGTCATAGCAAGCATGAACACTTTTCCACCGGGTGCCTTAGGGAGCTTGCCAACTATATCCATCCCCCGTCTCATAAATGGCCAAGAGGAAGGTATAGGATGTAGAAATTCAGCCGGTTGATGAAGGATATTGTTGTGTCTTTGACAAGGATCACACTTCTTAGCATACTCCACAGCATCCCTTTTCATAGTTGGCCAGTAGTATCCTGTCCTTAAGATCCTTGAGAACAATGCCCTGCCCCCAGTATGGTTTCCGCAATCTCCTTCATGGAAGTCTTTTAAAACTTCTTGAACTTCAGGATCCTCGATACATCTCAAATATGGTCCTGCAAGAGATCGCTTGTACAACATTTATTATTTAATATTCTGAACTGAGATACCTTAATTCTGAAAGCTCTAGGGTTTTCTCCCATAGGAATCTCTCCGTGTTGTAAGTATCTCATGATTGGTGAGATCCATGACCCTGAACAGGATTGAGTATCCTCATTAGGGATCATCACAGAATCCTCTCCTATTTCCATGGTTACTCGATTTTCAATAGCAGGGGCCAGGATATGGATGATGGGGATACTTATATCCTCTGGGATCTTCAAGGATGATCCTAGATTAGCCAATGCATCAGCTTCTGTATTTTCTTCCATTGGTACATGTGTCAAACTAAAGAAAACAAAGGAGAGTGCCAATTCTTTGACTATCTCTAAATATTTGGTTAGTTTTTCACCTTTAACAGCATAGGATCCATTAAAGTGATTAGTGATTAACAATGAATCCACGTATACTTCAAGATACCTGACTCCCATATGCTTAGCAATTTGCAAACCAGCAATCAAGGCTTCATATTTAGCCTCATTATTAGTGGCTTGGAACTCACAAGCTATGGAGTGGGGTATTATGTCCCCCTGTGGCGATTTTAGTAGTATACCAAGCCCCGTGCCTTTAACATTTGAGGATCCATCAGTATGCAGTATCCAATGATCCTTGGTCTCATCCAGCTGCTGGACTTCCAATTCGGCTTCCTTTTGTAAATCACTACTGAAATCAGCCACAAAGTCTGCTAATGCTTGAGATTTGATGGCTGTTCTAGGCTCATATCTTATATCATGGGCACTAAGCTTTACTGCCCACTTAGCCATTCTTCCGGACATCTCTGGTTTCCTGAGGACATTCTTAATTGGAAAATTAGTTCTAACAACAATAACATGAGTTTCAAAATAATGTCTTAATTTAGTAGATGCCATAATTAATGCAAGAATAAGTTTTTCAAGGTGTGAATACCTGGATTCAGCATCAAGTAAACTCTTACTTACATAATAGACAGGATATTGTGTACCTTCATGATCCTTAACAAGGACTGCACTTACTGCTTTTGAGGATACCGCAAGATATAAGGATAACACATCTCCTTTTTCTGGTTTCATCAATGCTGGAGGTGAGGACATGTATTCTTTGAGGGCTTGTAAAGCATTCTCATGCTTTTCAGTCCATTCGGATTTCTTGTTCTTTCTTAGGATATCATAGAATTCTTTACACTTTTCTGAGGATTTGGATATAAATCTGTTTAAAGCTGCTATCCTGCCTGTTAGTCTTTGCACATCCTTAGCGTTGGCAGGGGATTTGATATTCACCAATGCTTTGATTTGTTCCGGGCTTGCTTCAATGCCCCTCTGGGTTACCATATATCCTAAGAATTTGCCTGCTTTAACACCAAAGTGACATTTTGAAGGATTAAGCTTCATGTTATAACTATCAAGGATATCAAATGCTTCCTCCAAGTCCCTTAGGTGATCCTCAGCTTTCTTGGATTTTACTACCATATCGTCTATGTATACTTCCATAGTTTGTCCAATCTGATCTTTGAACATCATGTTCACCAGCCTTTGATATGTTGCACCTGCATTCCTTAATCCAAACGGCATAGCAATATAACAATATAAACCGGTTGGGGTCATAAAAGCCGTATCCTCTTGGTCAGATGGTTCCATCTGAATTTGTTGGAATCCAGATGATGCATCCATAAAGGTTAACAGTTCATGACCCGCCGTTGCATCCACCATGGAGTCAATGTGGGGTAATGGGAAAGGATCCTTGGGACATGCCTTATTTAAATCAGTGAAATCGACACATACCCTCAATTTTCCATTTTTCTTTTGAACAACAACCACATTGGCCAGCCATTTTGGATACTTTACTTCTCTAATCATACCTGCTCGTAGTAATCTTTCTACCTCTTCCTGGATAATGGCATTTCTTTCTGGTGCAAACTTCCTCCTTTTTTGATGGATTGGTTTAACTGACCTGTCAATGCCAAGTTTATGAGTGATAATATCCTTAGATATACCTGTCATATCCTCATGTTTCCATGCAAAGGTAGATTTTCTTCTTTTGAGGAAGGATACAATGTCTTCTTTCATTTGTCCAAGGATCCCTGATCCGATATAGATTTTGGATTCAGGATCATCAGGATCCAAGAGGATTTCGTCCACATCCTGCTCTCTTGCCTCCAAGACATCCCTTGGAGGATACTTTAATTGCTATTGCTCCCTTGATTTCGAGGCTGGTTTCATTGATGAGGTGTAACAATCCTTAGCCTCCTGCTGATCACTATCGATCTTGATTATTCCCCAAGGGCTAGGGAGCTTCACACACTGATGGTAGGTGGATGGGACTGCTTTCATATCGTGTATCCAGGGCCTGCCAAGGATAACATTACAACAAGATAAACAGTCAATAACACAAAATTTTTGGAATTTATGTAATCCTTCCACATAAACTGGGAGCTTGATGTCCCCCAGGGTTTTCTTAGTTTCGCCACTAAATCCCACAAGCACGGAGGATCTTGGTGTGATGTCTGATTCAGGAATACCCATTTTCTTCAGAACATCAAGCTGGATAATGTTTACCGAACTTCCTCCGTCAATAAGGATCCTGCGGACAAAATGGTTAGAAATAAAGAGAGTAATAACTAGACTATCATGATGAGGATCCTGGATGTCAACTCTATCATCCTCATCAAAGGTTATGATTTTTCCTTTCGAAACACTTGATGTTCGAATAGGTCTTTCTCCGTTATCCATTTTAGCTTCCTTTGCATGCCTTTTAGCTGCTGAGAAGGATGTACCACAGATGTCTGATCCTCCAGAAATAAAGTTGATCACTTGTGCATTTGCCGAGGGGCTAGAGCTTTTTCAGGGATCCTTTCAGGATCCTGAGTCCTTTGCTTTTTTCTTCCCAACAACTCTTTTAAATGCCCCTTGCTCAGCAGATATCCAATTTCCTTTCTTAATGCGATGCATTCTTCTGTTAAATGCCCAAAATCCTCGTGGTATGCACACCACTTTGATTTGTCTTTAGCTGCGGCTGGTTTGTCATTTTTTCTGGGCCATCTGGCTTTTTCTCCTAGATTCTGCATTGCAAGGATTAGTTCATGGTTATCAACGGAAAAACAGTATTCAGAAATCGGAGGATAATCCTCATCATCCTCTTCTTGGTCAACAGCATGCACGTTCTGGTTGTCAGTTCTGTTGTAGGATTTGAATTTGTTGTTTTTGAAAGAGGATCCTTGCTTTTCTTGTTTTGAGGATCCTACTTGTCTCTCCTGGATCCTCTTGTCATCCTCTAGCCGGATGAACCTGAGTGCCCGAGTCCTTACTTCGTCTAGGTTCCTGCATGGTGTCATAACAAGATCATCATAGAACAATGAATCCCTAAGCAACCCCATTTTGAAGGCCTCGACAGCTGTGGCTACATCCAAGTTGGGAATGTCCAAGGATTCTTTACTAAATTTGGTTATATAATCCCTTAATGATTCATTATGACCCTGAGTTATCCTATATAAATCACTAGTCAATCGTTCAAATTTTCTGCTACAAGAAAATTGATTATTGAATAAGTTAACTAAATTAGCAAACGAAGTAATAGAGTAAGGGGGAAGACTTAGCAGCCATTTAAGAGCTGATCCAGTAAGAGTGGATCCAAATCCCTTGCATAGGCATGCTTCCTTTAACCTTTCTGGAATCGGATTGATCTCCATCCTCTCCCTGTATTGTGCTATGTGTTCCTCAGGATCCGTTGTACCATCATACAGCTTCATAGTTGGAATATGGAATCTTTTGGGTATCTCAGCATCACAAATTGGTGGTGCAAAACGAAATACCTTATGGCTTCCATCTGCAATCTCCGGGATAGGTTTGACTACCCCTGGAACACTTGATATCATATCCTTCAGTTTCTGCAGTTCTCTGGCCATAGCATGGTTGATACCTGTATCCTGCATGAATCCATGGTTAGTGGTAAGAGAATTATTAAAAGTGTTACCTCCCATCGGGTTCAAGTTAGGAACATTGGATGTGAATCCATATTGCTGGGATTCTGGGATGATGGAGGGACCAGTGGAAGCAATGGTCTGCATTGGAATAAAATCTCCTTGATGAACATCTGAACTTCCTGTTTGCAAACTCTTCAAGGATCCTGGCATCTGGATGGACCCTTGAAACTGGGATGATCCTGGAACGAAAGAGGATCCTTGAACCTGGGATGATCCTGGAACAAAGGAGGATCCTTGAACCTGGGATGATCCTGGAACGAAGGAGGATCCTTGAACCTGGGATGATCCTGGAACGAAGGAGGATCCTTGAACCTGGGATGATCCTGGAACGAAGGAGGATCCTTGAAATTGCTGTGCTCCTAAGTAGGCTCCTGAGTTCACGAAGGATCCCATATGCTGAGGATAGGATCCTACTGGCTGGAAATATGAACCTGATGCCTGAGTCACTACTGCTGAGCCGAAGTGCACTCCTCTTGATCCACCCACATGTTGAATGTCTGGGACTTCTGATGGCTGATAAGTAATCATTGGAGTATCAAAATTCAGAGATTTGGGCACCAGTGGGGAAAGATCCTCTGCCGTTCTCTTTTGTCTCTTGAGATCTCCGATTTCCTTGAGGATCCTGTCATTAGATTCATCCTGCCGCTGCATACGATCCCTCATCTGTAAAATCAAAGTAAACATATCACTAGTACTGGGAGCAGAAGAAGTTGGAGCAAGAGAAGAAAGAAGATGAAGAGAGAATACCTGTTTATCTTCCGATGAGATTATAAAGGGAGTACTTCCGAAATTTAAATGCAAACGATCCTATCTATATCTCCTATTTATAATCATGATTGTGCAGGGTTGTCACTTCCATGACGTCAGGGTTGCAACGGATAGTTCGTTCACAACGGCTATATATCCGTTGAATTAGTTACAGATAAGATCGGCAAAATATAACTCGTTAATATTATATAATTACTCCTTATATTTTGGGGGCAATTGTTAGGGCAGGATTTTTAAATGACCTGTGATCCTTATATGATATCCTAACAGTGATCCTTATTCCTGTGGCAGATAGTGATCCTCAGAAGAACTTCAGGATCAGGATAATGGATCATCCTAAGGATCCTCATACTAACAATCGTTCTCTTTGAATTTAATATTGTTTTGCAGGAATTACGAGTTGGATTTGGTCTTGGCAATGTTATTAAGGAATCTGTCACGTAAATCTCGCACATACATCACCGGAAATAGACGTTGTGGAGAATATGGAAACTTAGCACAATTTACGGGCAATTAGCTAGGCTAAATTTACTTCTATTTCTAAAGAGGTAACGAGCTAGTAGTTAGGTGACTTGCCTAAAATTCGACCACACACGCTTATATAAATTGCACTCTTGAGCATTTGGAAGACACAACACATTTCTTACACGTACTAGCATACTACACCATAGTGATCCTTGTACCTAGCTCGTTACCATCCGAAGTTGTAAACATTGTTTGTTATATTGAAGTTTGGTGATCGGTAGTTTCCATCACCCGAGGTTTTTCATGCCGGAGATCATTTATTGATCAAGGGCTTTTTCCTCGTATAAATCTTTGTGTCACTTATGCAGTTTTCATTTAAGTGATCCTTATCTTTGTTCATCATACCAAGCATCATTCCCCATTTACAAAGAGTTTGGTTGCATTATCCTTGTGTGATTTTTGACCAAAACAATAGTGATACTCGCATTTATACAATTTATGTTATACTCGTACTCATATATATACTCTCATTTATACGATTTATATTTGGACTCACGTTCATTCATTTTTGTACTCACATTTATACCCGCTTTTTATACACGTTGTGCTTGTGCTCATACTCTTGTCATACGTTTTGGTGTTTATGCTCACATGCGTACTCATATTTAAACTTATGCTATGCTTGTGATATATTCATACTTATAATTTATATTTTCGCACCTATACGTGAGCGAAACCCGAGGGATTCGCTTACGTTGGTCTTATACAATTTGGAACGCAAACGTGCTTATATGCTACATTTCTGTACACACGTAATTTTGTTTTCAAAATTTATGTATACCTTGAGTCATATGTAACTAGTACAAGCTATGCGGATCATGCGACGATCAATATAATCACGGGTGCACACGGGATTATAGTGATAGGCGTATGAAAACCATAGAGTGTACTACTGTGTATGGTAAGACACGGGACGTAACATGACACCGAATACAACACGGACGTAATGTGGTCAAAACATGGTGGATACGCTGCTGTTACTTCCTATATAAGTGTTTCACCATGTTACCAAACTTTCGTAAAACGTGCCATGAGAAATTCAGTGTTTTGCAGACCTATTTAGACCTAATACAAACTTTAAACAACTCACAAACGCATTATATCCAATTATCCACGACGAGACTTCATTCTTACGCTATCCTTATACTTGCATTCATTAAGAGTCAATCGTACGCCCCATACTCCTATATCCTTTCTTTTATACGAACCTCGTTCGCAATCAAGTCTTTTTAAACGTTCAAATCCCAACTTATCTCCCTACCTTTGAAACCATCCTTCTATTCTTTATTCTTGTGAAAACATACTGGTAGACCACTATTACCTTATTTAAAAGTGCCAAACCTCCTCGTCCCTTCTAATAAACAATTTCCTTAAACAAACATTATGACCAAGTCTCATCTATTCTTCGTTTTGAATCTTTAGATGTCATCTTTTCAAAAGTTCTTCCTTTTAGATTTCGAGGACGAAATCTCCTAAAGTAGGGGAGACTGTAACATCCGTCAAAAACGGATATCCAAAATCCGCCCCGTTTTGAAATTCAGATCCTGACCATCGTACGTCAAAGTTTTATTTTTTTATTTATTCATTTACTTAATCATTTATTACATTCAATCCTTGTATTTAAGCTAAGTATATAAGCATGTAAAATTGTAGAGAATATAAAATTTATAAAAAAAATGCAAAGGAAAACAAATAGTAGAAGTTTTATATAACCCTATAACCACAACGACCAAATTCTTTAATTGCTGAAAGTTGTTGTGTGTTCAAAACATGAAAACCGATTAAAAAATAAAAAAGAAAAAGGTAAAGAAAACAACACAACTTCAGGGACCATTTGTGCATAAATCAAAAGTGTAACACAATTCTAGGAATATAGGGGGTGTTTGGCCTAGCTTTTAGTTTTTGGCTTATGCTTATATTTTTAAGTAGCTTATAGCTTATTTTCTATCATTTGATAAGCCTTGTTTAAGTGTTTGGATTAGCTTATAGCTTTTTTTATATCATTTACCCTTACACAAAGAAGCTTTTTCAAAATAAGCTAAAAAACCATCTTCAAGTAAGCTTCTTAAAATTAGCTTATATAAGCTAATAAGCATAAGCTTAAAAAGCTAAACCAAACACCAAATTAAGCTTATTTTGTAAAAAAAGCTAAAAAAGCTATAAGCTTTGTTAAAAAAAGCTAGGCCAAACACCCCCATAAAAGAAACATGGGGAATGGAAAAAAAAAATTGAACAGTCATGTGCCGCCAAACTCATACGCGTGCAGCTTCACCCTTCTCTCTTCTGTTTAATCCGGCTAAGTTGTCGGGATTGAAGGATTGATTACGTGTTTACCTACTTTGATTTCGATCCCTCAAGCTTATAAACATCTCCCTTTCTCCATTTTTTTAGAACCAATAACCTTTCTCCTTTCTTTCTTGAACCGCTGCAAATAACCACGGCAACCACCACCACTCGCAACCTGTTTCGACACAGTCTCACACTTCAAACATCGTTGCACTTGCCGGAGTTCAGTCGCCGAAAAGATGTGG
Organism: Helianthus annuus; assembly: GCF_002127325.2. Taxonomy (NCBI): domain Eukaryota; kingdom Viridiplantae; phylum Streptophyta; class Magnoliopsida; order Asterales; family Asteraceae; genus Helianthus; species Helianthus annuus. The sequence continues at coordinate 154,370,616 of NC_035437.2, read as the reverse complement.
ACGTGCCGGAGTCGAAGAGGATCGGAGTTTCGCCGGAACTCACCAGAGACCTACGGACATCAACGGAGTCACCTCCTCCCGTTTGTTTCGCGCGGGTTCTCTCCTGAAGCCAACCGAAGAACTATGGTCATCGCGACGGAGAGCATTTCAACTCGTAACGTCACCGAAGCCGTGCGGGGTTCACAACGGGAATCCTGTCATCATCGCTCGGTATTACGGGACCACCGCGGAGATCGCTCACTACGTTCGGTATACCTTCCTTCTTTATTTTGTTCCTCGTTAATTCTTTTATGAACTGATATTTATTTTCATCTTAATAATCAACCATTACTAAAATCTGAGAATTTACACAACTCAAAGTATCACTTCTCGCTAACTGGACAAACTTGCAGAAACCCCATTTGAATACCATTTATGGACTACCTTAGCTAGTGTGTAATGGATCATGTCTTGCAACAAAATTTACAAAAGAATGCATTCATGTATATGACTATATTTTATATTAATTGTTATGTACTGAAATAGTTTCATCATATATATAAACAAGACTATAAGCTTCATTCAAATGTAAATCTCGCCAGAATTCGCGCCGGTGAACTCACTGGTAAAAACGAAAGAGATGATTGAGTCGATTAAATATTTTGGAATTTCTACAACTATAGTCCCTGAAGTTTGGGTATTTATTTAAAAGATTCTTTTTAATATTCAAACTAGTATATTTAAAAGGTTTCTTTTTTTTTTTTGTTTAAATTCAGTTTTCTTTTCAAATTTTTTTATTGTAAAAATTCTTCAAAATTTAATCATTTCTTTCAACAGTTCATAATATCTTTTTTTTTATATTTTATTTTACTATCTCCTTTGTTTTGTTCTTTTTACAATACAATTTGAGGTTTAGATTAGGATTATAAGCCAACTAATTAGTAATTTATCTATAAAAATTGACGTCTTATTTTACAACGAAAGGTATTAATAAGATAAATTTACTTCTAAGTTTCATTTCCTTCTTATAATCTAATAAAAAAAACTAATAATTACATTAATACAAATAAATGGTGATAATTCTTTTATAACCTTTGTTAATACCTAATTAATTTAATGGTAAATTATAAGCATTAGGGATTATATTAAACCTACAAATATTAACAAGCTCGTTATCATTTAGGATAACCATTTCGTTCTCTTGGTTTCTCCATCTTTACTCGTGCGTTATTTCAAGGAATCCAAACACAACCTATATGAGTATACTCGATCCCTTTTTCCCCTTTACACTTTGGGATGCAACATGTATGAATATACAAAACAACTTTTATGCTTAAAACAAAACATACTCTATCCATGAACGAAACACGAAATTATTGTGAATATTTGCTATGCTCGTATGCTCTATGAACGATTTGGAACGTTATATGCTCATTAACTTTGCTCGCCCACCTTAACAATTGTAGCGCTATAGGATTGACGCCCCGCCCGTTATTCTTGTGGGTATTGTTAAGTTAAACTTTACCACCCCGCTAAACTTTTGGGATTAGGCTTGATTATGCGTTGTATTCTTGGGTTTGATCATATTGTACGCCAAAAATTGCATTGCTAGTAATTTACACATTATGTAACATGTTGGATATGAGTTTTTATTCTATTATGCTATGTAGTCAAACTTGTATACTCGTCTTTGCTTTTGCATTGAACTCTATTTTAATACATGTTGCAGGTTAATTGTTGAGGTGATATTCGAGACGAAACAAGATTTAGGGTGGACTAGATACACACCTAGATTAATTTATCTTTTATTGTTATGATTTATGTTGAAACAATGTTGTTATCTTTATTTGAATTTTGTATGACATTAGTATTGGAAATGAAATTTGAATTTAATTAAATATTGTCACATAGTGTTATGAAGTCTCTTGCAATCTATACACACTTCGTCTCATTCCGATGTTTTCGCCATCGGTTGGGGTGTGACATGAAGAGTATTACAAGTATCATTTAGATAACACTTAAGTAACAATCCTCAATTAGTATAAAACTTTTATGACGATTACAAAGCTTGAGTTATTTATAAGATTCTAGACGTTTCATATACATGTTTTGCTATCCATCATGTATGACCCTTAATCCCCAAACACCATGTGCCTTTGTGAATACTTTTCCACAAATTTGATTGGACAATTTATTTTATTGCTCCCGGTATCTTTAGCATGGTTTTCTGTTTTTTATTTTTTAATTTCGGGATACACCATCACGCACTAGGAAAACAATTAAACAAACATTAATATGGCGTGTACATTTGCTCCCCCCAAAATAAAACTCACTACTAGAAAATACACTTCTCTTGACATGCGAATAATGACACACGCATATTTTATGACATTTAAAAGCGTATGTCAAGAAAAAAAATGTCATGATTTACAAAATTTAAAAAATCTATGACATTCTTTTTTGTGTGTCATGTTTTTAGCGTCATAAAAAAAAGATTCATCTTGACACGCAAACAATGACACACACACTCATTTTATGACATTCGAAAGTGCTTGTCAAGAAAAAAAATGTCATGGTTTTACAACATTCAATATATTTATGACATACTTTTTTGTGTGTCATCCTTTTGGCGTCATAAAAAATAAGACATATCTTGACACATGAATAATGACACACGCTTATTTTATGACATTTAAATGCGTGTCAAGAAAAAAATGTCATGGTTGTACAAAATTTAATAAATTTATGAAACAGTTTTTGTGTGTAGTCTTTTTAGCGTCATAAAAAAACATTATATAAACATAAGGGTTAATTTCCTATAGCAAATCATGGGAAAAACTTGAAAACGGTTAAAGAGAAAAAATTTTACAGACTTATGAAAAGTGATATATATCTAATATATTAATAAAAAATTATATTTACAATGTCTCGTTTAGGCTCATGAGTTGGGTTGAGCTCGGGCTAGTTTACTTAACGAGCTTGTTTTTAGGTTCAAGCTCGTTACAGTTAGGCTCGTCATAGTGGTTTTGGGATATGGCCATGCCGTTTGGTGTTGGTTTTGGAAGGTACCTTGTCGACGAGGCGATGTTCTCGCCGGTCTCTCATGATTTCTCATCCCATCCGCATCTTTCCATATCCAATTTTTCACTCTAATACTTATGATGACTCTTAATGAACCTGTTACACGCTATATTAGTAATAATGTCAAACTCGATCGACTAACTTTTTTGCACATATACATGTATATACATACATATTTTTTGCCTATAGGTAACAATTGCTCATTGTTAACTGTGTATATAATAATAATAATAATAATAATAATAATAATAATAATAATAATAATAATAAGTTTGAAAAATAAAAAATATAGAAGTTATGTGCCATTTAAGTCCCTAAGGTTAAAGTGTTATTTACATCCCTGAGCTAACAAAGTTCGAGTTTTTTAACTGGGTTGGTTTTTTAGACTAAAATGGCACATTTTGATAATGTCAGGAAAGAAAATGATGCAATTTTAAAATTTGACCTAAAATAGCAAAAGTGGACAAACCACATAAACGTAAATGACACTTAACTCTAAATGTAGAGATCTATTTACAACTCTACATTATAATGCTTCTAGTGTCGTGTTTACTATGTTGATTTTACTTATGTAACTCACATTATTTTATTACTCACGATTGTAATCAAGTTAATTAGTTAAAATGTTGTTAACTCAATGAATTCATAGCTAGTTTAAGGGTTAATTAATTTAATGAAATATCAATAAAGATTAGATAATAACTAATATTTGAGATATAATTAATATTTGAAATTTGAAGAGCGATACATGGATAAAAGATGTCAAAAGTCAAAACACTAATTTCAATCCCGAACATACGTTGGCGGTTTATTTCTCTTCAACACCGAAATAACTTCTCTAATCTCTGCGACTGCGTCTCTGCTGTTTCTCTCTCGCATCTTTCTCTGCCCAGAAACTTTAACAACCGCCAGACCTCTCCACTTCCCACCACCAAGAAACCCCACCGCAAACAAACCCACGTCTCAATCTGTGGCACCGGTGAAGCTGTGCATGTCAACTATCAAACAAGTGTAGCCCTTTTGCTCCTACTGACTTCCTCAATTCGCATTACCAGGTACGATTCGGACGCAGTTTTTGTTCTTCGTTACAATTAGAATTCTACATAACACAACTAAGAATGTATTACTCACCTTGGCCCGTAGGCAATAACACAACAAACTGCTAAGAATGTTAGAAATAGGAAAATGCAAATATATAAGTTGGTAGAATGCAAATATATAAGTTGAGAAAAACTTATGATTTTTTATAGACTTTAGTAGAAAGTGTTTCGTATACCCATGAAAACTGGTTAATGTTGGCGGTTTCGTGTTTCCCGGAGGGGGGTAGGTAGGTCAATTTTGGTACGATCCGGTACGGTGTACCATTGAGTCCCGTTCGATATACAAAAATTAAAACAGAAATTACTAAATTCATAAACCAAATAATAAAAATCCAAACTTCATATTACGAAATAGAAAAAATAAACATAAACTTTCTGATATACCCTTAGCCCAATCGGACAACGATTCGTTCCATGTTTAACAAACTTTCTGATAATAGTGGCCCTATCTCTATTTTCACACGTGATTTCTGATTTGATATTACTATACGTACCAGACGCGTTTTCTCTTGCAGCGGCTAGCCTAAATTAACGATCCAATTAACAGAACCCAACAACATCTGAGCGATTGAAAAATCAAATTGGTACAGCGTATCATTCAATTCCAGTCGCGTACCAGTACCGATTTGGTACAAAACGAATTTCGTTTTGGTACAAAACGATCCAATACGGAATTCGCGGGAGGATGAGCGATTTCTGTGACTATGGTTGAAACTATGTGAAAACTTAAAAGAAAAATAGCAATCAAGCAAGACTTATCTTACCTCAATCGGTTTGGGGAAAGTGGAGCTCTTTTGTAAATATGTAATCTTGTAGTTGTTTCTGTTGGACGGCCCGGTTTGGGTCGGCTTCTTCGTTAATGAAAGTTACCCTTCAAAAAAAAAAAGTAACTAGTTCAAAAACTCACAACAGTCAAAACCTTTTATAGAGGTTGTCTCTTTTTGAAACTCAGACTCATGACAATGTGGGTCCAGCCACTCCCTAGAATTCTTGGAGGCATTAACATGCATCTTGCTACAACCAACCAGAAAACCAGAAACTCTCACACGAACAAGGCTTCCTTCCTTGAAGCTTTTTTCCCATTTTTTGGAACCCATTTCTATTAAAATGTGTAACAAGAACATCAGATCCAAAACCCCTCTTTTATTATAATTTAGAATCTTGATTCAAACCTTCCCTCAACAATAGCTTGTCTAAATTATTAACTAACCAATCATAAAATAATTCTAGGAGCTCATACATAACTCATAAAATGGTGATTTGCACAAAACAGAAAGTTAGGGCTAGTGATGCTTACAAGAATGAATATCTAGGATTTTTAATCACAAATGGAGATAATGAGATGCGAAGAGGCTGATCTCTTTTATATCAACTGATGATCTTCAATGAAGCCTTTCATTGGCTTTTTTCTTTTCTTTTCTTTTTTGTTCATCGCTCCCATCCAAGAACATATACTGTGTGTGTATTTTTTTTAACTTGTGATGTGATGATAAAATGTGGATGAAAGCTACGTGGCTTTACTGGAATGTGTCCAGCAAAAAATCAAGTTTCTAAAGTGCCTATCTTAGTCCCCCTCATCTTTCTTAGGTTGTCATTATATAACCAAACTTGCTAACTTACACTTTTAACATGAAAACTTTACTAGTTTGACATTCATGTCATATATATACACATGCTTACATTCATGAGCAGGTCTGTCGTGATTTGTATTTGTTCATGTTGTTTCTATTATATTTTTAATGTATTCATTTAAGTTTAAATTTTGATTGTGCTTTTTGTCATGGTGAAAAACTAGTAACAAAGTTCATGGATAAATCATGGATTTTGTCCGATAGATTATCAAATGCATATGAAGGAGTGGAAGCCTTTTTAGAGTTTGCACAATCTAATAATCCAAAATCAGATGTTATTCTGTGTCCTTGTGTAGATTGTACCAATTTTCGCTATCACTCAATTGACAATGTGCGTTATCATCTGTTTGCCCGCGGTTTCCATGAAAATTATAAGGTTTGGTCTTTCCATGTAGAAACACTTCCCAACCTTGATTCTAGTTTCCCTAATAAATCTAGAATCCCGACTTTGATTATACAACGGAAATGCTACATGATGCCTTCACATATGTAGAGAATGAACCTGATTCGTTGAAATTACTTCTTGAAGAATGTGATAAGCCACTTTACGAAGGGTCAAAGTATAATGCACTTAGTGGATTATTGAAATTCCAACATTTGAAAGGTCAATTTGGCGGGTCTGATGCTAGCTTTAATGCTTTGTTGGGTGTCTTAAAAGATATCTTACCATCAAACAATACAATTCCTAACTCTATATATGAGGCTAAGAAGTTGCTAAAAGGAGTAGGTCTAAAATATGAAAAGATTCATGCATGTGAAAATGGTTGTGTTCTATTCTGGAAAGAACATAAGGATGCTTTCTCAGTGTCCAACTTGTGGCACATCTCGTTGGAAGAATACAAAAAATGTGCCTTCAAAAGTTTTGTGGTATTTTCCTCCAATCCCTAGATTTAGAAGAATGTCTTCATCCCCAGAAATTGCACATGACTTAATGTGGCATGCAAAAGGTAGGGTTAATAATGGTAAACTAACTCATCCTCGTGATTCCCCCTCTTGGAAGCTTGTTGACAACACGTGGAAAGAATTCGGAGGAGAGGACCAGAATCTTAGATTTTATTTGTCCGCTGATGGTATTAATCCTCACAGGTCATTAAGTTCCAAGCATAGTTGTTGGCCGGTTATCCTAATAACATATAACCTACCCTCTCATTTGTGTATGTTAAGAAAATTCATGATGTTGACTCTATTGATATCAGGGCCAAAACAACCTGGTAACAATATTGATGTCTACTTGGCACCATTGATAGACGATTTAAAACTCTTGTGGGAAACCGGCGTTGAGACATTTGATGCACACAAGAAAGAATACTTCAATCTAAGAGCAGTATTACTTTGGACTATAAATGACTTTCCTGCATATGGTAATCTTTTGGGGTGTGTTACGAAAGTCTAAAAAAGTATGCTTTCTCGGGCATAGAAGATTTCTCCCACTTGGACATCCTTTTCGTAAAAGAACAAAAGATTTCAACAAACTACAAGAGAATGATGTTATAAAAAAACCCATTATCAGGTGAAGAAATTTACGACTATCTGGCGGGGTTTGAGAATAAATGGGGTAAGAAGAAAATGTCAAAGAAGAAAACGTCAAAGGAGGAAAAAGAAAGTATTGATGAGAGAACTAAATTTTGGCATAAAAAATCAATATTCTATGAACTTAAATATTGGAAGAAGTTGCTTGTTCGTCATCAGTTAGATGTTATGCACATAGAAAAAAATGTGTGAGAGAGTATTTATGGGACACTATTGAATTTGCCTCATAAAATGAAGGATGGGTTAAACGCACAACAAGATCTTGAGGAGTTGGGCATTAAGCCTGAATTACAACGTCAACCAAAAGGGAATCGACTTTTGCTTCCACCTGCATGCTACACATTGAATACCTCGGAGAAACACCAATTTTATGATACCTCGTCTAACATAAAAGTGCCTGATGGTATTGCTATAATTTCAAGAATCTCGTGTCCGATGATGTTTCAAAGATGAATGGTTTGAAGTCTAATGATTGTCATGTACTGATGCAACAACTTATTCCCATTGCAATCAAGGGGCTGTTACACGAGAAAGTGAGGAAAACAATCATTAGCTTATGTAATTTTTTCAACAAGTTGTGTAGTAAAGTTGTTGATGTTAGTAAGCTAGGAAAATTGCAAAGTGACATCGTATTAACTTTGTATTTGTTAGAGAAGTATTTTCCTCCATCATTTTTCGATGTCATGATTCACTTGATGGTGCATTTAGTTAGAGAAGTGAGGTTATGTGGCCCGGTTCATTTTAGGTGGATGTATCCATTTGAGAGATACATGAAAACGCTTAAAGGATATGTACGAAATCATTATCGACCTGAGGGTTGCATTGCAGAATGTTATGTGGCAGAGAAAGCTTTAGAATTTTGCTCGGGTTACCTAAATAACATGAAATCAATTGGCAATCCTTATGAACGTGTTGATGAAAGAATTCACACCGCCAGGCCTTTATCGCGGGCTACAAGTGAGGTTGTGGATGCTAAGTTACTTGATCAAGCTCATCTTTATGTATTAAGAAACACTGATGCTGTAGAGCCCATATATAGAGTAAGCATCGCATAAAACTGTATATTCTTTGTACTCTATCTAATACATAAAGCTTTTTTCTAACATCTACTATAATTCAGGCAACATATGTTGGAATTGAAGGATCTCAACCCACGCGCCTCTCGAAATAGTACATGGTTGCAGACCCAACATAGTCGAACATTTATTACTTGGCTTAAGAAAGAGGTCTATTTTTAATAAGTTTGTTAGAATTACAATATTATTTTAATAATTTTGTGTGAATCACATTAATATTTTTTTCCAATAGGTCGAAAAACGTTTGGCTAACGGGGAAGATATTTGTGACAGTGTTCGATGGTTGGCCAAAGGGCCTAATTTTGTTGTTAATAAATATAGTGGTTTTGCCATAAATGAGTATCAATTCCATACATTATCTCGAGATGAATCTAAAACAACTCAATGTAGTGGAGTGTCTTTAATTGCACATGCTATGCAAATTTCTAGTGCAAAAGACTCCAATCCCGTGTATGGTGCTGTTACTTACTTTGGTCGTATAAAGGAGATATGGGATCTTGATTATCGCATGTTTACCGTTCCTGTTTTCATGTGTGATTGGGTTGATAGCCGTGGAGTAAAAAAGGATGATTTTGGATTCACAGTGGTTAACTTTGATAGGCTTGGTCACCAAACTGACCGCTTCATATTAGCTAATCAAGCCAAACAAATTTTTTATGTTCAAGATCAACAAGACGCTAATTTGTGTGTTGTTGGTTTCACGCCACATAAGATGTACAAGTATGGAGCAAGTGATGAAACTAATGCTATTTTGGAATTTGATGCTACTGTTGATGTTACACAAGACTTCGCTTTAGTAGACCTTGATGATGATTTTTTCGTGTAGGCGCTTGGATAGCGATGGCATATTAGTTTAAGCTATTTTGTGGATGATATAAACTTTAGTTTATGTTTTTTTTATTTCAATTATTGGATGTTTTTAATTCTGTCTCAACTGTTTGAATTTGAGATCTTGTGAGTACAAATGGTGTTTCTAATACTTAATTTTGCTTCAGATCATGATGAAGAGAATAAATTACATGGAATTTGTCTTTTATTACTTAATTTGTCTTTGGATCATGTAGAAACAGGTTGTTTTTTGTGACATGGAATCGAATTCTGGTTCGGATCCTGATGAAGACGAGAACAAATCACAAAGAGGTCCGACGGTTATGAAGAATACAAATCATCAAGGGAAACTTGTAATTTCCTACAACAATAAAGGTGTCCCAATTGGAAAAGAAGCAACAAAACTCTCTACTATTGAGGGGAACGCAGCAAGAACTATGGTTCCTATAACTTATGCCACTTGGCCCGATGTCGATGAGAATACAAAGAATTATGGCAATATGTATTGGTAAGTCTAACATCTAATCTTATCTTTAAATTATCTTCTTTTTTTGTTGAAAATAATATTGTTTACATTTTATGTATTAGGCACATTTTGAAGTTGACCCAAAAAGCCGGACGCAAACTCTTCAATCAATTGGGGATAAGTGGAAAAACTTCAAACATACTCTATACCGAGATCATATTGAGACACAAAAGGATGACCCTGAGGAGAAGAAGAATTTACTCAATCCTCCTAAGAAGTATCCGTTCTTGAGAAAAGAAGACTGGAAACTTTTTGTAGCACAAAGACTTACGAAAGAGTGGCAGGTTCGTTGAACTTTTTTTTATAAGTGAATATATTTTCAGTCTTTTATTCTAGTATAATGAAATTCATCACTCTTTAGCATCTTAACTGTTGACTAGTTTGACCACAAAAGTAAAAAAATGTAATTGATAGCAGTTTTGATGTTTCTAATGTAGGATAAAAGTAAGAAAGGTAAAAAACTCCGTACACAGAATAAATACAATCATCATTTGAGTAGAAAGGGATATGCCAACCTCCTTGTTGAGATGGTTTGAATCAAATTATTTGAGTCGTTTACTTGTATTTGTTTATGTTAATTCACTTTTGTTATTCTTGATAATTTAGATGCAAGAAACCGACAAGACAGAAGAGGAGATTGATAGGGCAACGTTGTGGAAAAAATCAAGAGTATTAAAAACAGGAGGTTTCTAGAAAGATGTCCGAGTGATTGTTGATAGAATTGTAAGTTTTTTCTCATCAGCGGGTTATCTGGTTAGTTACATGTGTTTTGTTTTTTTTACAACCTGTAATCAAACTTAATTTATCATGCAACCGTTTTCTGAACATTCAGGATGAGCTACATAGATCAGAAGCATCTGGAGACATTATATGTGGAACAAATGATGTGCTTACGCATCCCCTAGGTACTACGGAACCACGTGGGCATGTACGCGGGATGGGTAAATTTGTCACGCAACATCAGTATTTTTACTTACCCAAGACCGTTAAGCATTACTTGGACGATGAGAAGAAGAAAAATGATCAAAGGTTCAACAAACTTGAAGATGATTTAGAGAAACTCAAAAAAGGTATGACTAATGTGTCCGAAGCCGGAAGTTGCCAAATGTGGGGTAATGAAGATTATGAAGACGACCCACTTGTAAGTATTGGGTACAAGTCTTTATTTTATAAATATTTTCTTTATATTTATAGGTAACAATTCATTGGAAGCCTTCGCTACAAGTAACATCCTATATATATTTATAGGATAATTCGTGTCTTCTTGCGGTGGATTTTCCCTCAAATATAGTCGCCAAAGGAACCATATTGATGGATACATGTGAAGGCGGGGAAACTATTAAAGTTTTGATGGAAGTAGCTTTACAAGGAAAAACTTTACTACCTATTCCACATGAAGAGGAGTATATTGAGAAGGTCAAAGAAGCTGTGGGGCACATACTAAGTTGGCCTAGACATCTAGTCCTTCGATGCTCTGACATGGTAATATCGTTTATGTAGAATTTATTTATATTTATACATGAGGTCTAATTTAAAGAACTTGTTTATATTTATTTCTAGGATAAAGTGGTGGCGAAACCAAAGAGAAAACCTGCCGAGGAAAACAAAAAGGAAATAGAAAGTAAAAATGAAAAGAAACGGCCAAGAGAACATGCTGAAGAAAACAAAAGACTAGTTCAAAAAGAACCTGGTGAAAAAAAAGAAAACAAGAAAGAAATCAAAGGGAAAAGAGAACGTGTCGAGGAAAAGGCAAAAGAGAATGAAGGAAAACTCATGACGAGAGCACAAAGGAATCAAAGGGTTAGAATGGAAAAAAGTGGAGTTTTGACGATGAGTGCACTTTTGGTTGATAGTGCATTCCTTTCAAAGGAGGATTCTAGAAGACTAGAGTGTGAGTACGATCTATTTGGGCATGATAGTTACATGTACTTGAATTGTGATGATTTTGAAGCGGTTTTTACATTCACCGAGCTGACCGGTGCTGTCATCACTTCTTATATAATGTAAGTGCCTATATCTATAGTATAAATTACCGTTCGTAAAACAAAATTTATTTTATTGATTCGATTTATGTATGTTAACTGCAGGTTCCTGTATGAGCAAATTAAGAAAAAGCAAATACATGTTAATTGCAGGTTCCTGTATGAGCAAATTAAGAAAAAGCAAATACATGATCGTGGAATATGTTTTATGAACCCGTCTGTAATTTCGCGGGCTGATCAACGCAAACCTAAACCCAAACACATCGAGGATGCAAATAGAGCGGTTGCAGATCGATTGTATAAAAGAAAGGGCAATGACATCATCCTATTGCCCTACAATCCCGGGTTTGATTTTCCTTTTAAATAAGTATTCGTAAAGACCTATTATCTTAATTTATTTTGATTGAATTTTGGATTTTGGATTTTGGATTTTGAAGAAACCATTGGGTGTTGGCAGTACTAAACCTGAAAACAACTACTTGCTATTATCTTGATTCCTTACGGCCTAGAAGTGTCGATGAGCAGTTGAGGAAAATTATTGATACGTAAGTAATACAAATTATCATAATGGATGATAAAAGAGTTGGAATATACTTTGATATAATTTTGATTTTTTATAGGGCAATGGCCATGTATGCTTCAGAAAGTGGTGCCAACATAAGGGTTAAACTCATGTGGATTAACGCTAGGGTAAACACTTAAGGCCATGGGGTATGGGGCTTGGGTTGGGGCGTGGGTTGGGGTAAAACGCCCAAGCCACCACCCTGGGTGGGCTTGGGTTGGGGCGTGGCCCCATAGGGCTTGGCTTTCAAGCCGGGCGTGGGGCGGTATGGCCAGCCGAGCTGGCGGAATCTCATTTGCTTACCCCGCTACGTCAGGCGGCCATTTCAAATTTTGAATTTAAAAATTCAAACGGTCCCCCCATACCACCAAACCGCCACCCCGGTCTCCCAACAACCTCTATATATTTGTAACCCCCAACCCACTGGTCCCCCCATCCCACGAACCGAAACCCCACCGGCTACCCCTTCTCTTGAACCCGCTACCCCACTGGTCCCCCCATCCCACGAACCCAACACCGCTATGGCATCCTGGACCCATGAAGAAGAAATGGCACTCGTCACTAGCGTCGTCGACACTATGAAGGGACGGCCACCGGGCCAAACAAAATATTGAGTGGAAGCATTCGCTGCCTACCGACATAACGTCGGTAACGACCGCCACAACCTCAACGCGTGCCAACATAAATGGCGCGAGCTACGGCCCAAGCTCGACCGTTTCAAGGCTTACTACGAAGCGGTTCCGAGCGACGAGTTGAGCCACGAGGACCGGGTGGCGGTGGCGAACATAGAGTTTCGAGGCAAGGAGCGAAAGGCGTTCGACAAGATCGACCTCTTTGAAATTTATTTAACGCTCTAGGTTTATTTTGTAATTTTTATAAATTATGTAATTTTTAGGATTATGTAATTTTAAATTTTAATGAAGTTGCAGGTTTTTTTTATAAATGTTGTGTGATTTTTAATAAATTTTTTGTAATTTTTTTTTAATTTATGCCACCGGTGCACCCAACCCAAGCCCAACCCACGCCCCGCCATACCCCGCGGACACGTAACCAGGCGGTGGGGGAGCTCCAATTTCACGTGTCAACCAATGCCCAATGCCCAACCCAAGCCCCGCCCCACCATACCCCACGGTCTAATCCCTTATGTAAATTGTGGTTGTAATGATATTGTAAAATTTAAACCCTTTAGTTTAAACTTAAATTGCAATGGTTTCACATTTCTTGATATTTTTAATTGTTTAGTGCCCACGTCAGCCATGAGGTACTGAATGCGGCTACTATGTGATGAAGTTCATGAAGGAGATAGCTTACGAAGGAGTTGAAATACTTGACAATGATAATGTAATTTTAGGCATATTTTAGTCTGTATATTAGAGAAATATGTACTTATATATCCAAACAAATGATTAAATTCATATACAAGGATTAAATTCTGATTTTTAAGATTTATTTTATTTAATTGTTGTCTCAGGTTGGGAAAGGAGTAGAGGAATACACGGCTGCGGATATGGATGGCATTCGCGAAGATTGGTCGACTTATGCGGTTAACTCTATTTTTAAGTGTCAAATCGTATTTTAGGTGTTGATGATGCATTGACAAACAATTCTTTTTTTTTGGTTAACGTTACAATATTTGTAGTAATGTAATGGATTGTTTTGGTATATATATATATGTATTTGTTTTATGAAAAAGATTTATTGTTTTTGTTATCATACATGTATCTAGGGCAAATTAGTAATTTTATAAAAAAAATAATTTAAACAATTAAAAGCATGACACGCGTAAATGAATGTCATACGTATGTGTCATAAATGCTTGTCATTAACTTGTGTCATTAAAAAGTGTCATAAAATGAGTGTCATGAATGTGTGTCATTAAAAGGTGTGATAAAATGAGTGTCATGAATGTGTGTCATGAATGCGTGTCATCAAATATGTGTCATTAAAAGTGTGTCATTAAATGTGTGTCATAAAAATATAACACATAAATGCATGTCATGTTAATTTTATGACTCCTCAATCAACGACTCGCATTTGCGTGTCATAATTACCTTTTTATGACGCACAATATGCGTCATGAAATTTGTATTTTCTAGTATGACTAGACAAATAAAAAACGTTGTTAAGATTCATAAAATAATTTAAGTTAAGAGATCCAATACTATAATTAAAATAAGATTAAAACCAATAATCACTAGAGATATCCAATAAGATTAGGAGTAAGAAACAAACAAGTCTTAAAAAAACATGACAAAGTTTATAAATAACACATGTCACGAATATTACAATACAACTTATTTGTAGTTAGATTGAACATACAGGAGATGGCAAATCAATTGTGAAACTTCGATCTTTACTATTTCATGGACATGAATTCATTGGCGAAGCTTGAGATTTCCGACCGAGGGGTCGAAAGCGTATATACCCAAAAATTTCTATAAGACTGGGGGGTCGAAAACGTATATACCCAAAAAAATTTATATGAAAAATACATACTCTCCACTACTGAGTGGAAAGTTCGAAAGGTCAGCCGCCCCCTCCCGCCCTAAAGAATCCGCGCCCCTGCATGAATTGCCAGAAATTCGTGTTCATAACATATTGTGAAACGAGTTCAAAAGCTAATTATGAATCAATCTATAACTCTAAAATATATTTCAAGAACATATAAGAATTATTAAAAAAAAACCCATAGCTAGCAACGCAATAAGTACAAAGCAAACTACATATATATATATATATATATATATATATATATATATATATATATATATATATATTGCAATTTACTAAAGAATATAAAATATGTTAATCACAATAATATAGGGTGGGAGTTGGTTACAAAGTCCATTTTCCTACAAAGTGTAAAAAGTCATAAAACATCATATTGTCAACCATAAAACACACTCAAACCCCACAAATAACAAAGTGAAGATTACTAAAACGTCATATTTGTGGGTTTTGTGTTGTTTTCTAGATGATAAGGCTTTGATTCTCGAATGACTAACATTAGTGTGGTTTTTGTTGATTATCATGTTGTGTTTTATATTCACAGTTCTACGATGGTGTGTTTGAAGTTTTTACGGACTGTTAGGGTTTGAATATTGTGTTTTAATGATCTTAACTCTGTTATTTGTGGGTTAAATTGTGGTTTTTATCGCTTAAATTGTGGTGTTTTATGACTTTGTATATTTTGTAGGAAAAATAGACTTTGTAGCCGAACCCT
The DNA here is from genome assembly GCF_002127325.2 of Helianthus annuus. NCBI lineage: Eukaryota > Viridiplantae > Streptophyta > Magnoliopsida > Asterales > Asteraceae > Helianthus > Helianthus annuus. Next base: position 154,355,098 of record NC_035437.2, on the reverse strand, counting down.
AGGGCCGGCCCTGAGAATTCGTGTATCCTGTTCGAGCTTCAAAAAACATGCCCTTAGGCCTTAACGAAATTGGGTATTGGGCTCAATAAAGGTCTAAACGTAATGGGTTAATAACTAATCTAAAATATAAGAATAGTTTTGTAAGTGGGCCTATGTTGGTGTTTGTATAGGTATACGGTATACCCTATTAAAAAAGAAATTTTTACGTATACATATCGGGTTTTTTCTAAAAATAGCGTGCCCTCCAAAATATCGGGCCCTGATAGGTGATCCTCCCCGCCCACCCAGTGCCGGCCCTGCCGAACCCCACCCAATAATATATACTTATAGCATGGTTTTTAATTACAAAGTTGATGTAGACAACTTAATTTAAAACAACGGCCTTTTAATAAATAATACTAAAAAAAACCCCAACCCTCTAAAGAAATGCCACACCACGTCTAAAGCACCCAACGACTCAAATGAATTTGTCCTCCTTTATAAGTTATAAGAGAGGCTGAAACTAACTGAAGTGCGTTATAAAAGATCACCAAGGAAAAAAAAAGCTATACCAGGTTTTCAAACTTAGTAGATAATGCTTTTTGAAATGAGATCGTATTCTTACCATTACTTTACTTTTTTCAGTGAAGATCGAGATGAAGGTGGTGGTAAGAGAATCAATCATGGTGAGACCCGCAGAGGAGACACCAATCATAAAGCTATGTACCTCTAGCCTCGATCGCAATACCCCGAATAGTCACACACTAACGGTGTATTTTTACCGGCCCAATGATGCTGCCAACTTCTTTGATACAAAAGTGATGAAGGACGCTTTGAGTAAGGCTTTAGTTACGTTTTACCCACTGGCAGGACGATTTAAACTAGGTGAAGATGGTCGGGTTGAGATTGATTGTCTAGGACAAGGGGCGTTGTTTTTGGAAGCCGAGTCGGATGGCATTATAGATGATTTTGGTAACTTTGTGCCCACATCAGAGTCCTTGAAGCTCATTCCTATGGTCGATTCCTCGCTGGGAATTGACTCATATCCGCTATTAATCTCCCAGGTATTGCAGATCTCAAAAATAGTTCTACTTAAAACTAGGGTTGTCTAAAAAGCTTGCGGCTCGGAGCTTACTCGAAACTCGCTCGTAGCTCGGAAAAGCTCGCTTGATGTATGGCTCAGTTTAAAACTGCGCCGAGCCCGCTCGGATTGGTTAGAAAGTGAGCCTAACTCGGCTCGTAATGAGCCAGGCTGGCTCGCTTGCTAGCTTGGCTCGGATTATTTTACTTTGAGTAAATTACTTTTTGAGTCCCTGTACTTTTGATTTTGGACTTAATTGGTTAAAACAACTAAAACACTAAAAAAGTAATTTACTCTTTTACTTTTCATATACTTTATTTTTTGTATAGATTATAATATATCACAAAAATCTGATTATTATTTGCATGTATTTAAGACTTTACTTTTTATCTATAGAATACGTGAATGTTGATTACCATACTAATAAACTTATATTGTATTTCGTTAAAACTAATAACTAATTTTGTGTTTTAAACTTGATTTTGGCTTGTAATGTATTAGTTTGAGCTTATTTTGTATATGTTCTTTTAAACTATTGAAAAAAATTTAGACTATTGAATTTTGAAAGCTATGTATTAATTTTTCTTTTCAAAATCGAGGCAAACCAAGCCGAGCCCGAGCTTAAACTTCTAGCTCGATTTCAAATCCGAGCCGAGCCAACTTGGTTTATAATCAAGCCGAGCCCGAGCTTGCCATGGCTCGGTTCGGCTCGTGAATAACGCTGCTTAAAACTGTCTTGTTTTAGTGGAATTTTACGGGGTACATTTGTTTGTTATGTCTTTAGGTAACATACTTTAAATGTGGTGGGGTTTCGCTAGGAGTTGGTTTGCACCATCATGTGGTGGATGGGTGGTCCTCGTTGCACTTCATGAACACATGGTTTAATATAGCTCGAGGTCTTGACATCACTCTCCTACCCGTCATAGACCGGGCCCTACTCCGACCACGGGGCCCACCACAACCAATTTTTGAGCACGTTGAATATCACCCGGATCCAACACTGAAGTCACCACTACAGGTCCCATTAGATAAAACCAAAACAATCAACTCAGTTTTCAAGTTAACACGAGACCAACTCAATGTGATGAAAGCAAAATCAAAGGAAGATGGTAACACAATCAACTACAGTTCTTTTGAAATTCTCTCGGCCCATGTCTGGAAGTGCGTGTGTAAAGCTCGTGGGCAGCCAGACGATCAAGACACCAGGATCATAATCCCAACCGATGGACGATCTCGCTTTCAACCACCACTTCCACCGGGCTATTTCGGAAATGCTATCTTCAGAGCCACCACCATACTGACAGAGGGCGAAATTCGGTCAAAACCCACCTGGTACACTGCAAGTAAAATCCATAATGCGTTAGTGAATATGAATAGCAATTATCTAAAATCAGCACTGGATTATCTGGAACAACGCCAACACCTTGATCATAAGCCTGAGGCCCCTTCTTATAACTACACGAACCTTATTATAGTAAGCTGGGCTAGGCTCCCGATCTACAACGCTGACTTCGGATGGGGACGGCCCATCTTTCTTGGGCCTGCACTGATCCCGTTAGAAGGTTTGTGTTTTGTGTTACCAAGCCCGATAAATGACGGAAGCTTATCCATCTTCATTAGGCTAGATGTTGAACAGATGAAGCTTTTCAGGGACTTCTTTTATGTGATCTGAAATTAATGTTGGATAAGTTTCTTGTGTGTTTTCATTGCATGCAACGATAATTTATCTTCTTATCAACAATTAATTCTTACTCATATTGAGCTTGAATAATTTTGTCAATTGTCAAAATAAGTTTGTATTATGTTAATTACACACAATTGGGCATTCTGATTGAAAATGGGCAAGAAGTTAATTTTTCTATGGCAAATTTTAGAAAGGGTGTGGCTGAAAATATTGGCACTAAAGTGGAGGTTGGTCGATTCGAGTGGTTAGCATGAACTGTTCATGAACTTGTTCGGCAGGAAGTTCGTTTATGTTCGTTTATTTAATAAATGAACGAACACGAACATAAAAGTTTGTTCGCTTAATTAAATGAACGAACATGAACACACCTTGTGTTCGTTCATTTATTTTCATGAACATTCGTTCATTTATGTTCGTGAACGTTCGTTTATTTACGTTTGTTTATGTTCGTTTAATTTTTAGTAAATACATAAATAGTTATATTTATATAAATATTAGGTTTTCTAACTACTTATATAAATATAACTCATTAATATATCTATGAACCCTAATTTAGATGTGTTTTCGGATGAACTGTAATATGTTAGATTTGTTGTTCAGTCATGCTAATTTATGTTTGTTTCTGTTTATTCAAATACATTCACTTAATTTTTTTTTGTTTATGTCCATTTGTATTCGTTAATGTTCATGAACTGTTCGTTTAGGCTTTAAACGAACGAACATAAGCGAACACGAACATGCTCGATTTCTTAATGAACGAACATGAACAAAAAAAATGTGTTCGATTATATGTTTGTGTTCGTGTTCGTGTTCATGTTCGGTTAAAGTTAAATGAACGAACACGAACATGCCTCTGTTCGTGTTCGTTCGGTTCATTTACAGGCCTAAAAAAAGTTTCGTTTTTTATTTGGATAACTATTAATGTAGGTTGTATGTAATTTTTTTTAACTACTACTATTTTATAAAATCATAAAATAGAACAAAGGGGCCAGCAATAAACTGGAAATCCCAAACACAATAAAAACAAAAACAAAAACAAAAACATTACATAATCAGGTCTCGAATATTAAAATCTCTCAATCTCTCCCAATCTTATCTATACTCGCATATGGGGACCGATGTTTAAGCCATATAAACGACTCCTCTTTAATCCTTAAATCGTTAAACCATCATTCAACCTCCATTAATAGTTCTCCACATACTACAATGATTGCTAATTTTTTTTTTTTTTTTTTGAACTCCCCACAATATTTTCGCTTTAACGATTTAAGGATTGAAGTATTTTGATAATGAGAATCAATGATTGCTAAATTCTTTTTCCTCCTCATTCAAGGAAATCTTTATTTTTGGTGACTGCTATTAAGAGTGACAGTTACTCGTCTTCTTGCATCAAGTTTGACTCTTCTTGTGCTTGTTAGTTAGAGATATCTCTAGCAAAATGTTCAAATTTATGGAAATTGTATCATATTTTTAAGTTTGTTTTGATCTCTTCTCTAGGGTATCTCTTTTTTCTATCATACTCCTCATCATTGTTTCTGAAATTTCTGTGTGAAGGATTTTCTTCTATCCCTTCTTGTCTAAACCTTCTGTTACGCCATTTGCCTCATTACGAATTAAATCTCCCTTGTCCACAATTCCCAAAGTGTTGCCCATGGCTAGATTTGTTATCCTGATGCATGAACAACAATTTCTCTTGATTGTCCCGTGTGTTTTCTTTCTTTAACTTGATCCTTTCTTCAAAGGTCTTTAATCTATCAATAGCATCGTCTAGAGTCATCGTGTCTATATTGAAGTATTGGTCTATGAATGCAACAATCTGAATAACCTATCTGCTACAGAATTTGGGAGTTTTTGTACTAGTTTTGGTTGATTAATTGTTATTCCAAATTTGCTTTCCCTAGCGGCTTTGATGGTGTGCGGGGAGTACCTTCGCACAAGGCCCGTGATTTCAAGGGACACACGATTTAAAAAAAAAAACAATATATATGTTATTTTTTAAAATAGTAAACACATACTAATTCCAATATAGGTTCATTTACAAAATATTTTTTATATTTTAGAATTTAGCCCACTTGGCATTAGCTTTATTGAGCCCAATACTAATTTGAGTTTTTTTTAAATAATCATAATAAAACATTACGGAATAATACATTTTTTCAAGCTCGAACATGGTACGTGAATTCTCAGAAACGCCTCTTATGACTATACCATCTAACTTAATGGTGGGCCGAACCTGTTAGAGAGGTCTCAAACCACATGGAAAAAAATTGCAATTTACTCTTTAACTCTTATGTTTATTACTCAAGTTAAATAATATTCGCATAGTGCTTATGCGTTTTCTTTTTTTCTTTTTTTTATTACCATATTGTTATTTGACCGACAATTAAAAGTCTAACAAAAGTGTTACCGTGGGAGGATTAAACTAAAAGTATAATCTTAAATTTAATAAAAGGTACAAAAAAATAACATAACTATAATTTATATAATATTATTTTACAACAATGTTGTGCAATAGGAGTTGTATTGTGTGCATTGTGCCTTGCTAGATGATTTTGCAACAATGTTGTGCAATAGGAGTTGTATTGTGTGCATTGTACTTTGTAAGATGATTTTCCTCTATGTACCGAACCGGTACCGGTACTGAATTTACCGAACCGGGTACACTTTCGGTACCGATTCGGTACCGACTTTTGAGATTTTCGGTACCGATACGGTACGGTACCGGTTCGATACCGGTATTTACCGATTTTTACCCTCAAATACCGGTACCGAACCGTACCGTACCGTACCGTACCGGGTATATACGGTACCGGTACCCACTTTTGGGGATTTTTGGTACTGGTCGGAACCGAACTCATCCCTATTTGCAAGAACCCTACAGTTTATAAATTTATGTTTGGTTTTTGTTTTGATTGTATAACATTAATATTTTTTGATCTAGCCCATTTCATTGACCTGCACTTGATTACAGTTTGCACGAACTGAAATTTATAAATATGTGTTTGCTTTTTGCTATGATTCTTTAGCATCATATTATGTGTTCAACTCAAAAAGCCCCGCTACGCAACGCGCAGGGGTCTTTATCCTAGTTGGCTTTATATAGCCATTAAAAGAACTTGTACATGTACATGTGCACATGGGGTAGCCTTTGTCAAGACTTTCTTTTTAGATAATGGAATCACAAAAATGGACCCTTACTTTGGCAGCTTCATTTTTGACCTTTTTTGTCGCAACCCTCGTTCTCTAATTACCCGGGAACGGGAGGCCGCGAGATCAGTTTTGATGGTATCAGTGTTTATCATTTTGGCAGCGGAAATTACATCAGGACCGTAGTTAGAAAATATATTATCAGAGTAAAATACCACACTTTTACAATATTTAACACATGGGAAAATCCCAAATTTTAAATACACACATTTTCATAGGGATAAACCCTATTTTATTTAATAAAAACATCTCTTTATTTAGGTAACTTTTATAGCCACTTTTCCAAGCCTTCAGTGCTGTCCAGCTAGCTTCTATTTGGCTTTCACATTTTGTTACCTGAAACGCGTTTAAAAACATTTTGTCAGTGGGAAATACTAGTGAGTAAATCCCAGTTTAATCAGGAAGAGTTTTATCATTTAACAGTATTGAGAGTGATTACAATGTTTATATTTACACAATTACTCATTCAGTACTGTCAATCCTGACTGGAGGGTCATATTACACATTGGCTAACTCTTTGTCCAATGGTAACGTGTTCCAGATTTTGTATACAAAACCCCAACATATCGGCAGTAATTGAAGAATTACAAAGAGTCAATCACTGCTAATTGTAATTTAAATAAATAAAGGTTTTGTAAAAATAGTTTGCAAAAAGGTTTACAAAAAGGATATTACTCACATTGCTGCCTTTGGTTTTCCTTTAAGGTTTCCTGATGATTATCAATTAAATACACAAATACACACGCGTTAGTATAATAACCCAATATTTACATTAGTAATACCCTCCCCAAGACGGCATTCCAACGACTACGTCGGGTAGAACCTCGACAGCCGTTACGGAACCCTGAATCAATCGGGCAACATATCTAAGACGTAACAGGGGTTATGATACTTACAACGAGGCAGAACTTAGTTATTTAGGGAGTATTTATGCCCGAAAATTATAATTGCTATGTAGAATTTCGAGAGAGAGAAAGAGATTTGGTGCGAGTTGGGACTGAAGGCCTGAGCTCCCATTATATAGGGTTGGTCAACCAGGCCTCCGCGGCCCGCGAAAGAGAAAGTAAGGGACTACGCGGCTCGCGACACAGGGTCCGTAGGGCCTAGCCTTGATTTGTCACCGATCTAGCTTCGCCACATGTCGACACATGGCGGCTTCCGGTTTAGTCCGCATGTCAAGGCGCTCGCGGCCCGCGTAAGACCAAGGCAAGGCCTTCGCGGCCTGCCACAGCCTTTAAAAATTTGATTTTTAATTTAATTTAATAAAATAAAGGTATTCGGGGCCCATTTGCGTATACGGGGTGCATTTTAGGACATATTGGGGCACTCAAAATATTTTTAGGGTGTTAGATTATTTTAGGAGGGTTGTTATATCCTCCCCACCTTGTTTTAGAACTCGTCCTCAAGGTCTACTGGAATAGGTATGGATATTTCCTTTGCATTTCTGATTCAAGCTCCCAAGTGTATTCTGGTCCTCTTTTGGAGTCCCATTTCACTTTGACCAGAACTAATCTTTTGTGTTTGAGATTCTTGACTTTCCTGTCTTCAATCTGTAGAGGCCTTTCCACAAACTTGAGCTTTTCATTTACCTCTATGTCTTTAAGAGGTACTACCAATGATTCATCAGCTAAGCATTTCTTGAGATTAGATACATGAAATATATCATATATTCTCTACCATTTCCTCTGGCAGTTGTAGCTGATAAGCTACAGGTCCTATTCTTCTAATGATCTCAAAAGGTCCAACATATATGGGGCTTGGCTTTCCCCTTTTGATGAATCTTACCACTCCTTTCCAAGGAGAGACCTTTAGTAATACCTTGTCTCTTACTTGAAATTCTAACGGCTTGCGTCTGTTATCAGCATAGCTCTTTTGTCGATCCCGTGCTGCTTTTAATCTTTCCTTGACTTGAACAATCTTGTAGGTCGTTTCTTATACTATCTCTGGTCCAGATAGTTGTTTTTCTCCAATTTATGCCCAATAGACTGGAGTTCGGCACTTTCGTCCATAAAGTGCTTCGAAGGGTGCAGCATTGATATTGGTATGATAGCTGTTATTGTAAGAAAATTCTATCAGTGGCAAGTGAGTCCCAATTACCTGCGAAATCAATTACACAAACTCTAAGCATATCTTCCATTGTCTGAATTGTCCTTTCGTTTTGCCCGTTCGTTTGAGGATGATAAGCGGTGCTTAGATTCAACTTGGTTCCCATTGCCTTTGGAAACTTGCCAAAAAATGAGAGGTAAAACGGCTATCTCTATTAGAAACAATTGATAAGGGAATTCCATGTAATGAAACTATTTCATTTACATACAGCTTAGCTAATTGTTCCATACTGAAAGTTTCCTTCATTGGTAGGAAATGAGCTGACTTAGTTAGCCTATCTACAATCACCCAGATTGTATCATTACCTTTTCTTGTCTTGGGTAATTTAGTAACAAAATCTATTGTTATTAATTCCCATTTCCAAACTGGCATCTCTAACTGCTGCAACAATCCTGAGGGTTTCTGATGTTCAGCTTTGACTTGTGAATAGGTTAAACACTTAGAAACATAAGCTGCTATATCCTTTTTCATTCCTATCCACCAAAAAATCTTTCTTAAGTCCTGATGCATCTTATCACTTCCAGGATGCATCGTATATTTAGACTTATGGGCTTCTTCTAATATACGGTGGCGTAGGTTTACTAATTTAGGTATCCACATTCTTTTCTTATGGAATCTCCAAATTCCATCGGTTCGTTGTTCTAATTCCTTAATCATTCCTTTTAACTTTTCAGTATCATCCTGGATTACTGATTCTTGTGCTTTTTTAATCGGTTCATTTAAATATACCTGTAGTTTTAATTTAAGAGAACGCACTCTTTTTGGCTTTTCATGATACTTTCGACTTAAAGCATCAGCTACTACATTAGCCTTTCCTGCATGATACTGGATATTGCAATCATAATCGCTAAAAATTTCCATCCAGCGCCTTTATCTCATGTTCAACTCCTTTTGCCCGAAGACATACCTTAAACTCTTATGATCGGTAAAAATGGTAAACTTACTACCATAAAGATAATGTCTCCAAATCTTAAGGGCAAAAATTATGGTTCCTAATTCCAAATCATGGGTTGAATAATTTTCTTCATGATTCTTAAGTTGTCTAGACGCATAGGCTATAACTGTAACGCCCTGCGTCCCTAAACTTTTGGCAAGTATAGTCCATGGGCTTTGTCTATTATAAATTTTAGCCTTAATCTATGTAATGTTGACACTTTTGATACTTGTGAGACTTTGTGAGTCTTTATGATGCTAGAATCTTGATTCTTGATACTTAAACTATGATTCTTGATGTTTACACTAGATCCTTGTACTTTCTTCATCTACACATCATTTCTTACGAGATTCTCCTTTGAAATCTCACTATTCACCGCGAAATCTCTAAGATTTGAGCTCTTGAAGGTGATGTCATCATGGTGGTTTGTACTAAACTATTGTGTGACGTCATTCTAGCCAAGATCTAGCTCAGATCTAAAGGATTTCATGACTTTTACACTAAACCTAGATTAGATCTAGAATTTTCAAGCTAAAACTTAAAGTTATTTCTATCTTTCTTCAACTTTTCAATTTAAATGGTGGAATCCAGGTCTAAACGGACTGTAGACTTGATGAATAGTCTGGAGTTGGTTTGGAAACGAATTATTGCCGGAAAAGATGGCTGAAACTCGTTATGAATAGACAACTGATCAGGCAGGGGTGATTCCCATCCGATCAGAATGGCTGTATGTTGATGAGTTTACCGCTGTCTCAATACGTACCGTGCTATCACCGTTAAACCAGAAACTTAGAAACTTTACAAAGTTATAAACGGGACAAAGACCACCCGATCGAGCGGCAATCCGATCGGATAACCATCCGATCTAATAGCCACTCGATCAGGTGACACTTGTCTCATAACCTTTCAACACTTAGAAACTTTTTCAGAAACTTGAAACCTTGGGAACCCCGATCGAGTGGCAATCCGATCGGATAGCCATCCGATCGAACAGCCAACCGATCGGAGTGATCACCACACTTAACAACATTTGACACTTGGATCGAGTGGCAATCCGATCGGATAGCCATCCGATCAAACAGCCACCCGTCCCACTCACATATTAGTCACCCGATCGAATGGCAATCCGATCGGATAGCCATCCGATCGAACAACCATCCGATCCAGTGACTAATCCGACACTTTACGCAATCTCGTTAATCTGCAAGACTCTTATCTGTTGTAATCTAATCAGGCTAATTCTAAAAGAGCTCCCTTTGATCCAATAACAGTCTTAACTGTTAAGCAGTCATTGTGAGTATACTCGATCCCTTTTTGTTTTAAACTTTAGGATGTAACATGTATTCTATTAAACTACGATACTTGAGACTTTGCAAACTAAACTCTATCCTATGTGTACGTGAAACTTGTGATTCTTGATTCTTGATTCTTTGTGCTATGTGACGTTTAATCCATGGTGTGTAGTTCCGCCTTAACAATAGTAGCGCTATAGGAGATGCACCTCCCCATTATTCTCGGGGGTATTGTTAGGAGGATTCTAGTTTACCTTGAGACTTGGGTAAACACTAAAGCATCGGGATACTTGAGCTATCACTGGTTGGACTGCGACACTAGCACGGCTGAAACTATTTTAGTACTTACATTGTGGATCTGAGTTGTTTTTAATCTATTGTTCTATATGCTCAAACTTGTATACTCGCCGGTACATTTTTGTACTGACTCTGTTTTAATACATGTTGCAGGCTGACATGATGCTAGGATTCATGAAACAAGCTAGGATGAAGCTTAGATACTTCACGTAGCTAATTCTAGAAACCTGAGACAATGATGATGATTTATAATTTTGATGCTACTTGTTTATGGTTGATGCTTTTGGACAATTGCTATGAAATTTTGATTAATATCTACTGAACAACTAGTGTTATGGAAACTCATGAGCAATCTGGACACTTAGTGCTCGCACCCCAATGTTTCCGCCATCGGTTGGGGTGTGACAATAACCTTTTGACGTTGCATCAACACACATCCATAGCCTAACTTAGAAGCATCACAATAGACTACAAGGTCTTCAGTTCCTTTTGGTAACGCTAATATGGGTGCATGGGTTAGTCTTTGTTTAAGAATTCTAAAGGCTTCTTCTTGTTTTGGTCCCCATTCAAACTTAACAGATTTACAGGTTAGCTTAGTCAAGGGAATGGTTATTCAAGAAAAATCTCAAATAAATCTTCTATAGTAACCGGCCAATCCTAAGAAACTTCTAACCTCGGTTGGTGATTCAGGGGTTTTCCATTTAGTAATCGCCTCAATCTTGGTGGGATCCACATGGATTCCTTCATGATTGACTAAATGTCCAAGAAACTGCACTTCATCTAACCAAAACTCGCACTTTGAAAACTTTGCATAGAGCTTTTCCTTTCTCAATAAACTTAGAAGTGCGTGCAAATGCTTTACATGTTCCTCCTTACTTTTAGAGTAAATGAGAATATCATCTATAAAAACAATTATGAATTTATCCAAATATGGCTTACATATTCGGTTCATCATGTCCATAAATGCGGCCGGGGCATTGGTTAAACCAAATGGCATGACAGTAAATTCATAATGGCCATACCTTGTTCTGAAAGCGGTCTTAGGAATGTCCTCTTCCTGTACATTTAATTGATGATACCCTGATCGTAAATCGAATTTAGAGAAAAATCGAGCTCCTTGCAATTGATCAAACAAATCATCGATTCTCAGTAATGAGTACCGATTTTCAATCATGACTTTATTCAATTCACGGTAATCAATGCACATTCACATTGACCCGTCTTTCTTTTTAACGAACAATATCGGTGCTCCCCATGGCGATGAATTCAGCTGTATGAATCCTTTCTCCAACAATTCGTCTAACTGCTTCTTTAATTCTTGCATCTCTGCGGGTGCTAAACGGTAGGGTGCTTTGGCAATAGGCGTTGTTCCTGGTAGCAGATGGATTCTGAATTCGACTTCCCTATCTGGAGGTAGTCCTGGTGACTCTTTTGGAAACACATCTGAAAACTGGGATACTGCTGGGATATCTTTCAGTTCTTTTCCTTTAGTGCTAGTGATTATAGAAATCAAATACACTAATGATCCTTTTCTTACATAACTTGCTGTTTTCATCACAGAGATGAATTTTGTGGATCTAGATGGTTTGTCTCCTTTAATTGTGATCTTTTCACCCTTGGGTGAATTTACTTGGATTGACTTTTGATCACATAAAATACTGGCTTTATTGGTTATTAACCGATCCATTCCTAATACAACATCAAATCCTGCCAGATTCATTGGGTAAAGGTTTGCAATAAACTTTTGATTTAAAAACTCTATTCTTGCTCCCTGCAAGATTTCGGAAATCTTAATGGTTTCCCCATTTGCTGTTTCTACTAGACATTCTTGTAGAAGTTTAGTTAATGGTTGATTGAGAAGTTTACAAAACGAAGTATTAATAAAACTTTCGTACGCACCAGAGTAAAATAATACATTAGCAAAAACATCATTAACTAAAAACGTACCGGCAATCACGTCCGGAATCATCTTTGCTTCTTCTGCAGTCAGCACAAATGCTCTAGCATTTTTAGTAGTCTTGTTGTTCGTGGCTGGGGCTAGTTTCGGACAGTTTGGCTTGATATGGCCTTGTTCTCCACAGTTGTAGCATATCCTTTTGTTAGGTTTCTTTCTGCAGTCTTCTTCCTTGTGTCCAGATATTTTGCAGAAGTTACAGTATATGGAGCATCTTCTAGAATGCTTCCTTTTGCAATACTTGCAATAAGGTGCAGAAGTAGAACCTACATTTTTCCCACGGTTGGAATTTTTAGAACGGAATTCCTGGGTGAGCCTTTGAGCTAGGTTCTTCCTTTGGTCCTCTTCTCGTGTACGAACTAATTCATCAGTCAAGGTATTTGCTAGTTCTACAGCTTCCTCTATGGTTTGGGGTCTAGCTGCATTGATTACATGCCTAATCTCCCCGATTAATCCCCAGATGTAGCGGGAGATCAATACTGGTTCTGGTGATGCAATGGTTGGTACTATTCTAGCATATTCGAAGAATGTAGTAGTATAACCCTTACTATCCACTCCAGTCATTCTAAGGTTTAGGAACTTATTTGATATCTGTTCTTTTTCATTGGGGGGGCAGAATTTTCTTTCTACCATATGTTTAAATTCATCCCATTCCATATTGTAAACCCTGTCACTTCCCCTAGACTGGAGGATAGTGTTCCACCATTCTAAGGCTGAGTTCTTAAACAGATTAGAAGCAAACATTATCTTATCCTCTTCCGCGAACTTGCTTATTTTCAAGACTGCCTGAGTCTTTTCTATCCAGCGTAGAGTTGCAATGGGTCTTTCATTGCCCGAGAATTCTATTGGTTTGCAGGACAAGAATTCCTTGTAAGAACAACCATAGCACATGGTTCTTCTTCTTTTAGGAATGGGCACTTGAAGTATGGATCCATTGTTTACACTGTGATCTGGTTCAGTGGGTTGTTTACTGCCATTATTACTTTTATTATCAGCTTCCTTAACCGTTTGAATAATATATGGCATTGCGTCTATAATCGCTTGTGCCACTATGTGTTGGATGACACTATTATCCACTTAATTTCCATTATTATTGTTGTTCGGGTTATCGTTGTTATTCTGGTTTTCCTGATTCACTTCATTGTCCATCTGAATTTTAAACATTTGCCAATTATTAATATCACAAATAATATTTAATGCAAACAATCACATAACACACATATTGGTCAAAATCGTCGAACATTGCGACTTACTCTTTCTTATATAGTATGCATCCATATATATTACAATACAAATGGAATTTAAATTACAATACTATTAGGCATCAATAGCTATTTCTTTTTTTTTTTCTTTTTTTCAAACATACACACATATTATATATATATATAATATATATATATTACTATTATATTATTATTATTAAGGGTAGGGGTTCATCCAAAAGTCCATATTACGCTCGTCATACTTCCAGACGAGTCGTTCTCCTATCTGCCTCATCCTTTCACTGCCTTCTAAAATCTCCTCACCAAAGGTTCGGAGTTCTTGCACATTTTCTGCACTCATTGGGGGTGCAAGTGCTGGTACTGGGTTTGGGAACTGGGGCATGGGTTCTTGGTAAGGGTAAGGATTCTCTAGAATTTCCCTAATGAATTGGTCATTATCATAATAGGGGTCTAGAGGGTCTAGATTTGGGTAAGCTGCTAGATTTGGCATGGGTTCATCTTCTGGTATTGGGTAACGTCGCTGGTAATCCCTATGGTCGTCAAACCATGGGTCGTAGTTTTGGTCTAAGGGATTGGGTGTTGGCACTCTAGGTATCTCTGCTGGGTCAAAATCATGCATTTGGATTTGGTTTTCTTGGTTGGCTTCAATCTCCATTGGTTGTGTGGGAAACAAGGGTAATGGTTGGGGTGCTATGAGTTGCTCCAGGTTAGGGACTACGGCTGTAGTTGCTAAAATATGGAAAATTGCTAGACTCCTATTAAGAATATCCTGGGCATGAGCATCTGTTTCTCTCTTAGCGGCTACTAAAACACGTTGCTGTTGGAACTTTTTCATTCTTTTCCTAAGTTCATGCGCTCATCTACTGAACCATCCTCTCTTTTTAGGAGGGAATGGCTCTTCAGACTGAGCCTTAAACACCAATATCCCATCTTCATTGTCAGTTGAATACCCTGAGAGGGTAGGCTGTGAAGAGGTGCCTTCGCTCCTAGGTGAGCTGGATAACTGACGGTAGGCGTCGGAAGGTCCTTGGTCGCTCATACTGTAAACTAACAAATAGTCAAATAACACACAACAATAAAATACAGATATGCACGTTGTTCCGTAGAAAATTTTTTAGCATTTCGAATAATATATTGGTGTCAGCAGAACACTTTTGTGGCTGAATCAGTGGCTTAGCCGGGAACGGGCGGCCGCGAGATCAGTTTTGGTGGTATCAGTTTTTATCATTTTAGCAGCAGAAATTAAATCAGGACCGTAGTTAGGAAATATATTATCAAAGTAAAATACCACACTTTTATAATATTAAACACATGGGAAAATCCCAAGTTTTAAATACACACATTTTCATAGGGATAAACCCTATTTTATTTAATAAAAACACCTCTTTATTTAGGTAACTTTTATAGCCACTTTTTCAAGCCTTCAGTGCTGTCCAGCTGGCTTCTATTTGGCTTTCACATTTTGTTACCTGAAACGTGTTTAAAAACATTTTGTCAGTGAAAAATACTAGTGAGTGAATCCCAATTTAATCAAGAAGAGTTTTATCATTTAACAGTATTGAGAGCGATTACAATGTTTATATCTACATAAGTACTCAATCAGTACTGCCAATCCTGACTGGTGGGTTATATTACACATTGGCTAACTCTTTGTCCAATGGTAACGTGTTCCACATTTTGTATACAAAACCCCAACATACCGGCAGTAATTAAAGAATTACAAAGACTCAATCACTGCTAATTGTAATTTAAATAAATAAAGGTTTTGTAAAAATAGTTTGCAAAAAAGGTTGACAAAAAGGAGATTACTCACATTGATGTCTTAGGTTTTCCTTTAAGGTTTCCTGATGATTATCTATTAAATACACAAATGCACACGCGTTAGTAAAATAACCCAATATTTACATTAGTAATACCCTCCCCGAGACAGCATTCCAACGACTATGTCGGGCAGAACCTCGACAGCCGTTACGGAACCCTTGATCAATCGGGCAGCGTATCTAATACGTAACTGGGGTTATGATACTTACAATGAGGCAGAACTTCGTTATTTAGGGGGTATTTATGGCCGAAAATTATAATTGCTATGTAGAATTTCGAGAGAGAGAAAGAGATTTGGTGCGAGTTGGGACTGAAGGCCTGAGCTCCCATTATATAGGGCTGGTCGACCAGGCCTTCGCGGCCCGCGAAAGAGAAAGGAAGGGACTACGCGGCCTGCGACATAGGGTCCGTAGGGCCTAGCCTTAATTTGTCACCGATCTAGCTTCGCCACGTGTCGACACGTGGCGGCTTCTGGGTTAGTCCGCATGTCAAGGCGCTCGCGGCCCGCGTAAGACCAAGGCAAGGTCTTCGCGGCCCGCCACATCATTTCAAAATTTGATTTCTATATTAATTTAACAAAATAAAGGTATTCGGAGCCCGTTTCCGTATACGGGGTGTATTTTAGGACATATTGGGGCACTCTAAATATTTTTAGGGTGTCGGATTATTTTAGGAGGGTTGTTGATGTGCGTGAAGTGTAATATATTTTAGGTGCATATTTTAAGCCCTTTTTACACTTTTTAGCCAAGTTTTAATTTATAAAACACGATATTTACTAACACTAAACACACATATGGGCAAGTGCACCCATCGTGGACGTAGTATAGTGTTGGTAAGATACCGAGGTCGTCCAAGAACACAAGAGCTTTTAATACCGGTTTATCCTCAACGTCTAATCAAATAAAAAATTAGAAAAAAAAGGTTTTAAACTAGAAAAATAAAACTAACTAAAATGCTGAAAAATAAAATAAAAGTAAAAACAGATAGACAAGATGAATCACTTGGCTCCGACTTTTGTATAGTGTAACCTTTGATTATTTCCGCACTTTTGCACATTTTAAGAGACTATCTTAGTTATTGTAGTAGGCCCCTTTTTTGAAGGTGACGTTACCCTCAACCCAGTAGTTTGAGTCAGCAAGGATACAATCCTAAAGGGTCGGATTATTGAAAGATAATTAATTAAGTTATTAATGCATATTGTGGTAGGCCCCTCTTTTGAAGGTGACGTTACCCTCGGCTAAGTAGTCTGAGTCAGCAGGGATACAGTCCTAAGTAGCGGGTTAAAGTATTAATAGTAGTTTAACTTATGAGGGGATCAAAGGGTTTGGACCCCCGCCATCCAATACCGGTGGGTATTGAAGGAGGTCCTACTAAATTTGACCCAGGTCCTTTGCAGGATCTATACACTGAACAATGGCAAGACTCTTACCAAACCGTTCCCTTAACCCCCGACCAGGTAGCCAACATACCTCTATATAGACCGTGGAGATATGAATGGTGAAAATCTTTTATTTTATATAGACAGTAAAATAATGCCAAGACACCACAGACAAACGATAAGGAAGAATCACCTTCAACATAAGAAACTAGTTATTAAAGTCATTAATACATAACCAAGTAAAAAGTACGAAAAGATTAAAAATAAAAAGTATTACACTAGACACTTGTCTTCACCAAGTGATATAAGAGACTTAGGCAAACATGGCCTTTGATTGTCAAGAACTCTTACGATCAATCTTGGATCTCGAGACGACTCACACACTCTATGATGGACAATGGATGATGGTGGTGGATGATGGTGTTGTGATGGTGGTGGGTGAAGTGTGAGAGAGGTGGTGTGGCAAGGGATGAGTTGTAAGTGATCCAAGCACTCCTATTTATAGGCTGAACAGAAGCTCGGGCACGGCCCCGTGTCCGTTGGGCACGACCCCGTGTCCATCCTCCTCTCTTTCTTCATTAATTGCAGTTTGTCTGCATTAGTTGACCACGCCCCTGTGTCCGCTGAGCACGACCCCGTGTGCAGAAGCATATTTGTACTATCAAGATTTTCCTGGATTCTGCGAATCTTATAGTTGACCGCGGCCCCGTGTCTGCTGAGCACGGCCCCGTGGTGGGCGATAGAAGCTTCTACAACTTTGTCTTTTCTGCTGACACTTGGGCACGCCCCCGTGCTCACTGAGCACGGGGCGTGTTCAGTCTTCTGTCTTCTAAATTTTGCTTGGGAAGATGTTGTCGGGGGGTCGGGCATGCCACGTTTGTTCCTTTTCTTGTATTTATGTTAGATTTAGCTGCCTTTTTGCTTCTTTTGTTAATTTGAGCTCATTTAATCCTGAAAATACAAAAGGAAGACAAAAACACACTTTTTCCAACATTAGTACTAAAAAAAGGTTAGTTTTATGCCACAATTGATGTAATTTATATGTTGCATTTTGTGCACATCAGTTGTTATATTTTTACTTTTTAAACATAAGAAATAATTATTTTTTTCAACTAAAAAGAAACATGTGTAAAACCCGACTTTTAAAGTCAAAGTACAAGTCAAAGTCAAAGAAAGAAAAGATTGCTAATCAAATCCGTCATTTCTGACATAATTATTGCTTGTACTTTCGAACCCCGATAATCGATACTTTAGTTTACGATATTTTGGTTTTACGATTGATAATATGTGAGTAACAATGCGATAAACACAGTTAAACACTAATCTACTTAACACTATCTCATCGTTATCGCATCGCATCGCAATTCGAATCGCAATTATTGGTATTGTTCTATGTGTGTGTGTTCTTATGTGTTAATTGTGCATATTATATATGTTGAAGGTGTTATTTGTAAATGCAATCGCAACTCTATCACAATGCAATCTTGTCGCGGACTCGAAGACTAAGTTGTACTTTTATGTTATGTGTTAGTTATGTTATTTGTGTAACTATTGTTTAATACTATCGCATCGCTTACTCGCCACTCGCTTAAATGCAACGTAATGCTCAACGCACGAAACGGAAGTCGAAAAACTAACTCGGGAAGGCCCTCCATTATTTTGCAACAATGTTGTGCAATAGGAGTTGTATTGTGTGCATTGTGCTTTGTAAGATGATTTTGCAACAACGTTGTGCAATAGGAGTTGTATTGTGTGCATTGTACTTTGTAAGATGATTTTCCACTATGTACCGAACCGGTACCGGTACCGAATTTACCAAACCAGGTACACTTTCGGTACCGATTCGGTACCGACTTTTGAGATTTTCAGTACCGATACGGTACGGTACCGGTATTTACTGGTTTTTACCCTCAAATGCCGGTACCGAATTGTACCGTACCGGGTATATACGGTACCGGTACCAACTTTTGGGGATTTTCGGTACCGGTCGGTACCGAACTCATCCCTATTTGCAAGAACCCTACAGTTTATAAATTTATGCTTGGTTTTTGTTTTGATTTTGTAACATTAATATTTTTTGATCTAGCCCATTTCATTGACCTGCACTTGATTACAGTTTGCACGAACTGAAATTTATAAATATGTGTTTGCTTTTTGCTATGGTTCTTTAGCATCATATTATGTGTTCAACTCAAAAAGCCCCGCTACGCAATGCGCACAGGTCTTTATCCTAGTTGGCTTTATATCATCATTGAAAGAACTTGTACATGTACATGTGCACATGGGGTAGCCTTTGTCAAGACTTTCTTTTTTGATAATGGAATCACAAAAATGGACCCTTACTTTGGCAGCTTCACTTTTGACCTTTTTACTTTTTAAACATAAGAAATAATTATTATTTTTTTTCAACTAAAAAGAAACATGTGTAACAACCCGACTTTTAAATTTAAAGTCAAAGGAAGAAAAGATTGCTAATCAGATCTGTCATTTCTGACTTAATTGTTGCTTGTACTCTCGAACCCCGATAATCGATACTTTAGTTTACGATATTTTGGTTTTACGATTGATAATATGTGAAGTAACAATGCGATAAACGCAGTTAAACGCTAATCTACTTAGCGCTATCTCATCGCTATCGCATCGCAACTCGAATCGCAATTATTGGTATTGTTCTATGTGTGTGTGTTCTTATGTGTTAATTTTGCATGTTATATATGTTGAAGGTGTTATTTGTAAATGCAATCGCAACTCTATCACAACGCAATCTCGTCGCGGACTCGAAAACTAAGTTGTACTTTTATGTTATGTGTTAGTTATGTTATTTGTGTAACTATTGTTTAATACTATCGCATCGCTTACTCGCCACTCGCTTAAACGCAACGTAACGCTCAACGCATGAAACAAAAGTCGGAAAACTAACTCGCGAAGGCCCTTCGATCGAACGACTATTCGGTCGAATGGACATCCGACCGGATGACCATACGATCTGATGGCCATCCGATCGAAAGGCCGTCCGACCCACGTACACTGCACCGCCTTTCTCACCCTCTCACTATAAATACCCCTCCTGTCACATCACTGTTCATTGATATGACAGCTCCCTCCAACCCAGTGCATTCTTAGGCTATTTTCTCTCGATTCCTCGCGATTATTGTAAGTTTTCACTCCAAATCTTGTACTTCTAACATCTACACACACTTTTCCATCGATTTCACCAACAAATCTTGCTTTCCCATCGTGAAATCCACTGATTCGGGCCGATCTAAGGTGACGTCATCATGGTGTTCTTATGAACACTGAAGTGTGACCTCATCTCACCCAGAATAGCTCAGATCTAAAGGATTTCCACATGTTTAAACACTAATTTCACTTAAATCTAAACATTTTCCAACTAGTTTCAAACTTTTCTTCAACATCTTCTACTTTTCACTCAAAACCGTTAGAATCTGAGCTCGTTCGGACTCTCTACTCATTCTCTAGTGGAGAATCGGACCGACGACGGATTTCTATCATAGAGACGACCGATTCACGGGTCCGATCGGACGACCTGGATTTGATGTGATTTCCGTTGTTTAACACGTCGTCATAACGTCTCTGTCAAACGGCAAACTTTCTAAACTTAACTGATTTTACAAGTTCTCAAACAAACAGGTTGCCCGAACGAATTGTCGTCCGATCGGACCGCCATCCGATCGAACGACTATTCGACTAGGTGACTTGTGATTTCAACACTTAATCAATTTGGCAAAAACTTCAAAGAATATCAGCTTCCAAACGAATAGTCATCCGATCGGACGACTATCCGAACAGGAGATGTAATCCTTTGTAACTTCCACTTAAACAAATTGCCATCCGATCGAACGGCCATCCGTCTGGATGACCATCCGATCGAATGACTTTATTTATACTACAACGAAAACTTCAAAAGTTTAACATTTCACAAACATACCTCCCTGAGTCGAATTACCATCCGACCGAACGGTTATCCGTCCAGATGGATATCCGATCGAACCACCATTCGTTTGTTCATCTCACCGACACGCCGTTTTACGCACTGTTCAATGCTTATACTGTTGTACTGTGACCAGGCTAACTCCCCAGCGCTCCCTTCAATCCAAGCTTGTGTTATTTATTTAACACGAACTGTGAGTATACTCGATCCCTTTTTGCTTAACGCACTTTTGGGTGTTACATACGTTACTTATATCAAATCACTTCGACACACAACGCAAATACTTTTATACGCTAACCTCTCTGCATGTTATACGTGTTATTCGATGAATGCTTATATGTTATGTTTACATAGTGATTGTTGCCTGACACCTTAGCAACGATAGTACTATAGTTTGGACTCAGCACATGTCGTGGACAGGGGTTGTTAAGGGTATTTCTTCATGTGTTACAGTGGTGATATGTGTTGCGTATTCTAAAACTCATAGTCATGTATTTGCATATTTCATTGTTGATAGCTTACATGCTTCACATTTCTACGTGTTACATGCTGGTTATGCGTAAACCGTTTTTCGCTACTATTATGCTATTAAACTTGTATGCTCACCTTTACACTATGTGTATTGACCTATTTTAACGTATGTGACAGGTGTTTAGGATGATTTTATTTGCTGGATGTCATGGAATCAAGCTTAGGTGGTCTAGAAACAAACTAAATAAATTTGAGTTGTCGGAATACTATTATTGTCTTTGAGAACTATGTCTATAATAACCGTTTTACTTTATATGTTATGGTATGGGACATGACGTTAAATATTTGGTAATTATAGTTGTTATAGATTCTCATGGACAATCTGTTTCGCTCAGTGACTCATCTCGATGTTTCCGTCATCAGTTGGGGTGTCACAACATGGTCCTAACCTACCAATTGAAAAAGAAGGCAAAGCTTTGTTGATGATAATGGAACTTTTTCTTTCAAGATTTGTCTTCTTGCTTTCTACATTGGTGGCTTGATGTTGAACTAGCCATGCGGAGTGTGTTACGAATAGTCTTTATATCTATAACTTTAGAGATATAATTGCCACCACCTTCATCAACACCCCATGACTACATTACCTAGATAATGACCTCTCATGAGAGTGGTGTGACCAATGGTGTAATATGAACCAACAAAGTGGTGCTTTATTATATCTCTTCAGTCTCCATTTTCTGAAATATCCCGTGCAAGCAATATCAAGGGAAAATTACACTTTTCGTCCTTTATGTTTGTATCAGATTGCAACGGATGACCTTTAACTTCAATAATTACAATCACAGTCCTTTATTTGGAAAACTCATTACACCCTACGTCCTTTGGTTCTAACCAGGTTAAAATTTTAAGTTAAGTTCATTCATATAAGGGCAGTTTAGTCTTTTTACAAATCTAATTAAAATATTTTATAAATAAAAAAAGAAAATTAAATACTTATAATATAATCTATATCTCTCATCTAAATCTCTTTGTCATCTTCTCTCTTTATTCTTCTTGGAGCTGCTAGAACCCCAATCCAACCACCATTTTCAAAATCAAACATTACAAATCAAAGTCAACATCTCCTACACCCACCTAGTATCCACATCGTTAAAAGTGTTTAGCTCGAATCGAATATGAAAACTCATTTACAGATTTGAAATTTTGTGTCAAATTACTTTACTAAAATGTTGATTTTGAACAGATTCAAAAGTAGCAAATAGGATAACAATTTTGACATTTTCTGCAAACAAAACCAAAACCAAGAAGCCAAAGTCAAATTAGAATTTTATTTATTTTTCAACTGAAAAAATTAAAAACAAGCCCCAAATGGTCAATCTCCTAATTTGATATCACAGAATGAAGTATTAGCTCCAATCGAACCTCTTATGGGTGATTTGCGGCTCAAATCTGCTGCGAATCCGTCACCTCGAAATTTGTCTCAGGTTAATTTGGAAGCTAATTTGAAGGAGTCGGCTCACCAATCTCCTGCGCTGGCCTTAAATTAGGCGAATCGGGATGGGGTCACATCAAATTGTTCATCGCCTAAGCCCAAATCTTGTTCTGCTAAGAGCAGTCCTCGAACCCAAAGATGCAGGAGATTTAAAAACAGCTCTGGTGATACAATCACATGTGGTGACTGGTTGTGAGTTGAAAGGGTATCATAAATGGCATCGGGTTTGTCTTTGGTGTGCTTGGTGGACGGATTTGGTGGTGGTGGTTTCTAGATACGGTGGTGGTGGCTGGATGTAGTGGTGGTGATGGAGGTTGGCTGAATAGATTGAGAACGAGGGAGAGAGATTGAGAAGAAAAAGAGTGAGAGAGAGTGAAGAGAAAATGAGTTTTTATATTTGATCTTATTTTATTTTAGAAATAAATTACAAGTTTTGTCCTTTATGTTTGTCCCAAATTTCAGGCGTAGTCCTTTAACTTTAAAATTGATGAGTTTTGTCCTTAATGTTTCAAAATCCTGCACGTTATGTCCTTTAAGGCAAACCCAGTTATTTTTTTTGTTAAATCTGGTCACCCAGGAGTATTTTAGTCTTTTTACACTGTTTACTTAGTATTATTAAAAAATAAAACAAAATAATTTTAGTTTTATTGTTATTATTATTAAAAGTGTGTATATATATACACCACAACCCTTCACCGCCATCTCCACCACTCTCCACCGTCACCGTCACCGTCACCACCACCCTCCACCATCACTGTCACCATCACCACCAACCTCCACCAAACACCCTTGTCAAAACCCCCTCCAATCCTCTGCCTTCTCTCTCTCACCTGCCGCCACCTCCCACCACCCACCACCTCCATCAACACACAACCACCACAACCACCTTCACCCACCGCCACCACAACTACTTTCTCTCTACCACACTACCACCACCATCGCCACCATCACCACCCCCACTGAAACCCTAACCCCAACCTGCAACAAACACCATTAAACCCACCACCCCCACTGAAACCCTACAAACCACCCAAATCAGCAACCACCACCATAAACTCACCACCCCATCCACAACCGCTCAACTTGATGAGAGAATAGATAGGGTCAACACTTGATAGATCAAAGAAATTAGAGCGATTTACCGTTGAATTGAGGACCTTCGGTATGTGATGTCGCTGGAGAAGACGGAGGACCTTTGGTATGTGATGTCGCTGGAGAAGACGGAGGAGCGGAGCAACTGTGATGTCGCCGGAGAAGACGGAGGAACAGAGCGACGGTGATGTCACCGTCACCGTCGTGCCTTCACCACCGCAACTAACCCACCACCACCGCCGTACCTAACCCGCCCGCACCTTCACCCACCCTGTACATAACCCACCAGCACCGTCGTGCCTTCACCACCGCACCTAACCCACCAACACCATCATGCCTTCACCACCGCACCTAACCCACCTCAACCACCAGGCAAACCCAGTTATTTTTTTTGTTAAATCTGGTCACCCAGGGGTATTTTAGTCTTTTTACACTGTTTACTTAGTATTATTAAAAAATAAAACAAAATAATTTTAGTTTTATTGTTATTATTATTAAAAGTGTGTATATATATATACCACAACCCTTCACCGCCATCTCCACCACCCTCCACCATCACCGTCACCGTCACCACCCTCCTCCACCATCACTGTCACCATCACCACCAACCTCCACCAAACACCCTTGTCAAAACCCCCTCCAATCCTCTGCCTTCTCTCTCTCACCTGCCGCCACCTCCCACCACCCACCACCTCCATCAACACACCACCACCACAACCATCTTCACCCACCGCCACCACAACTACTTTCTCTCTACCACACTACCACCACCATCTCCACCATCACCACCCCCACTGAAACCCTAACCCCAACCTGCAACAAACACCATTAAACCCACCACCCCCACTGAAACCCTACAAACCACCCAAATCAGCAACCACCACCATAAACTCACCACCCCATCCACAACCGCTCAACTTGATGAGAGAATAGATAGGGTCAACACTTGATAGATCAAAGAAATTAGAGCGATTTACCGTTGAATTGAGGACCTTCGGTATGTGATGTCGCTGGAGAAGACGGAGGACCTTCGGTATGTGATGTCGCTGGAGAAGACGGAGGAGCGGAGCAACTGTGATGTCGCCGGAGAAGACGGAGGAACAGAGCGACGGTGATGTCACCGTCACCGTCGTGCCTTCACCACCGCAACTAACCCACCACCACCGCCGTACCTAACCCGCCGCACCTTCACCCACCCTGTACATAACCCACCAGCACCGCCGTGCCTTCACCACCGCACCTAACCCACCACCACCATCATGCCTTCACCACCGCACCTAACCCACCTCAACCACCTGCATCTGTTGTTTGATAGAGAGAGAAGAGATGAAATAGGGTTTCAGATTATAGATTAGAGAGAGAGAGAGTTTGTTTATATAATGTTTTATTTTTAAGTTGTACAAAATGGCCCTTTAATAAAAGTTATTTACAAACTAGCCCCTGGAAAGGTCAAATGACAAGAATGCCCTCATGTGCCTTGCACATGATCAGATTTAACAAAAAAAATTAACTGGGTTGGCCCTAAAGGACATAACGTGCACGATTTTGAAACGTTAAGGACAAAACTCATCAATTTTAAAGGTAAAGGATAGCGCCTGAAATTTGGGACAAACATAAAGGACAAAACTTGTAATTTACTCTTTATTTTATTTATACTATATATTATTAAGTAAAAAGACTAAAATGCCCTTAAGTGGATAGACTTAACTGGAAATTTTAACCTTGTTAGTTTCAAAGGACGAAAAATGTAATGAGTTTTCCAAATAAAGGATTGTGACTGTAATTATTGAAGGTAAAGGCTATCCATTGCAATCCGATACAAACATAAAGGACGAAAAATGTAATTTACCCCAATATCAAATTACATACCTTGACTTTCTTTCTTTCTTTTTAAGTTTTAATTACATATCTTATGTTATAAATATTATACGTTTTTAACCCGATAATTTAATTTTTTTCTTATAACTTTTGTTCATTAGTGAATAGTATTCTTTACTTTTTTTTAAAGTGCCCATGTGCTGAGAAATGTGTCTTTGTTGGTTATGAGATGAATCAGAAAGGATACTGATGCTATAACCCATTACGACATCGTGTGATTACCACTGTCCACTGCGACTTTCTTGAAACAGAATATTACTATCAGTCCCATCTCAGTGGTCAGGGGGAGATAGAACATGAGACTCACTGAGTTGGTTGAAGTGGAGTCCATCCGCAAGCGAAGACGAGTCATCTCATACATCCACACATAGTAAGCCTCTCGAGAGTCTCACCCAAGAATCATCTAGACTGGTGTTCGAGGTAAGTAACCCCCTCCACCGTCTCTCTCTTTCTAACAACCCCACCGGTCTTCTTCCCTTATTTTCCGACAATCCCACTGGCCCCCACCTTTAATTTCTGGCTACCACATCCATCATCTTCTTCACCTTCAATATCACACAAACAAGCCAATTGTTGAATTATTTAAGAAACCACATTAAAAACACATTAATGTACCATGTCTCTGCTGCATTCTTCTCAAAACACATTAAAAACATAAATACACAAATAAGCAATAACAACCACTAGAGTAAAATCCCTAAGTTAGGCCCAAGCGAATAATAATAATAATAATAATAATAATAATAATAATAATAATAATAATAATAATAATAATAATAATAATAATAATAATAATAATAATAGTCTTCTTCGTCCTCGTCCTCCTCTCCTCGTCGTCGTAGTAGTAGTAATAATAATAATAATAATAATAATAATAATAATAATAATAATAATAATAATAATAATAGGTCTTGGGTTCGATTTTTACAAATGGGGTTTTTCCCATATTTATTAGGTTTCCTTCAGAATTGGTGTATAGACATTATGCTTAGTGAAGATGGATATGATCGAGTGATTCCCCTGATAACACAATGATACTCTAGTGATCCGTCATCAATTCAAATTTGCTTTAAAAAAAAAACGAGTTGGTGTAAGCCTGCGCGTTGCAGCGGGATGTTGATTATGAATGTTATGAATGTTTTAGTATCACTATATATTAGATGCGAAAATTCTTAAGTTTATTTAAAACATCATTATTTTATTGTTTTTTAAAAACAAAACTTAATTTTTTTATTTTATCAAAATACTAAATTCTGAATTTTAAATAACTATATAAAAAATATTAATGTTCCTAATTAAATGCTAATTCATACAAAATATTTTAAATATTAAATCTGATTTTTCTTTGTTGTTTCCTTTTGAACCCACTTTCAAAAATAAACTGCCGCAAATATAATCTGAATATTGACTTTCACAAAAGTCAAAATTTTGCTCAACTAAAACTTGCCGTTAAAATCCCTTTCGTCCATTATGATCTGCTTCAAAGATTTCAATCTTTTTTATTTCGTTTGATTCCTTATTTGATCTTTAGACTCGGATTCCCTTCTTCATCGAATATGAGTTTAACGAAAAACTTAAATTTGTTTTTTTATTTGAAAGTATTTGATTCAGTGCTCTTAATTTTCCTAAACTTTGTTTATTTTTGAAATCAAAAAATGATTCTGATGTTGCTTCAAAATTTATGAAGATTTTTTTTTGGTTTGAATTTTTCAAAAAAGAGTTCAATGGATTAGAAGAATAGACTAACAGAAACTGTTATTTTTGTATTCGAACATCAATTTGTTTATTCGTTTTTTAATACGTTTAATGGATTTAAGAATTTCACCATAAATCTGTGAATTCTCGATTCGCTATTTCGTTTTGTGACTCACCGGAATTTCTTGCCGGAAATCAGTTGGCGCCTTGGGTCGGTTGTCCGGATGCTTGTTACCTCTGCCGCTGGGAATGGGACTTGGGCACTACCGTCGATTCCGGTGTTTTTGGTGGCCGTTATCATTTTTGTCTCTGTTGCCTGCAACCTGAATCATTGATCTTTGAATATCGGAATCTTCGATCGCTAATCTCCAAGTTGGTTTTTAAAATTGTGATGGGTTATAATTGATCCTTAATAATCAGTTGATGATGACGATCAAGAATGAATCGGCAATTAATCTTCTCTTTGTTGATTTTGTAAGTGAATCGCAAAATAAGGGAGTATGTTGGGGTTCCGTTATTTTGGTTTGATGAGAGGGAGTTCTAATAGGAAAAAAATGATCTGGATAAATTAAATGTCATTATGTAATAGTGTGACACACCTTTTCGAATAGTCATAACTTCCATATTTAAGTGTAGTGAACCATTGCATCTTTTCATATATCTTATATCTTATGAACTGTCATGATGGTTTGTTATGTTTTATATGGGTTGTGACTTTTAGAGGGGTGTGATATTTTTAAAGTAGTTTAAAAGGTTGTGACTTTTTGTATGTATATTAAGGGTTGTGACTTTTTGTAAGGGGTATGATAAATTTAAAAGTTGTGACTTTTTTTTTTTTTTTGTAAATGGTGTAATATATTAGTTTGAAGGAGTAAATTGTCATTTTAGTCCCTGAGTTTTGTCCAAATTTGCCATTTTAGTCCAAATAGTTTTTTTTGTTTCTGGGTCCCTGACTTTTCCCTTTTGTTGCCATTTTGATCACATACACTAACTCCATCCAAAAACTCCATTTTTAACCAGGGGTATTTTGGGGATTTTCATTTTAAATGTTTTCAATTGCCATTTTGATCCAATTCCAAAAAATCAAAAAAATTCAAAAAAATAAAAAAAATTCTAAAAAATCATAAAAATTCTAAAAAATCATAAAAATTCTAAAAAATTCTAAAAAAATACAAAAAATCCGTTTCGGCGCGAACCGTTTCGAACCCGAACCGCTTCGAGCTGAACTGTTTCGACCCGTACCGTTTCGACCTGTACCGTTTCGACCCGAACTGTTTCGACCCGTACCGTTTCGACCCGTACCGTTTCGACCCGTACCGTTTCGAGCTGAACCGTTTCGACCCGTACCGTTTCGACCCGTACCGTTTCGAGCTGAACCGTTTCGACGTGAACCGTTTCGAGCCGAACCGTTTCGAGCCGAACCGTTTCGAGCCGAACCGTTTCGAGCCGAACCGTTTCGACCCGTACCGTTTCGACCTGAACCGTTTCGACCCGTACCGTTTCGAGCAGAACCGTTTCGAGCCGAACCGTTTCGACCCGTACCGTTTCGACCCGTACCGTTTCGAGCTGAACCGTTTCGACCCGTACACGTCGAAACGGTTCGCGTCGAAACGGTTCACGTCGAAACGGTACGGGTCGAAACGGTTCGGCTCGAAACGGTTCAGCTTGAAACGGTTCGCGTCGAAACGGTACGGGTCGAAACAGTTCACGTCGAAACGGTTCATCTCGAAACGGTTCGGCTCGAAACGGTTCGCGTTGAAACGGTTCGCGCTGAAACGGTTCAGTTCGAAAATTTTTGGAATTTTTTAGATTTTTTCGGGTCGAAACGGTTCGCGTTGAAACGGTGTCAGTTTAGAATTTTTTTAGAATTTTTATGATTTTTTATAATTTTTTGGATTTTTTTTATATTTTGGAATTTTTTTGATTTTTTGGAATTGGATCAAAATGGCAATTGAAAACATTTAAAATGAAAATCCTCAAAATACCCCTGGTTAAAGATGGAGTTTTTGGATGGAGTTAGTGTATGTGATCAAAATGGCAATAAAAGGGAAAAGTCAGGGACCCAAAGGCAAAAAAAAAAATTTATTTGGACTAAAATGGTAAATTTGGACAAAACTCAGGGACTAAAATAGCAATTTACTCTAGTTTGAAGGGTTGTGACTTTTTGAATGAGTGTGATCCAAACCATTGTGTCCTAAGTTACTTTTTGTATAAGGGTATAATGCCCCAACTAACTACACAAATGGCTTTAAATGCCCCAACCAACTACCAATGGCTTTTGGCCTCTTATAAAGGTGAAGTGGGTTTTAGACCATGTGTAGTGGTTAAACAATATAATGCCCCCACCATAGGGCGTTTTGCGCCATGTGGCAGCCCAGTCAGCAAGGGACATTATTGGGCGTTTTTACAAAATGGGTGTAGTGGGGATGTGGGGTATTATGTTAAATGAGATGTAAAATAATTAAATAAAAAAAAACCTCAAAAAATTCTTATTGGATAACATATAAATGAGATGGAAGATGATTGGAGAAGAGGATTGGGGCAAGGCGTTTTAAACATAACGCTTAATCAAATTTTTTTCAAAAAAAACGCTCTAAAACGCCCCATGTAATGGGTTCCGGGCGTTTTGGGGCGTTATTTTGCATTTTTTTTTTAAAAAATCACGCCCCACTACGGATGGTCTTAGAGGAAAAAAAAACACAGCACATTGTTACAGATTTTAAACTTACCGGGTAATGCTTTTCAAAACGTGATCATATTCTTACTGTTATTAACTTTTTTTCGGTGAATATCCAGATGAAGGTTGTAGTAAGAGAATCAACGATGGTGAGGCCTGGGGAGGAGACACCGACAACAACGCTATGGAACTCTAGCCTCGATCTCATTGCAGTGAATACCCACGCGATAACGGTCTATTTTTACGGGCCCAACGATGCTACCAACTTCTTTGATACGAAAGTGATGAAGGACGCTTTGAGCAGGGCGTTAGTTTCGTTTTACCCACTAGCAGGACGATTTAAACAAGACGAAGATGGTCGGGTTGAGATCGATTGTCAAGGCCAAGGGGTGTTGTTTCTGGAAGCCGAGTCAGATGGTATTATCGATGATTTAGGTGACTTTGCACCCACGTCAGAGTCCTTGAAACTTATACCGGTGGTTGATTACTCCCTAGGACTTGGCTCATATCCTCTGCTGAACTTGCAGGTATTGCAGATTTCAAAATTTCTTCTACTTAAAACTGTCATGTATGAGGAGTTTTTTCCCAAAACTGGAAAAAATATTTATAAAAATGAGTGATCTGAAAAATATTTACTATAAAATAGATGTTTTCTTTTAAGTTTTTTTTCTTAAAATGGTGGCGGTGAAAAAAATATTTAGCAAAATTGGTTATTTAAAATAATTATTTACCAAGATAAGTGTTTTTATTTATTTCTTTATTTTAAACTAATAAATTGCATTTTTTGTTTTTATATTTTATTCAATATCACGTTTTTTACCAAACAACTCATTATACGTTTTATTTTATTTTTTAACTAACGTATTTTAATTCTTTCTTTTTTGTTTTTTAATGTTTTTCTTTTATTTTCACTTTATGTTTATGTAAGATAAATAATTTTAATATAAAGTTTTCTAATGTAATTTCAAAATTATAAACTAACACGAATATAATGGTAACATTTACTCCTATCAAGCATGAACATCAATTTGTTGGACAAAAAATTAATAAAACTAGATTAATAAGTAATGAGTAATACTTTAAACTTATAAAACTAGACTAAACTGAAATGTAACTAAAAAATTAAATGAATACAAAGAGAAACGTAAATGAACTATTTTAAATTTCCGCAAACTAACGAAAATAAGTTAATGTATACAAGCAAACATAAATAAGGGTGGGTAGATGAACCAACTTAAGCGGATTTAAATGAACGAACATAAAAAAAAGTGTACGAACATAGATAAACGAATGAAACATATGTTCATGTTAGTTCGTTAGCGAAATAAAAAAAAAATGTTGTTCGTGACTTTTGAAAAAATAAGTTAATAATTTTAAAGAGATAAGTATCGAGTTTAAACTACGCCAATGAACCAACATATCTGCGAAACCGGGTAAACAATTTGCTCTATCATTATTGATTCAATAAAATTAAAATCGAGTAAATAGTTTGCTATGTCATTATTGATTCAATAAAATTAAAATAAAAATAATATTGAATTGGTAATCATGTATCGGACAAAATAGTGAATGAAATATTATCTAAAAAAAGTAGGTGAGAGGTATTTCTCAACAATTTCAATTTATTTTAACATGTTTTGATCATAAAAATAAAAATATAATAAGTTAGCTATATATAAAAAAATAATGAGTTAACTGAAGAAAAAAAAATATACAAAAGTGATAAGTGAGTTTAAAAAAAGAGAAGTTTTTTAATAGGTTAGTTAAAAATAAAGAAAATAAAGAAAAACACGCATTTTGATAAATATTTTTCAAATCACCCGTTTTCCTAAATATTTTTTCCACCTACACCCATTTGAAAAAAAAAACTCCATATATGAGTGGAATTTTATTGGGTAAGTTTGTTTTTTGGTTTGTTTTGTCATTGAGCAGGTAACTTACTTCAAATGTGGTGGGGTTTCACTAGGAGTTGGGATACATCATCGTGTCGTAGATGGGATGTCAGCGGTGCATTTCATGAACACATGGTTGGATATGGCTCGTGGCATAGACATCACGCACCCACCCTTCATAGACCGGACCCTCATTCGTGCAAGGGACAAGCCACAATCCCTTTTTGAGCATAGGGAATACCACCCAGCTCCAACACCCCAAGTCCCATTGGATAACACCAAAACCGTCAACTCAATTTTCAAGTTAACACGAGACCAACTCGATACACTAAAAGCAAAATCAAAGGAAGATGGTAACACAGTCAGCTACAGTAGTTTTGAAATTCTCTCAGGCCATATTTTGAAGTGCCTGTGTAAAGCCCAGGGGATGCCAGACGATCAAGACGCCAAGATCACAATCCCCACCGATGGAAGGACCCGTTTTCAACCACCACTTCCACCAGGCTATTTCGGGAATGTGATCATCAGAGCCAGTGCTATACTAACAGCAGGCGAAATTCAGTCAAAACCTACATGGTATGCTGCAAGTATAATTCACGATGCAATAGTGAAGATGAATAACGATTATTTAAAATCAGTGCTGGACTATCTGGAGCGACACCTTGTTCATAAGCCTGATGTCCCTTCTTTTAAGGAAAATTGGTATTTAATAAACCAACCTTTAACCAGTTGGTAAATAATAATCCAACCTTCAAAATTGGTAAATAATAATCCCACCTATCAACATGTTGGTACTCAATGAACTTCCGTTAATTTTTTTTTAACTGAAGTTAGTTTTTATGTTTTATTTATTACACAAACAGTCCCTGTAGTTGTAATTTACTAGTTTTAACTATTTTATGAAACAAAAAAACCACTCGAAAATCCTCCTTTTCCTCGATTTGAGGTTTATAAAATAGTTAAAACTAGTAAATTACAACTACAGGGACTGTTTGTGTAATAAATAAAACTTAAAAACTAACTTCAGTTAAAAAAATTAACGGAAGTTCATTGAGTACCAACATGTTGATAGGTAGGATTATTATATACAAATTCTGTAGGTTGGATTATTATTTACCAACTGGTTAAAGGTTGGTTTATTAAATACCAATTTTCCCTTCTTTTAATGACACGATTATAATGGTAAGTTGGGTTAGGCTCCCGGTTCACAACGCTGACTTTGGATGGGGCCGGCCCATCTTCATGGGGCCTGCACGGATGCCACCACGCGCATGTTTTGTGTTACCAAGCCCGATAAATGACGGGAGCTTATCCATCTTTATTGGGCTGGAAGTTGAACAAGTGAATCTTTTCCGCAACTTGTTTTATGCAATCTGAAATTAATAAGGAATAATTGCCAGAATAAGTTTGTTTGTATGTAACGTACATGACAAACGGGTTAAGTCACCCATTTTGGTTAATGTTGTAGGATTGTTGATCATGACTAGTTACTATAATCATTTAAATAATTTCTGTTACAGAAGTTTTAAGCAAATATTTTTTACATTATTAATGTAAGAACTTAGGGTTTAAATATGATGCAAAAGAACTTAGGGGGTGGCATCACCTGCCTAAGTGTCATGTCACTCAATCCATCAAATACTATAAACTACCCAATCTGATAAATAGTGATAAATCTAGAAAATCCTTATAGGGACAACGTTTAAAAAAAGGTATTGAAATCGAAAAAACGCAGTGGTGGACCCAATAATTTTTTTCTGGGGGTGCGGATGAAGGGTTCAACCATATTTTCAAGAGGTGCGATCGAGTTTTTTGCCTAAAAAAATACACTAAATTTTTTTTTTCAAGGGGTGCGCCTGCCCACCCACCCGTAAAGGTAGGTCCGCCAATGAAAAAACGTCAATTTTTTTCCAAAATTTACACTACCATCAGAGCGTCAAGGGGTAGCACGGGCTACCCCTATTAACAAGCTAGGTTCGCTCCTGTCGATTGCACCACTACCCTAAATTACCCGCATTCTTTTTTTATTAAATATAAATGTAATATTTTTAAGTTAAAATATATAATATACTAAATAAAATAAAAGTTACATAATTAAAAATATAAATGCGACATGCCATAAATTACAAATAAACAAAATATACAAAAAAAACATAAATAAACTATTCTGATTTCAACTCCTCAAGGTAAGGTAGATCTAGAGATGCAATGTGTTCCAGAAGATTATACCGAAATCGGAAATGCGTATCTTCATTTTGCAACTCTCTAAGGACGTTTTCTTTAAAAACTGGCTCGGCGTGGGTTCTCTTATGTGAACCGGTGATATTGCATTTATATCGTCCTTAAAGATCATGTTGTGCAATATCATGCTTGAAAATACGTTATTGGGTTTTGTGAATATGTTTTTTTTTTGAACTGCTAATTTTTTCCAGTTAAATACTTACACCTCCCAAGGATTGAACCTTTGATCTTCCCACAAAAGATAATTCCTCTTGACCACTAGGCTATAACCATCAATAAACACAACATAAATCCAAAGGATGAGTTGAATGTTTAAAATTAAGATTAAAAGATAAACGTTGCCGTTTAGCAAGGCTGCAAGAAGTGCAACTAGTGTTTGATTTGGGCAATAAAGAAGTAGTAGCAAAACATCAAACTTATTCAAAGTTGAAATAACATCAAAAGAGACATGCTCTATGCCCTAAACGAGCATGCCAAAGTTCAAAAGAAGCCTGATTAGAAACTCTAGTAGCAATCAAGGCGCGGGATTCATCCTAGAGTACATAAAGTCCATCCACACAAGTCCCTTTAGTTAGCACCTTTTTTTGTTTTTCGATCCTGGACATGAAAAAAGAGGTTGAGAAAATTGGACATCAACGGGGTGATCCGTTGTTAACTTGCTCACTGACAACAATTTTCTTGTGAGATTTGGAATAACAAGGGCATTATGTAATGGGATGTTTTTAGATAAAGTAGATGAACCCACATGCGAAATAAGGAGCTTTTTACCATTGCTAAATATTACACGATTGTTACCTTGATAGGGCTTTTCATGATTTACATAATCACAATTTGGGACCATATAATCTGTGGCACCAGTATCGAAAATCCAATCAGGTGCATTAGTATTGACATGGAATTGAGCATGAAATGCCTTTGCGAGAGACTCGTCGGTTGGTGTCGCCTAAGAAACATAAGTGTGAAGACTCGGGCAAGAAGATGCATAATAGCCATTTGTCCTGCAAAGTTGACAATGAGGGGTTCGGCGTCCTTGACCACGTCCCCACAAGATCCTCGAGAGTTAGAACTTCTCGAAAAACGACCCCTGCCATGAGAGGAACAGGACTGAGACCGCCCGTAGTGGGGCGTGTTTTTTAAAAATTTTTCAAAAAAAACGCCCTATAACGCCCCGGTAACCACTACACCCGGCGTTACCGGGCGTTATTTTCGAAAAAAAATTGGTTCGGCGTTTTAATTAAAACGCTTAAAATGAGGGGGCCCACCTTTACCGTTGACAAACGGTCATATTATTTAATTTTTTTGTTTTTTTAATTTAAAATATTACCCCACTATATATATATATATCACCCCACATTCTCACATTTTTTATAAGAAAACCCACTTTATCTCCTACTTTCTCTCCCACTTTTCTTCTATTTTTTTATAAAAAAAACACCCACTTTCTCCTACATTTTTATACAATCATGCATCCATTTCGACCCCCTTTTGGTGTCCCCGCAAGACCCACGAACCCGAACACAACTCAACCGCAAAACCCGTATAACCTTCAAGACATGGACTCGAGCTTTTTAACGTACGCGGCTTACTTGAGTGGCGCCACTCCGTTTGTGCCTCCCACTTTCGGCTATGGTCAAGCCGGCGGGTCTCAACCGTCACAACCCGAATCCGAACCCGATGTCGAAGTCGTGCCGGAGACGCAACCCGAACCGGTGCAAGAAACATCGAAACGCGGCAAAAGGTCGCATAAGAAGAAGGAAAAAGACGCACCACGGCGTACAAAAAATATCATTAAATGGACGAAGGAAGAGGAATTCACGTTGACTCGGGCGTGGCTCGACATTTCGGAGGACGAAGATACCGGTAACCATTTTATATATATATTATTTTACTTATTTTGTTACTATATTTTTTAACATACAACTTATAATTTTTTTTTAATTTGTAGCAAACTTTCAAACGGGCCCGGTTTTTTGGGATAGGGTTCGTGCACTCTTTTTTAGCACGTGGGGTCAAGGCGAACATCGGGACCAAGATTCCATTTCTAGCAAATGGACCGACATCAACAACAAGTGTCATGCGTTCTAAGAAGTCTTCCAACGTAACTACGATAATCGCCCGAGTGGTGAAGGTGACGTCGGGGTTTTAACGAAGACTTTGGAGGAGTTCGAGAGGACAAAATGCCCTTTCACGTACTATAAGTGTTGGGAGCTACTACGAAAAAGTCTAAAGTGGGCGGTAGTTAATCCAATGACGTCCAGTAGTAGACGTCGGGCTAAAAGGTCAAAAACATCATCCTCCGTTGACCCGCCAACTCCGACATCAGATGCCCGCAATGTTGATTTAAATGAGGCGGTGGACGTTGACGAGGGAATTCAAGAAGAGTTGGTCCGACCCACCGGTAGAAGAAAGGGAACCGGGAAAAAAACGGTCGAGTCGTCTTCCGATCTCGAGTTAAAGGAAGATTTCGAGGAGATAAACCGTCGTCTCCAAGACATTCGCGACCTCGGCCACCAACGTTATGAGATTATGAAGGAACGAGTGGCCGAAACCAAAAAATTTAACGAGATGCAAGAGGCGAGGCAAATGGAAAAGGACATTGAGTTTTTGTCCAAACCTATCGACCACCTACAAGGCGATGTGTTGATCCTTGCGCAAATTCGTCGCTAAAAAATTAGAGAAAAATATGGACTCTAGATCATGTTATTTTTTTAACTTTATTTTAATTTTTTCGGTTTTTTTTTTCAGTTTTTTTTTTATTTTCAGTTTTTTTTTTTCAGTTTTTCTTTTAAATTTTTATTTCAAGTAATGTAATTTTTTTTTAAATTAATGAAGTTTTTTATGTTTTAAATTAAAATAAATAATTGTGAAATGATTGAATGAGGGTTATTGGCATAATGCCCTACTACGCCACTTTTGCTATAATGACCCATCGCTGACTAGGACGCCACGTGTCGGATAATGCCCCATGGTGGGGGCATTATAACACATTACCACTACACATGGTCTGATGAGCATGAAACGCGGCTGGTGGATTTTGGGTCCTACGTAAAGTTTGTAAAAATTACTCATGTCCCTCAGCCTTTCCAACAAGATCAGAAAATAATGGAGCTGGACTAGCAGTGCGAATGGCAGTAGAGAACGTTTCCTAAGAAGGTCCTAAACAACAATGTTGTTTGTCAAAATCCGCCACAACAGTGACCTATAGCAAATAACTGATCACATAAGGCCTTACATGTGTTTCAGTCTAGCCTAACCGGCTATTTTGTAAACACCTTTGTATCTCATCAATCATGATGAGTTTCTTTATGCAAGTTACTTCTTAGTTGTATTATCCATCTATTCCTGTTTGACATCTCTTAATTGACTTCTTTTGAGAGTTGTATATTTCTTAACAACTAAATGTACATTTCTATCTCTTTAATTTTCAACATCAACTTTAGTGATTTTCTATGTTATCAATTTTAAGTGGATTTCAAGTCAGTGTTGATTGTGTGTGACGTAATATTCCACTATCAGTTATCAATTTGTTTTGACCACTATTGTAAGACCCTAGTTCGTATTTGATAAAAAAGTCGCAGCGAAAGTTCATGCCATAAAATTTCTTTCCTTTTAAATACCTACTTACTTAAAATTTCATTTTAACACAAGTTTTTCACATGAAGTCATAAATCGACTCATTTACAATTAAAAACATAACATGGGTTTTCTACATTTATACACCAACGTTCCCGTACAATCTATCTTGTGACTCGGTCTTCGATCGCTAATCCTCGTGATGATAATCCGTGATTCGTATAACCTGCACTCACCACATACATTCATAACATTAGTGCACATTATCTATAAACCAGATTCACTTATGTAAACTTCCCATTCCGTTATCTTTCTAACTTTAAGCATTTCATTTGCGTATCTATTGCCCGGTGAGGCCTCAATCAAGTACCTGCATTGCGTTTCATTCTCAAGGCGCACCATTAATAACGTCAAAACTCAACGTATCTAAATCATGCATACATACATTCTTATATACATACATACACATCTACATACGTACATACCTTCCTACATCCCTTCATGCACACATACATACACATTTACAAACGTACATACCTTCCTACATCTTCACGTACTTGCATACACTCATACACTCATACATACCTTTATGCATACATACATAGACATCCACATACATACATACCTTCCTATACCTTCACGTACATACATACACTCAGACGCCCCTTCATACATACATATATATACACACATCTACAGATGTACCTAACCATATATACACGTACAAGTTCTCGCATACCTCTTACATAACCATACATTAATTACGTGGGTCTTAGACTTAGATTTAAAACAAACATACATAGAAATCATTCAATCAACAAAAGCATAGTTAGATTCAAAACATAATTATAACTCCGACTGTCACTCAAGATTTGTCTGTCACACAAATTATATAATCACGCAAATAGTCGGCTGTCACCCGACTACAAATCCAAATCTCAATACAAAACAGAAACTAGAATTAAAAGTGTCTAACAAGAATCATTCACCCAAAGTGTCTACGAGAGATTTAGCCGCTCATGATGATGGTTGGTTGATCTTCAAAAGCCGGATACGTGGTTGAAAGCATCTTCAATCTCCTTAATGTGTAGGTCGTAATAATGATCTGATAATAATAAGTCATGACCAATCACCACATATGGCGACTGGAAAAGTCGTCCCCTTCACGTGAATATGGCCCACCTATTCGCCCAAGTGTGATGATGATATGTTGACAAGAGAGCCCAAGTCCCCTCCGAATCGGCCCACTATTGTCACGTGGACTCCTAAAATAGTGATGATGATGTTTATTAAAATTGTTGCCCCCACTCCCTTCGATGTCTGCCTTTTTAATGAAGATGTGATTGTGTTGTTGACTTTTCCTCCTGCGCCTCTCTCCAATTTATCATCTCACATGTGCTCAATATATCTTTTGGGTTTTAAAACCCTTTAATTCCTTTAAAACTCAAAGAGCGCTGCCATTGCCGTAGCCTACGGTGTAGTAACCGTAGGTTACGGTTTTCACCTTCTGTCCACTCACGTCTTTCTTTATGACATATGTTACTTTTAATGATTGCCCAATGATTTCTTTTTATCTCCATATTCACGTGCATTTGATTTTTAGAGTTTATCAAACCTTTTAATACCTTTCAACACCCACTTGTGCGCTAATCTTTGTAACTCCGCGGTATTACGCATTTTACCTGTAAAACCACAAACACACGTAGTTAACATATTCGAGGCACATTATCGCTGAAAATATAATAAAACACATAAAATAATACACTTTAAGGCATGGGTTTCACACTCTCCATCATATCCACACACTTAACATTGATTGTCCTCTAGCAACCATTACAAACATTACTCACCTTATTAACAAATCACCATTAAATTCCTTACCGAATTAGCAATTTAAGGTCCCAAGTCATACCCGTCCCATAGACTGACACAATCGAGGTTGACAATCTGACAGATAAATGATACGCATTTAAAACAACTTAAGACTTGCCTAACAAAAACTAACATGCTTATGATACTACACACATGCCACATGCCCCTCACAATAATCACTCCTCTCGGCTTAATCAAGACTAGCGTGTAATGTGCTAGTATATGTTTCACTCAAAACCAAATATACTACCTTGCAATCATAAGCTTGTATAGCAATCACACCTCCACTGTATCAAATAACGTAACACATATCAAAAGGACTTTTTGGGTTTTTGGGTTAAGGGTAAAGGTAAGGAATATTTTTGGCTTTTCGTATTTATATGGTGAACACAAATGAATATACCAAACCATGACAACTTATTCACAATAATACTAAAACTTCGGGTTATTTTTGACCCATTTATTTAACATGAACATAATAATGCTTTTTATTTTTCTTTTTCTTTCTTTTCTCTTTTTTTTTTCTTTTTTTTCAACAATTATCTAGCACACAATTGTCATTCATGATTGGTAATCAAACAGGTCAAACGAGGTGAAACAAACGAAGGGTGAAAGGCTCAACATGGTTTACTAGAGTAAGATGGATAAACAATCAACAGATGAAACAATGAAGTGATCCTAATGCCTTTATCATCTATGTGTAAACGCTAAAGCACAGTCTCGGTACGTATCAAACCACACAAGTTCTAACACAAAGCAACATATGGCCTACACTCAACAAATGAACATTTATTGCAATTCAACTAACAATCTAGTAGGCTCAAATATCTCACCGAACAAAAGGAATATGGGTTACCGACACGTAGCATGTGTAGTTCCTAAAGCATGTTACCCCTAGTTAGGCATCTCTTCTCACTAATTTTTAAAAACCTGTCAGAAATACTCTCATGAAACTTAAAGGGACAACCATGACCAGGGATCTAAGTTAGTTTAATATCAGTAGGAACCCTTTAGCATTTGAAAATGTTGGTTTTCATGAAGTGCAAGCATACTTGAGACAAAAAAATTTAAAATTTTTCAATTTATTCCAATTTCAACCAATTCAAGCATTTAAGATCAACAATCTTACCAACCCTTTTCTCGAGTTACCGCATCCCCACACTTGGGATACATTGTCCCCAATGTATGGTGCAATTTATAATCTAAACTCGAGAAATACCACCTGCAAACCATGAACGGCTAACAACTAGACGACTCGACACATAAAACCACTCCCAACACAAAGACTCACACCACCAAAAACACAAAACAAATAAAATAAAGGATAGAGAGACACATTGACCTGATCAGTAAATCAGCAAGTGTCTGTAGCGGTGCAGCTGCTGTGATCGGACAAGGCCGTAAACATCTCTTGGATTCTCTGATATCTCATCGGGGATGTTGCTAAACATCCCCACACTTGAATTATTGCATCCGCGAGAATTGAAACGTAGTAACCTGCCAAAACACAACACACACCAAAACAAAACAAAACAAAACAATACTCTACATCCTCGGGCTGCCTCCCGAGAGTGCTAAGTTTAAAGGTCTTCAGCCAGACCGTACCTGATATGCTCAAGGTGGTTTAAGGCATCTCTCGTGCAAAGAACGCTTGTGCTGGTGAATGGTTAGTGTCCCACTGCCATCCTTCATTCCATATGGCATCCAAATGATTCGGGTTATCGAAATCTATCGACTGTGAGAATTCACCCTTTATTTTCCTCGCGGGCTTCTTCTTTTCCTTCAACTGTGAGAACTCACCCATATTCAGCTCAAGTGGTCTCTTCTTGGATTTGGTTGCATCCTTTAGTGACTCCTTCACGACCTTTTCATCCTTCGACCACGGTGATTTGACCAATTTATCCTTCACGACCTTTTCATCCTTCGACCTGTCAATCATAGCAACACTCTCTTTTGGGCCATCCTCATTAATTGGAGGATGACACTTATTAGCAATATTAGAATAAGCACAAGTGTGAGACATAAAGTTTAAGGAAAACTTACGTGACCCGAAGACCATATTCATAGTATTAGCATTGCAATCAATGGTAGGCTTCGCAGTTTTCAAGAATGGTTGGCCTAAGATAACCGGCGGTTGTCCTTCAACATTGGATGACGTGTGGTCCATAACTAGGAAATCTTCGGGGTAATAACAATCCCCTATTCTTACAACAATTCCTCTCAACATCCCCCTAGATGGTTTCCTTGACCCGTCTGCAAGCACAACCGTGGTGTTGATGTGCACAAAATGCAACATATAAATTATATCAATTGTGGCATAAAACTAACCCTTTTTTAGTACTAATGTTGGAAAAAATGTGCTTTTGTCTTCCTTTTGTATTTTCAGGATTAAATGAGCTCAAATAAACAAAAGAAGCAAAAAGGCAGTTAAATCTAACACAAATACAAGAAAAGGAACAAACGTGGCATGCCCGGCCTCCCGATAACATCTTCCCAAGCAAAACAAGGAAACAGGGGGCTGAACACGCCCGTGCTCAATGAGCACGGGGGCGTGCCCAAGTGTCAGCAGAAAAGACAAAGTTGTAGAAGCTTCCATCGCCCACCACGGGGCCGTGCTTAGCGGATACGGGGCCGTGGTCAACTATAAGATTCGCGGAATCCAGGCAAATCTTGATAGTACAGATATGCTTCTACACACGGCGTCGTGCTCAGCGGACATGGGGGCGTGGTCAACTAATGCAGACAAACTGCATTTAATGAAGAAAGAGAGGAGGATGGACACGGGGTTGTGCCCAATGGACACGGGGCCGTGCCCGGGCTTCTGTTCAGCCTATAAATAGGAGTGCTTGGAGCTCTTTCTACTCATCCCTTGGCATACCACATCTCTCACACTTCACCCACCACCCACCACCATCACAATACCATCATCCACCACCATCATCCATTGTCCATCATAGAGTGTGTGAGTCGTCTCGAGATCCAAGATTGATCGTAAGAGTTCTTGACAATCAAAGGCCATGTTTGCCTAAGTCACTTACATCACTTGGTGAAGACAAGTGTTTAGTGTAATACTTTTTATTTTTAATCTTTTGCACTTTTTAATTGGTTATGTATTAATGACTTTAATAACTAGTTTCTTATGTTGAAGGTGATTCTTCCTTATCGTTTGTCCGTGGTGTCTTGGCATTATTTTACTGTCTATATAAAATAAAAGATTTTCACCATTCATATCTCCACGATCTATATGGAGGTATGTTGGCTACCTGGTCGGGGGTTAAGGGAACGGTTTGGTAAGAGTCTTGCCATTGTTCAGTGTATAGATCCTGCAAAGGACCTGGGTCAAATTTAGTAGAACCTCCTTCAATACCCAACGGTATTGGATGGCGGGGGTCCAAACTCTTTGACCCCCTCATAAATTAAACTACTATTAAAATTTTAACCCGGCTACTTAGGACTGTATCCCTGCTGACTCAGACTACTTAGCCGAGGGTAACATCGCCTTCAAAAGAAGGGCCTACCACATTATGCATTAATAACTTAATTAATTATCTTTCAATAATCCGACCCTTTAGGATTGTATCCTTGCTGACTCAAACTACTGGGTTGAGGGTAACTGTGACAACCCTCAAAATTACATGTATTCCGTACAATTTATTAATGATAATTAAAGTACTTAACTGCTCTCTGATTTCTGTGTTATACTTACATGTGTTGGTTAACATACTAGTAGTATACAGAAAAGTTACTAAATAGTCCTGTGTGCTGTCCTAAGTGTTGAGAATTAAAAATGTTACAAAAATATATATATAGGACGCTTTACGGATTAATTAAGCACTTTAACGGAACAACACCAAACCGAACAACCGGACTTTACCCGGAACACAAAAATTTTGCCAAACACATTGTTTATATTTTTCTGAGCTAGTTAGGGTCTCCAAACACCCTAACACACTATATAATTAATAACACACCATAAACCACCAACTAAACACTTAACCTTCCAACTAACTAAGTTAACTACCATTGAAACTCAACTAACCCCCCCCCCCCAATAACCGGTTATGAACATGGGTCCCCACCCTTGATTTTCCTTGAATTAAAAATGGGACCATGTTTAGTACTTTGAGAACATAGAACCTAATGGTTATAAATATGTTGGAAGTTTCTATATAAAACCACTAGACAACCATCCTTAATTCTCATTCACCATTCAACACACCTCTCTCTCTTCCCTCCTTCTTGGTCACGGCCGCAAACCACCACCACCCTACCATCACCTTCATCTCATTTTCATTCAATCCAAGTAAGCTCAAGGGTGTTAGAAGGTGTATAAGTAAGCTTGGAGCTCTCGGAAGTTGAAGGACCATCACCATTTGCTTTTATCCACTTCATTTATCTTCTTGAACTCCCCTAGCCTTGTGCTAGTAGTAAGTGCCTTAGATCTTCATCTTGTTCATATTTTTGTTGATTAATAGTGAAAAGGATGATGAAATGTTAAGAACTCTAAAGAACATAATCAAAGTCTTAGAACATAACCTAACTAAAGATGAAGTATGGTTAAAGTAGTGATGAAATCTTGTTGATCTTGTGTTGTTATGCTTAGTGTATGTTATATGTTAGTAAAAATGATATGGTTCATCACAAAGACTTGCTAGATCATGTTTAAAGACATGAACTAGCAAGATGTGAAAGTTAGAGAGATGTGGATGACGAAATCATCCACACATAAACTATGAACTTGAATAAATACATGTCTTCTTGAAAAATAAAGAGCAAAATGAGATGTGAGCTTGTAGATCTATAGATCCATGAGTGGGTCTTCAAAAGAACCAAGTGAAAAATATAAGTTTCATTAAAACTTGGATCTTACATAAACTAATCACATATTTAGTGGGTAACAAAGTTAAGAAATACATGTGTAACAAGAAAAATACATGAAGAAACATTTTTAGAAAATATGAACATAAGTTGTAAAGATCCATATTCTTTAAAATAAAGTTTTTAAAGAACTAATAACATTTTAAAAGGTAACAAGACTTACTAAGGACACTAGTAAGTCACTACATATTTTTATAAATCTTCAAGTTCATAAGTTTATAGTTTATGCTTGTTTTTGACAAGTTTGG
Source organism: Helianthus annuus (assembly GCF_002127325.2). Classification (NCBI taxonomy): domain Eukaryota; kingdom Viridiplantae; phylum Streptophyta; class Magnoliopsida; order Asterales; family Asteraceae; genus Helianthus; species Helianthus annuus. The sequence continues at coordinate 154,310,181 of NC_035437.2, read as the reverse complement.
TAAATAGAGATCGTATATTGTTGAATGAGAATTGTTTGAATAAATTTTTGAAAAGAAAATGATATGCTAGTAAGCATGGACACCTCCATTTACAAAGGAAACTCTGGCAAAATTTTTCTAAAATTTCAACACTTAGAAAATATTTTTCTAGCAAGTGTTTACAAACGTATTTTTAAACCTTGTTTTCAAAATAAACTTCGCCATGATTTTTATTACAAAATACCAAGTGCCGGAGGTTGATTTTCGTAAATAAAATTTGATAAATATATATTTAGAATATATATCTTATGCTAGAACACTTGTGTGGATACTTGTTTATTTTGTGAGATAGTTATATTATATTAGGGTAAAATAATATAACTTGACAATATGTCTTGACATTTGAATTGTGTGGTTTGTGGAAGAAAGTAATGAGTAAATAAACAATACGTAGGATACGTGTTATGCATGAGAAACTGATTGTTATGTGTACCTTATTAGGACGTGCTTGATTTCCTGATTTACTTGAGTAATTAATCTAACCGAGCAAACCAAGGTGAGTTCACACACTTTCTAAGGCATGGGATTCCCGGTGGTTGGGTCCTCCTTGGGTAGGATATGTATGGCCATCCTCCACAGGTAGGATGCCAATATTAATCCTGCGTATTCTCCTTGGGTAGAATACGTACGTTCGTCCTCCTTGGGTAGGACAACAACCTTAAAACTTACTAGACAAAACTCTATCATGAAGTCCCTCATTTTATATCGACTTAATCGCCGAGGCCAATGGTGAGCGGGTCATTAGTTAATAGCTCTATTAGGTTTAACAAACCTCACACCGTGCCAGTCGGACGGGCGTGTACTAATGGACTATGGCAAACTGTCAGTGATGATAGACACTGATGTAGGGCACAACTTATTTGCGTTAGTAGTCGATATGGTACGGTCTAGTGGTTCACATGGGGAAGCCCCCACTGATCATGGATATGGTTTGGGTAATAAAGAATGAACTGGTTAATTATACTTTCAAATACGGGGTAACTCCCATGGCAATTACGCCAACGAAGGACAAACCACGTTTTCAGAAACAACTTAAAACTAATCAACCAACCGTGAACTCACTCAACTTTGTTGTTGACTCGTTGTTACATGCCTTACAGGTCGTTAAATGCTTGGAGCTTGCACGAGGAAGGAGTCGTTGTGGGATACGGACTGTTATGTTCCGTGCCTAATATTTAAATCCTTATGAACTTAGTAAACTTACGCTTTGGGACTTTAAAACTATGGACTTATGTTTTTGGGAATTACGTTTATGCTTCCGCTGTTTAATTTAAACTTGGTTAACTAGCTTTTGGTCACCAATTGTATTGAGGTTGGTTTTATTTACTTAATTACGTTGTTCAATATGATTGGTGGCTCGATCCTGGTCATGTCACGCCTCCAAGCGGTGATACTCCGCATGGTGGATTTTGGGGGTGTGACAGTAACGTCACCTTCAAAAGAGGGGCCTACTACAATAACTAAGATAATCTCTTAAAGAAGTGCAAAAAGTGCGAAAATAATCAAAGGTTACACTACACACGAGTCGGATCCAAGTGATTCATCTTGTCTATCTGTTTTTTATTTTTATTTTACTTTTCAGCATTTTAGTTAGTTTTATTTTTCTAGTTTAAAAACCTTTTTCTAACCTTTTTTATTTGATTAGACGTTGAGGATAAACCGGTACTAAAAGCTCTTGTGTCCTTGGATGACCTCGGTATCTTACCAACACTATACTACGTCCACGATGGGTGCACTTGCCCATATGTGTGTTTAGTGTTAGTAAATATCGTGTTTTATAAATTTAAAACTTGGCTAAAAAAGTGTAAAAAGGGCTTAAAATATACACCTAAAATATATCGCACTTCACACACATCAAGGTTTTGGCGCCGTTGCCGGGGACACAAGGATTTTAAGAAAGCTTAAAATCGACGGCCTAATCAGTTTTTCAAAACCTTTTCAAAACGCGCGCACATTTTTCTGCATTTTAGTTTAGTTTGCATTTACAGTAGCCTGAACACGGGGCCGTGTTCACTGAACACGGGGCCGTGCTGCATATTTTTCATAAAACACCCAGATACAGAGTCTGAACACGGGGTCGTGCTCACTGAACACGCCCCCGTGCTCAACAAGACAAGTAACTTTAATAAAAAACGCCCAGATACAGATATTGAACACGGGCCGTGTCCACTGAACACGGGGCTGTGTCCAGCCTCTGTTTCCGTCTTTATTTTTGGTCCTGAGACTCCGTTGTGGTCTGTTGAGTGATTCTTATAGATCAATACTCAAGAGGCTACAACTACACCTATGAGGAGGATGATTATAGGAGAGACTATTGCACTAATTGTGGTAACCCGCACTCGGTTCAATATTACAACTCATCTCAACCATCCACTTCATACAACTATTATGAGGAGCCCAGGTACGAGCCATCGAATTGATACACATCCTATGAAGACCAAAGGTATGAACCTTCTCCCTCATACTCATATTTTGATGAACCAAGGTATGAGCCTTCATACTCATACTTTGAGGAACCAAGATATGAGCCAACACCTTCATACTCTTATTATGAGGAACCATGGCATGAACAACCCACCTCATATGAGTACTATGAAGAACAAAATTACGACCCTTATCCATCATATACTTACAATGAAGAACAATGGTATGAACCATCTACTTCATATGAGTACTATGAGGAACCAAGGATCGAACAACCGGATTCAAGCTTTGAGGATCCTGATCCTTTCTCCATCACCGAAGTGACCAATAGGATATTAGAACACCTTAAAACTATCGAACGTTGCACAAAAGAATCTCGTGCAAGGGAAGAGGAGTCCCGCTCAAGAGAAGAATTAAATAAAGAAAAGATAGTTGAAGAGGTAAAAATGGAAGAACAAATAAGTGAAGAACTTACACATGAGTTAAACAAGGAAAAAGGTGAGTCCGACAACGTTAAAATTCAAGAAGAGTCTAATTTTGAAGAAATTAATCTCTTGTCACCTTCTTTCGAAAATCATTGTTTAGTACCCACTCATGCTAAGTTTTTAAAAGAATTAAACACTAACACTAAAATTGACGAAATGGTAAGTGTTAAGTTAACTACTGATCAAACTTCGCTAATAAAAGAAGACCCATTTGAAATTAACATTACACCGGTTCCATGTTTCTTTCAAAATTCATTTATTAGTAACGTCACAATTGATAAAGATCTTTGTGTTAATGTCACGACCCCGACCCTATCTGGCCGGAATCGGTGCCGTGAACAGTCCAGTGGTACCGGTGATTATTTTGAAAAACATTGCAGTGGAAATTTCATCAGGACCGTGAGTTAGGAAAAATATCAGAGTTTAAAAACACCGGATTTTATTTAAATAGATGGAATAAATTCCATGTTTTACAAAGGTAGCTTTTAATAAAAACAATATTTCTTAATTTGATTTAATTAATAAAATAAGCCACTTCTTGAAGTCTTTTAGCGCCGGATCCAATCCTTACTCCAATCTACTGTAATTACCTGAAACGCGTTTTAAAAAGGTTTTGTCAACGGGAAATACTGAGTGAATTATTCTAGTTACTGGAAAATGACACATTTGTTATAATTCACAGTGTTAAGATCTTTTACAATGTTTCTGATATCAACCAACTACCCACAGTACTTTACCACTCGACCCTTTGGCCCACCTGTCCAATGGTGTCTGTGATTATGGTCATATCACCCAATGGCTGCCCCAATGGTGAAGATTATCAAGTAATGTATACAATACCCCACATACCGGCTGTAATTTGGTGATTACATAAACTTAATCACTGTAAGTTATAATTCTGAAAATAATTTGGAGTATTGTAAACAGTTAACAGCTCACAACGGTGAGAAAAGTTTATAAAAGAAGAATAACTCACAAATCAGCATGCAGTATTTGAATTAACAAGCTTCATGGCTCAGATTCTTCTGAGAATTAGCATCTACTTTGATTGTAAGTGTATTTAAGACTAATAATCCTAATTTAGGAAATGATGCACACAAAACCGGGTTAATGATCAATACAGCTTTTACGATAACTCACGAGATCAAATTCCCATAATGAATGACAAAGTGCAATACTTCAACTCATTTATCGAATTAACGACAAACGACAAAGTATAATACTTCAACTCATTTATCGAATTATCGACAAACGACAAAGTATAACCCAATGTGGGCGGCACTTAGACATTCTTTGGATATATTGATCCCGGAAAATGAATCGTAATAGCGATCGAGTAATTACCCTGTTCCGCGGCAGCGATTCGAGTGTGGTGTGTGTTTGGTAGTAAACGAACTATAACTCGGCGTACGAATTGAATTCTAACGTCGTTCCAACGCAGAAATTCAAGTCCCACAGCCTACTATTTATAGCTGGAAAATCGTCCCTCTCGCGTGTCGCGACAAGAACATGTGCACCCGTCGCGTGGCGCGACGGGTCTATTTTCTAGCCTAGGGTGGACACGTTTAGAGGTAGGCTTGCTGAGTCGACTGTACGACTAAATTCAATTTTGACAACAGATTTTTGAAGATAATATCGAATGGGAATTGCCCCCTTTGAGTTTTAGGGGTCCTGATCCTGATTCTGATTATTCTGAAAATTTTAGGGATTGTGCAGAATTAGTTGGGTGTCTCAACTATGGTTTCCTATTGGGTAAATAAAATAATAGGCATGACTTTTGATGAAAGTTGTTTACAAAATAGAAATAATAAATAATAATAGTTTTGGGATAATTCACAAAAAGAGAATAAAATGGTGAGAAAAAGGAATGGACCCACTGTGTAACTTTAGGGTTCAACTAGAAAAACTCCTGGTATAAATTTTGGGTATAACTTTTGAGCTAGAAAATATATAAGGCACTTTGTTAAGTATAGTACCCCTAAATCAACCTTGTCCCGAAGTCCCGAGATAGAATCCAAACGAACTTAGTCGGGCAGAGCCTTGACATGCGTTATGGGGTTCAGATCAATCGGAAAGGGTAGCGGTGATCGGGAGTTACAATACTTAAAACGGGGTAGAGCCTTATTATTATTATAGTGTAAATAATAATAATAATATATATATATATATATAAACAAAAGGGAAAGGCGACGAGACTCTGTATGAAAATGGTGATAACTCCTATTTATACTACCTAGTAGCTTTGTGGCTACGAAAACTCTATTCATTTCCTTATGACACCTTTTATCACAACAAGACACCTGTTCACCACCTTTCCAATTTCTATTATTTGGTATGACATATGTCTACTTAAAACTTTTCAAATATTTTAATATTGTAAAAAAAAATGTCAGGCATAGAATTTCGAAATGTCTATCTTTTTCAAACTTAATTTAGTTATTTTTAATTTATTACTTTATATATATTATAATTAATTTACCTGCTTTACTTATTTGGCGTGTATAGGTTCTAAAATATAACGTTTTATAAAATAATAATTATGTTATTAGAACGAGAATATTTTTGTCTACATTTGAGAATATTTTTGTCTACATTTGGGTCTAAGTTTTATTAAAAATAGAGTAGGTTCAAAATACAATGTAAGTTTGGTTAGTAAACGGTTCCTAGACCCGTCCAGGTACTTCATATTTCTTACAGTCAACTTACCCATAATCTACTCATCTAATAATATAAGTTTTTATAGACTTTTATTTTATTAGAAGATCACCCATATACGGCCAATAATATTTCAACCAACTTTATAAAATAGTGTTTAAAACTATTTGGGTTGAATATTTATATTAAAAATAAACTAGTTATTAATTACTAGTGGTTAATAAATTTAACTATACTTATAATTTACATGATAAAAATAGGAATGTTACATCCTCCCCACCTTGTTTTAAATCTCGTCCTCGAGATTTGGGCTACGATATTTCTTTTAGAGTTATGTTACTTTTTGATCAAAAAGAATAATATTAAGGTAAATGATACCAAATCAAAATATCTAATTTTGTGACTATGAGTTGTACAATAGATAGGACTCAATGGTTCAACTGAATTAGTGTAAGAATTCGATGACAAACGAATGAGATGAAATGGTATAGTTTCCAAGGTGACTAGGTTCAGGCCAAAAGATATATGATAAATAGATTTTAAAATAAATGTGAAGGACTTTTGGAATCAATAAAATTCTTTATCAAAAGAAATCTTACTTGATTGACATCTGAGGAAGACTTAGAATTGACGGGTTCAAAATGAAATGAAAATATGAAAATGATTCGTCAAATATTGAATTATGATACGAGAAAATCAATGTGCTGAGATGGGTGATTTGTAAGAATACATGAAAAGACAATGAAGTTAGAGTATTTTTTTGTCTTAATACACAATTGTATTCAGATCAATATGTTTGATTAAAGATAGGTGATACTTTGATTTATTAAATTCCTTTTCCTTTTATGTTATCATAAGATGGAATAATAAATATAGATAGGTTTAAAATATCAAAACCCGTAATAATTTTGATAAAATAATGATATATGTTTTATAAATAGGTTTACCCAATATCGTAGAACTCATGATTATTATTTTTAAAATCAAGTATGTTTAATTATAAGATAGGGTATTTTAAATTTATAAAAGTAGAATAATAAATGTTTATTTTAATATCGAGCATACTTAAATATTGGCGTGCGTAAATGACATTTGATATTTTAATATGTATATATTATAAAAGAATATTTCTATAAGTATTTAATAGTTGTGAAATATTAATCAAGATGAACATTTATTTATAATATGTCTTGTTTTACGATTATTTAGATAATTTTATTCGTCCCCTTTTAATTGTTTTATGAAAATATGTTTTCTCTTTACAGTACGAAGTATATATATATTTCTATATATATAATATAAAAAATGTTTTTTTACATATAATTGAAATTTATTAATTAAATATGATGACTTCGTTTATTAACTAGTCATTATCATGGTCAGATATTGGTTAGTGCTGCCTTGTTTAAGCATAGGTGGCCAGTCCATGCCTAACTAAGGCTAGGCTATTCAATATATGCCCTTGATAATAATTCTAGTATCTAAAAATAATAATACTAATAATATTAATATTAATTGCCAAAAATGCATAAACTTAAATGAGAGTATACTTTAAACAAAATTTTATACGTAAAAATATAAATTCTTTACCTTAATGGTTTAACAAGAATTTTAAATATAGAAATACTATATTGTAAGTTTCCATATATAATCAATTAAATTTGTATAATGTTTTTCGATCAATGATAATAAAGTAAGAATATCATGAAATGCTCGATTGAGGTTGTAAGGACTACGGAATTAGGACATGAAATGGTGGATCATTATCTTAGCACATAATTGTATTAAGATTGCTTTTATAAAATAAATCAATAAAGCGGATTCAATATAAATAAATAAATAATTAAATCCTTGATTAGCGCAATCTTCAAATTTGTGAAAATGTCATCACAAAGTGATCGTGATCAAAGAGATGATTTGATGAATTCGAAAATTAAACAAGCATGTTATGGTTTAAGAGAATTGAAGTGCTTGTTGGGACTATTTTGAATATGATGGTTTCAATCCATCATATGGGACTTCGAATTGAGTACGTATTGCGAGCAAGTTAACTGGGTTTGGATAAAACGAGTTTTAATAAGGAAGTTCGGACATGATCACAACAGAAACCATGTATACCCTTCAAAAAGAAAATTGAGTTTTTCAAGAAATGCATTGATTCGATATTAAAGAGTTATCGCTTTGTAAATTGCGGTTTACGATGCAAAGCTCAAGTATAGCAAAACGAGATTTGAACTTTTGATAAAACAACAAATTGGAATGGAGCCTTCCTATGGTCTTCGTAACTCAAATGAACCACATGCACAACAAACAGTGCATGTGTACCGTGTGGATTTTCCAAGAAATGAAATGAATTGATATTTGCTACTATGAAAGAAATCTTTATGGTATGATGACCATTAAAAGAAGTAGAAACACGAAAGTCAACTTATTTATAGGCAGAACTCAGAATTGCGCCGAAAGAAATATAAGAGCTTTATCTGGAATTTCGTGTGATAACCTTTGTTAAGTGACATTACCAAGGAATGTCGAATGAAATGAAAATGAAATAGGGGATTTCCAAAGGTAGATAACTTCTTTTGTAGTGCCAATAATTATGACCATAATTAGATTGTGCGCCAATGGTTGTGAAATATTGTTCCAACGTACCTCAGCGATATTGTGATCGTTTGTAAGATCATGTGGCAAAGTGCCGATTTTTTTATTTAGGAGTTCTTTTACTGATGGAATTTAGTGTTGGTATTATCGTGCCTAATTTATATTTTCCAAAGATCTTGCTTTGGAAGTTCTGTGTGATAAACTTTGACGTCTGTGGACGTATAATTCTAAGTTTCATGTGTTTTCTTGTGCATTAGCACAACTTGACATGCTTCTTACTTGCGTTCATAATTTATGGCGTTAATAATTTATGGTAACGTATTGGTAATTCTTATATTTTTGATGGTATCCCAACTTAATGGGTTTCCATTTATTATTGTTGCTCGAGTTACGAGGTAGATGATCAAACAAAATAATGTTTGATATCGATATAGAGATTCTTGATAAAGGAATCTAGATTTATTATTGACACATATACTTGTGCTTTATCCTTAATTATCAATTGTTATGGCTTTTGAAATTTCTTATAGATATACATATCTATATAATCATATATTTCACATGCTGTAATATACATACCCTTTATAAGGTTAATGTATTTAACAGATTCTTTATTTTCAAAAACAAGTCTGATATTAGGCCATGATACTTATTTAGGGAAATCTTGTCACTTGTTTGACATTCTATATACCCCATCTTACCCGGTTCGCGCCGGAGAGGTAACTTCAGTATATCCGGATAAGCTGGAGAGTCTGCTACTATATACCCAGTTTTGCCGGAGAAAATTTTCTATTTCCCATAAATAGTATCTTTTCAAGATTTTAAAAGTGTCTCTTTTATTAGGACTTTTATCCAGAATCAAGGAATTTTGTATTTCCATAATATATCTTTATTCTTGACCAAGTAATACTAATAAACAAGAATAAATAGCAATTAAATGCGGTTGCCTGCTAGTCGTTATTCTTATTGAATACCAATTTATTTATACTTATATAAGAAATTTTATCTTGAAATTTATATTAAGATAAAATTCTTAAGTTCAAGTCTAAATATTATTCAGAGTGCTATCAGATAATATTAAGGTTTCTAATTCTCCGTTTAAGCTTAAGTATTATTATTATAACACCTACTTGCTCTAAACAAGTGGCTTAGTTTATACTAAGGCATCTTTTCTTATGTTCAAGTCTAAATTCTATCAGATGTGCTACCAGTTAATAGCAATCTCCTAAATCTTTTATTTAAGTATTGTTATCACAACACTTATAGGCTTAAAACAGTGGCTTAGCTCTGATACCACCTTTACTGTCACGACCCCGACCCTATCTGGCCGGAATCGGTGCCGTGAACAGTCCAGTGGTACCGGTGATTATTTTGAAAAACATTGCAGCGGAAATTTCATCAGGACCGTGAGTTAGGAAAAATATCAGAGTTTAAAACACCGGATTTTATTTAAATAGATGGAATAAATTCCATGTTTTACAAAGGTAGCTTTTAATAAAAACAATATTTCTTAATTTGATTTAATTAATAAAATAAGCCACTTCTTGAAGTCTTTTAGCGCCGGATCCAATCCTTACTCCAATCTACTGTAATTACCTGAAACGCGTTTTAAAAAGGTTTTGTCAGCGGGAAATACTGAGTGAATTATTCTAGTTACTGGAAAATGACACATTTGTTATAATTCACAGTGTTAAGATCTTTTACAATGTTTCTGATATCAACCAACTACCCACAGTACTTTACCACTCGACCCATTGGCCCACCTGTCCAATGGTGTCTGTGATTATGGTCATATCACCCAATGGCTGCCCCAATGGTGAAGATTATCAAGTAATGTATACAATACCCCACATACCGGCTGTAATTTGGTGATTACATAAACTTAATCACTGTAAGTTATAATTCTGAAAATAATTTGGAGTATTGTAAACAGTTAACAGCTCACAAACGGTGAGAAAAGTTTATAAAAGAAGAATAACTCACAAATCAGCATGCAGTATTTGAATTAACAAGCTTCATGGCTCAGATTCTTCTGAGAATTAGCATCTACTTTGATTGTAAGTGTATTTAAGACTAATAATCCTAATTTAGGAAATGATGCACACAAAACCGGGTTAATGATCAATACAGCTTTTACGATAACTCACGAGATCAAATTCCCATAATGAATGACAAAGTGCAATACTTCAACTCATTTATCGAATTAACGACAAACGACAAAGTATAATACTTCAACTCATTTATCGAATTGTCGACAAACGACAAAGTATAACCCAATGTGGGCGGCACTTAGACATTCTTTGGATATATTGATCCCGGAAAATGAATCGTAATAGCGATCGAGTAATTACCCTGTTCCGCGGCAGCGATTCGAGTGTGGTGTGTGTTTGGTAGTAAACGGACTATAACTCGGCGTACGAATTGAATTCTAACATCGTTCCAACGCAGAAATTCAAGTCCCACAGCCTACTATTTATAGCTGGAAAATCGTCCCTCTCGCGTGTCGCGACAAGAACATGTGCACCCGTCGCGTGGCGCGACGGGTCTATTTTCTAGCCTAGGGTGGACACGTTTAGAGGTAGGCTTGCTGAGTCGACTGTACGACTAAATTCAATTTTGACAACAGATTTTTGAAGATAATATCGAATGGGAATTGCCCCCTTTGAGTTTTAGGGGTCCTGATCCTGATTCTGATTATTTTGAAAATTTTAGGGATTGTGCAGAATTACTTGGGTGTCTCAACTATGGTTTCCTATTGGGTAAATAAAATAATAGGCATGACTTTTGATGAAAGTTGTTTACAAAATAGAAATAATAAATAATAATAGTTTTGGGATAATTCACAAAAAGAGAATAAAATGGTGAGAAAAAGGAATGGACCCACTGTGTAACTTTAGGGTTCAACTAGAAAGACTCCTGGTATAAATTTTGGGTATAACTTTTGAGCTAGAAAATATATAAGGTACTTTGTTAAGTATAGTACCCCTAAATCAACCTTGTCCCGAAGTCCCGAGATAGAATCCAAACGAACTTAGTCGGGCAGAGCCTTGACATGCGTTATGGGGTTCAGATCAATCGGAAAGGGTAGCGGTGATCGGGAGTTACAATACTTAAAACGGGGTAGAGCCTTACTATTATTATAGTGTAAATAATAATAATAATATATATATATATAAACAAAAGGGAAAGGCGACGAGACTCTGTATGAAAATGGTGATAACTCCTATTTATACTACCTAGTAGCTTTGTGGCTACGAAAACTCTATTCATTTCCTTATGACACCTTTTATCACAACAAGACACCTGTTCACCACCTTTCCAATTTCTATTATTTGGTATGACATATGTCTACTTAAACTTTTCAAATATTTTAATATTGTAAAAAAAAATGTCAGGCATAGAATTTCGAAATGTCTATCTTTTTCAAACTTAATTTAGTTATTTTTAATTTATTACTTTATATATATATTATAATTAATTTACCTGTTTTACTTATTTGGCGTGTATAGGTTCTAAAATATAACGTTTTATAAAATAATAATTATGTTATTAGAACGAGAATATTTTTGTCTACATTTGAGAATATTTTTGTCTACATTTGGGTCTAAGTTTTATTAAAAATAGAGTAGGTTCAAAATACAATGTAAGTTTGGTTAGTAAACGGTTCCTAGACCCGTCCAGGTACTTCATATTTCTTACAGTCAACTTACCCATAATCTACTCGTCTAATAATATAAGTTTTTATAGACTTTTATTTTATTAGAAGATCGCCCATATACGGCCAATAATATTTCAACCAACTTTATAAAATAGTGTTTAAAACTATTTGGGTTGAATATTTATATTAAAAATAAACTAGTTATTAATTACTAGTGGTTAATAAATTTAACTATACTTATAATTTACATGATAAAAATAGGAATGTTACAGTTAACATAATGCCTAATTACATTTTCGAAAAATTAAGTATTAGTGATTTTTCTCCACTTCAAATACCCATTTTTCTATCCAATCGGAAAATAATAAAATCAATCGGTGTAGTTGAGGATGTCTTGGTTCAAACAAATCAATTGGTAATCCCAACCGACTTTGTCATCCTTGATGACGCTCCTCTAGTGTTGGGACGACCCTTTGTAAAAACTCATGAAGCTTTGAAAAACCGGAAATACAACAACCTACCTCTTCAATTAGGGGCATTCAAAAGGAGCATAGATCTTGAGCGCTCAATGAAATATCCTTTTGGCAACAATGACCCCCTAATTGAAGATGAAGATGAACCACCCGATACAAATGAAAAGATTGACCACTTTGTTGAAGAAGAGGTCGTCATAGAACAAACTTTTAAGGTTCTTGATCAACATGAGCAACCAAATAAGGAGTCTGCTAAAGACCCACATCTTGAGCTCAAAGAACTCCCAAAAGGTTTGGAATATGCTTTTCTAGACAAAGATGGTAAATCACCTGTGATTATTTCATCTAAGTTAAGTAGTTTAGAAAAAGAAAAATTAATTAAACTTTTGAAAAAACATAAAAATGCGATCGCATGGAAGCTTGTAGATATTAAAGGAATAAGCCCTTCCATGTGCACGCACAAAATTCTGATGAATGATGACTACAAATCGGTAATACAACCACAACGAAGAGTAAATCCAAATGTCCAAGAAGTGGTTAAAAACGAGGTCATCAAATTACTTGACGCCGGACTTATTTATCCTATCTCCGATAGTCCTTGGGTAAGTCCCGTCCAAGTAGTTCCAAAGAAGGGAGGTATGACGGTTATAACTAATGAAAAAAATGAATTAATACCAACGAGAACCGTCACAGGATGGAGAGTATGTATAGACTATAGACGATTAAATGAAGCTACAAGGAAAGATCACTTTCCTTTGCCCTTCATTGATCAAATGTTAGAAAGATTATCCGGTCATAAATTTTACTGTTTCTTGGATGGTTTTTCAGGTTACTTTCAAATCCCAATAGCACCCGAAGACCAAGAAAAGACAACTTTCACATGTCCCTATGGAACTTTTGCTTATCGACGCATGCCATTTGGTCTATGTAATGCCCCCGCAACATTCCAACGTTGCATGGTGGCCATCTTCCATGACATGATAGAAAAGACAATGGAAGTCTTCATGGACGACTTTTCTATCTTTGGAGATTCATACGACCAATGCCTCGATAACCTTGAACGAATGCTATCCCGATGTGAGGAAACTAACCTCGCCCTTAACTGGGAAAAATGCCATTTCATGGTAACGGAGGGAATAGTACTTGGTCACAAGATCTCAAGCGAAGGAATGGAGGTTGATCGAGCAAAAATAGACACTATTTCTCGATTACCACCCCCATCCTCCGTTAGAGCTATCAAAAGTTTCCTAGGGCATGCCGGATTTTATAGACGATTTATCAAAGACTTTTCAAAAATTTCAAGACCTCTAACGAAATTACTTGAAAAAGATGTCCGTTTCATCCTTGACAAGGATTGCAATCAAGCATTTCTTACACTTAAGGAAATGCTAGTCAATGCACCTATCATGATAGCGCCTGATTGGAAATTACCCTTCGAAATCATGTGTGATGCAAGTGACTTTGCAGTTGGAGCAGTCTTGGGACAAAGAAAAGAAAAGCATTTTCACCCAATTTATTATGCTAGTAAAACAATTAACGATGCACAAGAGAATTACACAACAACTGAAAAAGAATTACTAGCTGTGGTATTTGCTTTTGATAAATTTCGTTCTTATCTTGTTCTTTCTAAAACAATAGTCTATACAGATCATGCAGCCATTCGATACCTTTTCAAGAAACAGGACGCAAAACCCCGTTTGATTAGGTGGATTTTACTCCTCCAAGAATTTGATATTGAAATCAAAGACAAAAGAGGAGCAGAAAACACTGCAGCGGATCATCTTTCACGTTTAGAAGACCCAGCTTTGGAGGCAACTAGGGACGAGCATGTAGGTCCCCTTGATGTGTATGGATCTTCACAGAATTGTCTTTCCAATCAAGAGTGCGGAATCCTCTTGATCAGAATATAGCAGAATGAGTAGAAACAGAAATCACTTTCAATCCGGGTTTTCTATTGATTATCAATCAAACAAGAATTACAATCAATTAAAACCCTAACCACTATCAAATTCGTCTAAGTCTAGCTCTCACGATTCTAATGCCTCTCAAACTCTGTTTTAGCTGATTAACCTAAACCCTAATGCAAAGCCTTGTTTATATAACACAAGGTTGCAACATTAGGCTAGGGTTTACTACATGGGCTAGGCCCAAATCGTCCCCCATGACCCAATGTGGGTTTTGTTTAGCCCAAACTCTATTATTCTCACTAATACAAAGCTAAACCCGCTAACTGTTTATCGTTTAACTAATTACAAGATATCCAAAGACCAAATCTAAGCTGTTGTCACAAATATGCACCAACAGAGCAAATAAACGAAAAATTTCCAACGGAGTCCTTAGAAATGGTGGAATACAAGGAAGAACCATGGTATGCTGACTATGCTAATTACTTAGCTAGCGGTATAGTCGCCAAAGGATGGGCACATCACCAAAGAAAGAAATTCTTTGCTGATGTAAAGCATTACTTTTGGGAAGATCCTTATCTTTTCAAAATATGTGCTAACCAACTCATCCGAAGGTGCGTACATGGTAGTGAAGCAAGAAGAATTCTCCGCCATTGTCATGAAGGTCCATACGGAGGACATCATGGTGCCACTAGTACCGCACGAAAGGTATTTGATTCAGGGTTTTATTGGCCTTCCATTTACAAAGACGCGCAAAGTCTTGTCAATACATGTGATGCTTGCCAACGATCAGTAGAAATTAAATCTCGGAATGGAATTCCATTCAAAGTCAATGGCCAACGGCTGAAACTCTATCAAGGATTCATTGAGGATGAGGAGGAAGAAATCTCGCTTCAAACGGTCAACGAGTAAAAGCATCAACATCATACCTGGTAAGTTACGAATAAGCGGATGAACATCGAAACTGGTAAGTCTTCTAACCAAGTTTTGGGAAGACAGGGCACTCACACGAGCACTTAAAAAAATTTCAAAACTTTTGCTTAGCACGGGGCCGTGTCCGCGCAATTGTCGGGATAAAACCCCTTTTTCATTACAGTTACATCATTCCATACGCCCCGTTTCCCCAAAAACTCTCTGGCTCAGACGATTTTCCGCAGAATTCCGATGTTCCCTCTCGTTCTAACAACATCAAGGTATGATTCTACCACCATTAGTAGTTAGATTAGTTACTTGCATGTAGTTAAAACATCAAAAATTTGGGGAAAATCTAGGGTTCTTGAAGTTCATTCGGATCGAACCTCAAATTTTTGCATAAATCTGTTAGCATTAGTTTAGATTAGTGTTATGGGAAGTAAATCCACTTGTATTGTTCATAGATTCACCCGATTTCTCACAAAAACCTCAAACCCTTGTTTTTGAACCGAAAAAGATAAAATTGAAGGGGTAAACGGTTTGTTTAGGGAAAAACGGCACTTGGGGTTTCATTTTCGGGGGAAACCACACATACTTGACCAAAAATTTTCAGGTTTTCGAAACCGGGTCGAAAAATGAAATTTTAGAGTAACAAACGCCTGGACACGGGGTCGTGCCCGCTGAACACGGGGCCGTGTCTAGACCACTGTTTTCAGTTTTCTTCGAAAATCACACTATTTGGTGCTAACTTTTGTTGTATTCTTTCAGATGTCGAAGAAATTCACAAGGTTCAACGCAACTGAGCTCGATGCTAGGGCAAGATACGAACTTCTTCAAACTAGACCGAAAGAATACCCAAGACAAGCATGCATGGATCTGTTGGCATTGGTTAACCAACTTGACCGGTTTAACAACCTCGTTACCGGCCCATTGAGAGTCGCCCTAACAACTCGACTTCGTTCAGTGCACGGGTGCAATATGGAGTTCTATAGCACTATCACGTTCAATTCAAGGAGCGACCCTTTCGACAATGATGGGGTACAATTCAGATGTGGTGGAAATCGGTACTCGATTTCAATGGCATAGTTTGGGTCGATAGTTGGGCTGTTTGCGGAGGAAGATGCAGGTAATGAAGAGAACATCGGAGGAATGCGAGAGTTGGATGAGAACTAAGCTGAGGGACCCGCTCTACCGCTACATTCATACGGTCCTCGCTTACTCTCTTAGTCAAAGGCATGACAGTAGTGGCATTGTTGGGTTAAGAGATTTGGTGGTTCTTCACTGCATTCATACCCGAAGACACCTCGATATTCCATTTCTCCTGCTCCGAAACATGCATTTAAACCGGCTTGCTACTGCACCAACCCCTATCTTCTTCGGGGGGTGGATATACCGTCTCTTCAAGCACTTCGTGAACATACCTAGGTCTTTCGAGAGGAGCCCATGGTCGGGAAGAGTGGATGTACACATTTGCCGCTCCATGAACCTAATTTATGAGGCTGAAGACGGGTTAGTTAACTTCCAGAGAATGCAAGGGCATGCGTGGAACCCGCAAGAGGCACTAGTCCTTCACGCCCCACATCATCGTCAGTGCCAGTACCAACCCCACGGTGAACCAGGCCCATCCTCCTCACAAGGAGGTGGTTTTCCTAACTTTCAAAGTTTGCATGATTTGTTGCAGGAAAACCTCATGTGCACTAGGAACACCTACAACCTCGCAACAACACGTACAACCGGGTCGGAGCCATTAAGAGAAACATTTCCGATATTCAAGATGACATCGGGAACATCCGGGAGTACATGGCAGGGCATGGAGGGGGAGATGATGATGACGAGGCCATGGACTAGGCAGGTGGAGTAGGAGCAGGAGCGGATGGTTGGTAATCCCACAGGTTAACCTCTCCTTTCTATCGAACAATTTCCGGCCTGCGTGCCGAAGTGTTGAACAATTTACTTTCCCTAACTTCTTTTTATTTTTCTGCATTAGTTTTTAACTTTGTGACATGGATGATAAACTTTGGTAATTTAGGATGTTTGGAATGGTTTGGTATGGTGTTTATTGATAAGACAGGTACATACGATGCTTAGAGTACTAAACATTAGTACTACTAAAGCCGAGACAGGAAAACCAGAGCCAGAAACCTGCTTTTCACCTAAGCATATTGTCTACACGGGGTCGTGTCCAGCCGACACGCCCCCGTGCCTACTTCCCCAGACCTGCTGTTTGCACATTTTCGCCAGACACGGGGCCGTGTCCAGCCAACACGCCCACGTGTCCACCTTCTGTAAGTTTTTGTTACTGGCACCTGAAACGGGGTCGTGTCTTCCCGACACGGGGCCGTGTCCAGGCGCCCAGTAATATAAAATTTTGCTTTTTACACCTTTTTACACATTTAATCAACCAGAAAACTTATTTTTGGGACACATTGAGGACAATGTGTAATTTAAGTGTGGGGGGATGCTAAAACCTTGAATCTTGCAAGTCCTAATTAACAAGCCTTACACAAAACTCTATTGGAACCGCTAATCACCCCAATTTTTTTCAAAGAATTTTCATTTTCTTTTTACTTGTCTAGATTTAATTCGGGAATTTCAAGTTCTAACAAGGTTATATTTTTACAAATTTACAACCGATAGCGTTGTGATAAAAAGAACCAACATAAGAAAATTATGAAAAGGCATAACAAACTAGTTAAAATTTGATTATATATACTTGATCACATAAAAACTCATTCCCACAAAAGTGAGTTTTGAGCCTTTATTGAGCATACAAATACATATCTTTAAACTAAATGCTCATTTTTCGTTTTTTTGTGTGAATAGCCGCTTGGTTCTTACGACTCTAGAACTTGCCACGACAATGCATTCCCAGTCCTTACCAACTTAAACCTGAGTAAGTAAATGATGGAGGCATTAGGACTAACCCTTTTTATTTCTACACCATTATTTTTCTTTTTTTTACCACCTACCCAAAATCCCCCTAGTTAACCCCTTTGAGCCTAAACCTTTTCATTTCTTAACCCAAAACAAACACCCTTTTTACCCACCTAAACCCTTTTTTCATTTTAACCCTTTCTTTTAGTAACAAAGATCGGTTTTTCTTATGACTTATGGAAGAAAAAATATGAATGATGATGAAACCAAATAAACAAACAAGTTTATCAAAATAACTTTGGTTGAAAGAAATGGTTCATCAAAATAAAATAAATTGTCAAAAATAAAAAGTCTTTCAAAAACCGATGCTTTTTACGCTTTTCGCCCTTTTACTAACCACTAACCCAACCACCCACCTTTAGCCCAAGCCTAACCCTTCACCCAAAAAAAAGTCCTCTTGATAAGTACAAAGGTATATAGTTAAAAAGGAGGAGGATTGATTGCTTGGCAAGCTTATGGTAGGAGTAAGTTCCATACCGCTCTCGAGTGATTCACTAAAAATACACCTTCGGCCGAGTGTTGAGTGATCCCCCGTGAGGTATGTGAACTTGTATATAAATGGAATTTAAAAAAAGGCATGTTATGCCCTAATAAGTAATTTATCTTATGAAACGTTTTTAATAAATCATGACGAATAAGATTGTAAATAAATAAAAATAAAAGTTAATAAAGAATCTTGGAAATCCCGACACTCTATGACAAGCCCAAAAACCTTCTCTTCTACCCATTCCATTTGGGAGTGAAAAAGCCAGATTATACGGAGTTTTGCTTGAGGACAAGCAAAGATTCAAGCGTGGGGGTATTTGACGTGCACAAAATGCAACATATAAATTACATCAATTGTGACATAAAACTAACCCTTTTGTCTTCCTTTTGTATTTTCAGGATTAAATGAGCTCAAATAAACAAAAGAAGCAAAAAGGCAGCTAAATCTAACACAAATACAAGAAAAGGAACAAACGTGGCATGCCCGGCCTCCCGACAACATCTTCCCAAGCAAAACAAGGAAACAGAGGGCTGAACACGCCCCGTACTCAATGACCACGGGGGCGTGCCCAAGTGTCAGCAGAAAAGACAAAGTTGTAGAAGCTTCCATCGCCACCACGGGGCCGTGCTCAGTGGACACGGGGCCATGCTCAGCGGACACGAGGCCGTGGTCAACTATAAGATTCGCGGAATCCAAGCAAATCTTGATAGTACAGATATGCTTCTACACACGGGGTCGTGCTCAGCGGACACGGGGGCGTGGTCAACTAATGCAGACAAACTGCATTTAATGAAGAAAGAGAGGAGGATGGACACGGGGCCGTGCCCGGGCTTCTGTTCAGCCTATAAATCGGAGTGCTTGGAGCTCTTTCTACTCATCCATTGGCATACCACCTCTCTCACACTTCACCCACCACCCACCACCATCACAACACCATCATCCACCACCATCATCCATTGTCCATCATAGAGTGTGTGAGTCGTCTCGGGATCCAAGATTGATCGTAAGAGTTCTTGACAATCAAAGGCCATATTTGCCTACGTCTCTTACATCACTTGGTGAAGACAAGTGTTTAGTGTAATACTTTTTATTTTTAATGTTTTGCACTTTTTAATTGGTTATGTATTAATGACTTTAATAACTAGTTTCTTATGTTGAAGGTGATTCTTCCTTATCGTTTGTCTGTGGTGTCTTGGCATTATTTTACTGTCTATATAAAATATAAGATTTTCACCATTCATATCTCCACGGTCTATATGGAGGTATGTTGGCTACCTGGTCGGGGGTTAAGGGAACGGTTTGGTAAGAGTCTTGCCATTGTTCAGTGTATAGATCTTGCAAAGGACCTGGGTCAAATTTAGTAGGACCTCCTTCAATACCCAACGGTATTGGATGGCGGGGGTCCAAACTCTTTGACCCCCTCATAAGTTAAACTACTATTAAAGCTTTAACCCAGCTACTTAGGACTGTATCCCTGCTGAATCAGACTACTTAGCCGATGGTAACGTCTCCTTCAAAAGAGGGGCCTACCACATTATGCATTAATAACTTAATTAATTATCTTTCAATAATCCGACCCTTTAGGACTGTATCCTTGCTGACTCAAACTACTGGGTTGAGGGTAACGTCACCTTCAAAAGAGGGGCCTACTACAATAACTAAGATAATCTCTTAAACAAGTGCAAAAAGTGCGAAAATAATCAAAGGTTACACTACACACGAGTCGGATCCAAGTGATTCATCTTGTCTATCTGTTTTTTATTTTTATTTTACTTTTCAGCATTTTAGTTAGTTTTATTTTTCTAGTTAAAAAACCTTTTTCTAACCTTTTTATTTGATTAGACGTTGACGATAAACCGGTACTAAAAGCTCTTGTGTCCTTGGACGACCTCGGTATCTTACCAACACTATACTACGTCCACGATGGGTGCACTTGCCCATATGTGTGTTTAGTGTTAGTAAATATCGTGTTTTATAAATTTAAAACTTGGCTAAAAAAGTGTAAAAAGGGCTTAAAATATACACCTAAAATATATCGCACTTCACGCGCATCAGTGTCCACCTTTTCAAGCTCACCAAAATCGTATTCATCAAACACTCGACCCGCCAATATGCTTATGCTTGACCCATGATCCACCAATGCCCTCTCAGTCTTGAACTCACCCAACTGGACTGGGATCATAGGCCCATTCTCCTCTTCATATTCAACACTTGCAACCAAACGGATTGCACCAATGGTCATATTTAAACGGACGGGTGAATCATTATCATCAACTATTACCCGTAGCCTCTACATCTGATTCTTCAATACAAACCTCATCTTGGGAATCCGCGATTGACTCAGATATTTGAGATTGTGAGTCCACTTGATTGTTGCTTCCTAACCTCTCGGACTCTCTTTTAACCCGCTCATTGCATAGTGCATTTATGAATTCACCTTGCTTGACTACATCTTCATATATCTGATATATATCAGGGATGTCTTGGGCGTAACTTGATGAGTCATATTCATTAAAATAACCATTGCCTCCATAACCATAGTCCTCAAAATATTCTGATTTTCTATTACAACCCCAATCTGCCTTGTACCGGTGACCATCATCCATCTCATAACCACTGTACTCCCAATTTGGGTCATGATGGTAGTCCATATCGTCGATCTCTTCTTGATATCTATCTTGATAAAAATAACTCTGGTAACCCGCATCTTCTTGTCTTTGCATATGTTGGGACCATACCCACTCATCAAATTCAGCCTTACTCTCGAACATTGGGCATATGAATGCCCAATGTCCTTGGCACCCACACCTTGTGCATGAAGCATATTCTTTATATTCCCATCTCACATTTACTGCACAAGTAGCAAACGAAAAGCAGTACCGAACAAAAAGAAAACAAAGACAAAAGTGAAAGAAAAAAAACAAACTAACTAGAAATGGCAAATACTTTTTGGATATTTTTTTAGTATTTATGTAAAACGAAAGCAAACAAACAAAACTAAACTAAACTAGCACTAAGCGCATGACTCCCCAGCAACGGCGCCATTTTGATGTCTGTCGTTATGGACATGCAAAAACCTAATTAACCTAGGCAGCTAGGGTAAGCAGGGTATCGAATCCAGAGGAGTCTGTGGTTAATGCTAATTATTATTTGTTTGTAAATATTTGAATTACTTTGAGAACTTGCTAGATAACTATAAAAATAACTTTGAGATTGTAAAAACAATGATAGAATAAAATGTGGTTACTCCGGGATTTTGATTCTGTAATTACTAATAAACCAGTTCTGATTTTATTGGATGCTGTTGATTAAATAGTAAATCTGTCACATCTACCAATTACCTATGCAGTTCAAAATCTTAATATTAATTGATCAGATAAATATTAAAACAAACATACATAGAAATCATTCAATCAACAAAAGCATAGTTGGATTCAAAACATAATTATAACTCTGACTGTCACTCAGGATTTGTCTGTCACACAAATTATATAATCACGCAAATAGTCGGCTGTCACCCGACTACAAATCCAAATCTCAATGCAAAACAAAAAATAGAATTAAAAATGTCTAACAAGAATCATTCATTCGAAGTGTCCACGAGAGATTTAGCCGTTCATGATGGTTGGTTGATCTTCAAAAGCCGGATACACGGTTGAAAGCATCTTCAATCTCCTTAATGTGTAGGTCGTAATAATGATGTGATAATAATAAGTCATGACCTATCACCACGTATGGCGGCTGTAAAAGTCGTCCCCTTCACGTGAATATGGCTCACCTATTCGGCCCAAGTGTGATGATGATATGTTGATAAGAGAGCCCAAGTCCCCTCCGAATCGGCCCACTATTGTCACATGGACTCCTAAAATAGTGATGATGATGTTTATTAAAATTGTTGCCCCCACTCCCTTCGATGTCTGCCTTTTAACGAAGATGTGATTGTGTTGTTGACTTTTCCTATTGTGCCTCTCTCCAATTTATCATCTCACAGGTGCTCAATATATCTTTTAGGTTTTAGAACCCTTTAATTCAAAGAGCGCTACCATTGCCGTAGCCTACGGTGTAATAACCGTAGGTTACGGTTTTCACCTTCCGTCCACTCACGTCTTCCTTTATGACATATGTTACTTTTAATGATTGCCCAATATGTCTTTTTATCTCTATTTTCACGTGCATTTGATTTTTAGAGTTTATCAAACCTTTTAATACCTTTCAACACCCACTTGTGCGCTAATCTTTGTAACTCTTAGCCTATAATTTAGCATATGTAATTATGTAATTATTCATTACCTAGAATACGAGATTGTACACTGTTATATATATATATATATATATATATATATATTGGAATGAATATACAGAAAGGACCAAGCGATTACATTACATTCTCCTACATGGTATCAGGCCAACCCTAGGCCAACCTCTATCGCCACCTTCCTCATGCCGACGTCTTCTTCCTGTCGACCCCTCATCCCTCACTTTCACATACCCTTCTCTCCCCATGGATTCCAAGCTTCACCCGGCGGTTACCGTCACCAGCATCAAGACATGTATCCCTATCGTTCTTGAATCCGACTTGGCTCAATACTCGACGTGGTCGGAATTCTTCCGTATCCACTGCCGTGCATTCCTTATTTCTGACCATCTTCAACCACGCCCGAAAACCGATACTGCCGAAACCAGTAAAACCACCACCGATACCAACACTAACAAAACAACTTCCCCGAAGTCTCCTCTTGATTCGTGGGAGTGGCTGGATGCCATAGTCCTTCAATGGATCTATGGC
The DNA here is from genome assembly GCF_002127325.2 of Helianthus annuus. Lineage (NCBI taxonomy): Eukaryota > Viridiplantae > Streptophyta > Magnoliopsida > Asterales > Asteraceae > Helianthus > Helianthus annuus. Next base: position 154,286,826 of record NC_035437.2, on the reverse strand, counting down.
ACCATCTCCCCGGATCTTGTTCAAACAATAATGAAGAAGGGGTCCACTGCCTATGACGCGTGGGCTGCCCTAGAAGCCTTATTTCAGGATAACAAAGCCATTCGAGCACTCTACCTGAAGCAAAAGTTTAACTCTGCTCGTCTCGAAAATTTCTCTAACATGGCTGCATATTGTCAAGAACTTAAAGTTCTTGCTGATCAACTCAATAATGTTGAAGCTCCAGTTGATGATCAATCTCTTGTGTTACAAGCATTAGCCGGCCTCACCGATGCGTATGAAAGTGTTGCTACTGTCCTAGGCAACACCAAACCCCTGCCGTCTTTTAATGAAGTGCGTTCACAACTATGTATGAACGAGACCTGCAAAACTCACCAAGCCACACACTCCGCCATAACAGCCGGCTCGGCTCTCCACACCACCGCTCAACCTGCTACCACCAACCCTCGCTCACCTTCTAATGACTATCGCTCCGACACCTCTCACACCAACAACCGTGGTCGCGGTAACGGATGTGGCCGCAGGTTACGGCCGTGGACGCTCTTCTTGGAACCGCAATCGCTATCCCACATCCCCGAGCCCTCAGTTCTCGGCCCCTTTCACTTGGCTATATGGCCCCACTCCTTGGCCCAATACACAAAACCAAGCACCACAATGGCCAAACTGGGCCTCGGCCCCCTGCCCCTACCCGACCGTCCCACAGCCCAATCACACCAATAATTCGGGTCAAGGAATTCTCGGTGCCCCAACTCCGCCAACGCAGCCTACACTCCTACCGACATCGCTCAGGCAATGTACACGATGAGCTTAAACCCGCCCGATTGGAACTCTATGATGGATACCGGTGCTACGGGACATTATCTACAACCGTCAGGTACATCTCATTCTCATTTAAATAAGAGCACTAATCAATTTATTATTATCGGTGACGGAAGTACCATCCCGGTCACAGGTCAAGGCAACCTCACCTTACCACCGCCCTACCCGCCTTTTAAACTAAATAATGTCCTCTACTCACCTAAACTAATTAAAAACCTTATATCCGTTCGTCGGCTATGCACCGACAACGCTCTTTCTATAGAATTTGACCCATTTGGTTTTCTTGTGAAGGATCTCAAGACCCGGATCCCTATCCTCCAGTGCAACAGCAGCGGTGACTTGTACCCACTCCTGCCACCTCCTGCTTCACAACGGACCACACCAAGTACCTTTGCTGCCCTCACTCAACGCCTATGGCACCAGCGCCTAGGCCACCCGGGATCTAGTCTTTTACATTCATTGAAAAATTCTAGTTCTGTTTCTTTTGATAAACTTAGTAATAAAACATTATGTCATTCTTGTGTTTTGGGAAAAAGTGTTCGTTTACCTTTTACACAATCTACATCACACACGGTCGCACCCTTTGATATTACTCATAGCGATCTCTGGACATCGCCGGTGTTAAGCACTAGCGGTCACAGATATTATATATTGTTCCTTGATGATTATACAATTTTTTTGTGGACCTACCCAATATCCAACAAATCACAAGTATACTCTATATTCTCCACCTTTACAACCCAAATTAAAACTCAATTTGAACGCCCAATCAAAACATTTCAGTGTGATAACGGTACCGAATACATCAACCACAACTTCAAACAATATTGTACACAAAATGGCATGTTGTTTCGCCTCTCTTGTCCTCACACATCTTCTCAAAATGGTAAGGCGGAACGCAAAATCCACTCTATCAACAATATCATCCGCGCCTTACTTACCCACGCCCAACTTCCGCCATCTTTTTGGCATCATGCCCTTGACATGGCCACATACCTTCACAATATTCTACCTGCCAAAATTCTCCAAAACCATACCCCTACAGAAATTCTATATCATCGCACTCCTTCTTACGAACATCTTCGGGTGTTCGGCTCACTTTGCTATCCTTTCATCCCATCGACCATCACTCACAAACTTGCACCCCGGTCCCACCCCTGTGTTTTCCTTGGTTACCCCCTACAACACCGGGGGTATAAGTTCTATAACCTTCACACCAACCAAATCATCACATCTCATCACGTTATGTTTGATGAGACCATTTTTCCTTTTCACCACATCCACTCCTCACCACCCAAATACGACTTCCTATCCGCCCCCTTCACCCAACTGTCTGGTCCCACATCTCTCCCTCACTCGCCACACATACCCACCCACCAAATACTTCCCCAGCCGATTCCTCCCCAACGGCCTCCCCAAGCCCAACAGCCCATGCAACCGCCCCCACTAGCCCACCCCCTCAAAGCCCAACCCACTCCTTCACACCTCCCTCACCACAACAGTCCACTTCTCCCCAAGCCCAATCCCCTAATCCACCACAGTCTCACAGCCCTCACCCTCACCCTCACCCCCTACCACGACCCTTACCAACCCGCCACTAACCATTCCACCTGGCCCAACCAACCCGCCACCCAACCAACCAACCCGCTCCATGCGAACCCGAGCCATGGACGGCATTCATAAACCGAAACTACACTGTGATCTTCACACTACTACCATTATACCCATCCCCAAAAACCCAACCTACGCCTTGTCCTCACCGGAATGGTATAACGCCATGCTGACTGAATATAATGCTCTTATTGAAAATGAGACTAGCTTGGGAACTTGTTCCTAGACACCCGCAGATGAATGTTATCCGTAGTATGTGGTTATTTAAACACAAATTTAATTCTGACGGTTCTTTGGAACGTTACAAGGCTCGGTTAGTTTGTGATGGCAGGTTGCAACAAGTAGGGATTGACTGCGGTGAAACTTTTAGCCCTATGGTGAAACCTGCCACAATCCGCACGGTTCTCACCATTGCTCTCACCAAGGCATGGCCGGTTCACCAGCTCGATGTCACCAACGCCTTCTTACATGGCACTCTAAATGAAACCGTGTACATGTATCAGCCACTGGGATTCCGCAACAAGCAATTTCCTAACCACGTTTGTCGAATCAAAAAATCTTTATACGGTCTCAAACAGGCACCTAGAGCATGGTACCAACACTTTACCGATCATGTCCTTCATATGGGGTTTATTCAAAGCAAGAGTGACAGTTCTCTCTTCATACTTCACCATCACGAGCATACCGCCTACCTCCTTCTATACGTTGATGACATACTTCTTCGGACAAGCTTCGTCAACAACTCATGGCTAGTCTAGCAAGTGAATTCGCCATGAAAGATCTCGGGCCTTTGAGCTATTTTTTAGGAATTTCTGTTACTCGACACCACAACTCTATGTTTCTATCCCAACAGGCTTATGCCAATGATATTATTCACCGTGCGGGTATGCGATCGTGCAAACCAGTGGACACACTGGTTGACACTCAGCCGAAACTATCTTCCACCTCGGGAACCGCGTTTGAAGATCCCACTCTGTATCATAGCTTGGCCGGTGCCCTTCAATATATCACCTTTACCAGACCTGACCTAAGCTACGCAGTTCAACAGATTTGCATGCACATGCATGCACCAATGAACTCCCACTGGCAGGCCCTTAAGAGAATCATCATATATTTACAAGGCACAACTTCTTATGGCCTTACCCTTGAGCCTTCTCCCTCTATCGCTCTGACTGCCTTCATTGACGCAGATTGGGCTGGATGCCCTGACACCCGACACTCCACCTCAGGTTACTGCGTTTATTTTGAACCCACCCTTCTATCTTGGTCGTCCAAACGTCAACCAACTGTCTCTCGGTCCAGTGCGGAGGACGAATACCGAGGAGTTGCTAATGTCGTCTCAGAAATATGCTGGCTCCGCAACCTGCTTCTTGAGCTTCGCCACCCGCCCAACAAAGCCACGATCGTCTATTGTGACAACGTCAGTGCCGTTTATCTGTCAGGCAATCCTATTCAACACCAACGAACGAAGCACATTGAATTGGACATCCACTTTGTTCGTGAACAGGTTCAACGTGGTTTAATTCGTGTCCATCATGTCTCCTCTCGTCACCAGATCGCAGACATCTTCACCAAAGGGCTTCCTCGCGCTTTATTTGAAGACTTCAGATCCAGTCTCAGCATACGTAAACCTCCCGCTTCGACTGCGGGGGTATCTTAGCCTATAATTTATCATATGTAATTATGTAATTATTCATTACCTAGAATAGGAGATTGTACACTGTTATATATTGGAATGAATATACAGAAAGGACTAAGCGATTACATTACATTCTCCTACAGTAACTCCGCGGTATTACATGTTTTACCTGTAAAACCACAAACACACGTAGTTAACATATTCGAGGCACATTATCGCTGAAAATATAATAAAACACATAAAATAATACATTTTAAGGCACAGGTTTCACACTCTCCATCAGTTGATTCCACCAACATTTTAAGAATTCACTAGGTGTTTGATTAATGTATAGGGTGTTGCCATTTACACTTTAGAAAACATCTCAATAAATACCCATTATACTACCATCCTCTACCCATAATTAATTACCTAAGACTAACTACCATAATATTGGTTTTATGAATTTCTTTAGCAGAGTCAGTTAATTTTTATGTACTAATATTATGGTTTTTATATTTTTTTTATATACACACAAAGTTTAACAAAATGTAAATTTGTAGATAACACTATAATACGAAAAAAAATTAAATAAATAAAACAAAACAAAATAGATAACACCTCAGTAACTTCAAAAATTAACAAGTATCCTCAATATGTATAAATTTTTTATCAGGGTTACAAGGGCTGAGTTGTTTATAAGATTCTAGACGTTTCATATACATATTTTGCCATCCACCATGAATGACCCTTAACCCCCAAATACCATGCGCCTTTATGAATACTTTCCCACCAATTTTCAATGGACAATTTATTTTTTTTGCTCCCGGTATCTTTAGACGTGGGGGTGTGGTTCGGGAGGCTGATGTGGAGGTCTTCCCCGATCGGAAACACACCCCCCCCGAACGGTGATCGGTGCACTCGGTAACTCTTTCCCGATCTTCCCGAAGAGAATGAAGGTGATGTTGTGATGGAAGGGGAAAGGGGAATTGACGACGGGGGTAGCCCAAGGACAAATAAAACTATTAATATGCAAAGAGCTTAAAAGGTTGAAAGGTTCATCGGATGAAAAGCTGTATAATGAGGGAATCGAGGAACAGTAACTAGTCATGTCCACCAACTCGTCCCACCAACTCACGCTCACCAACTCACAAAGTCAGAGCAGGTCTGCACAGGCACACCCTATTAACCAGGGGTCCAAAGCCTTCAACCCCAAAAGGGGAAACCCTCCATAAGCAAACAGGTCTCACTAGTATAGTCCATGCCATTTCGAGAAGTGTCTTCCACTATAAGAAGACAGCTCAATAACACTTCAAAGACATTCCGAAAAGCACAGAGATTCCTTAATCTCTTGTCATTTGAGGAGTTCTTGTCACTTCCAAATAACTCTCCATCATATTCATCTCATTCATTCCATTTGCTTTCTTTTCTGGATCCGAGTCAACCTTGGAGAAAGAACTTCAAAGCAAATAACTCAAACATACTAGTGAACCTCCTTCCACGTTTTGCAAACGTGGAGGGACCCCGCGACCTGCGTTAGGCAAAACTGAACCCTTCAGCCCTTTTGCCTGACCAGCCCAGCTACCATCCTTGGTCCCGTATTTGTTGCATCAACAAGTTGGCGCCCACCGTGGGGCTACGCCGCTGTTTCTCCTCAAAAGAGACCTGGTACGTGTAGCTCCTTCCATTCCAAACCACTATGTCAGAAAGTGGATCTCCGGGAGAGGTAAACCAGATCCCTAACACCTCTACCCCAGGAAGTGGTCAAGCTCACACAACAATAACAACGCCTTTTTCAACTCCGGGGAGTACACCCGAGTTCCTCACCTTTAACACACCAACCCCATCCAGATCTGGAGCTCCGTCTCCCAACGTTGGTGTGTCTGACACTCCGACACGCGTTGAACTTACCCCCGAGGGGGTCGCTCATAACTTCCTTGAGCTGAGATCACTTCTTAACCAACATGTGAACAGAGAAAGGGAAAAGGGTGTAAGGATTCGTCTAGATTACGACGAACCTGAGCCAACGTTATCTCCTGGACCACCTCTACCACCCTTCGTTACAAGAAGTGAAGCCGGTCCTAGCAACCCTTCAAACCTTCACCCTTATCTGTCCACTGTGACAAACCCCACTGTTCATCCCATTCTCTCTTCCCAACCAACTGTTAGTGGTACTCCTCTGGGACACGAGTTAACACTCGACCAACTCCTACAATCCCCGGTGACCAGTTGTCCCACTTCTCTAACTACCACGTGGGAGCAAGCCCTATCCGTGCTCCCTTTAGCACGAAGTGCTGTGGCCAGCACCCCCCTTGGGGTAAGTTGCTCAGTTGGGCCGGGAAACCTTCAAGGTTTCAATTTCATACCCAACATGATGTCTCAGATGATGGCCAACTTCCCCTGGCAACACTTCATCAATCAGGTGCTTGCCACCCAGGGAAACCCTGGCAACAACAACAACGTAGGTACAAGACATGAAGAAGATCTGGCTAAACCTTACAAGCCAAGTAACCTTTCATGCTTTTCTAGACAGATAGCTGATTATGATTTTCAGTCTAAAATCAAGATGCCAGCTCACATCAGAACGTATGATGGGACTGAAGATCCCGAAGATCATCTTCAGATCTTCACTGGAGCTGCTCGAATAGAAAAATGGACGAACGCTGAATGCTGCCTGATGTTCATGCAGACTCTTGTTGGGTCCGCTAGAATCTGGTTCAACGACCTACCAGCTCAAAGCATTCGAAGCTTCGACGATCTCAGCAGAGGCTTCCTAGCAAACTTCTCCCAACAAAGGAGATACGTTAAAGACGCGACAGTGATCTTCCAGATAAAACAACGAGATGATGAAAGCCTACGAGCATTCATTGAACGGTACAAGAAAGAAGGGCTAACTTATGTGGGGGCTGATGAGAAAATGAGGGTTGCCGGTTTTATGAACGCCATAACCTCTAAGTATCTCACACGAGATTTCAACAAATCTCTACCCAAAACCTTGGAAGAAGCCCTTGAAAGAGCCGAGGCTCACATCCGAGGAGAGGAAGCTGTTGATATCAAAGAACAAAGAAAAAGGGGTTCTGGTTGGCGAAGCAGCAGCCCAGCCAGAAAGAGAGGAAACTTCAACTCTTACGACAGACGCTCAAAGGGTTCAGACCCTCGAAGGGTTGAAGGGCGAAACCCTCCAAGCAGAGATAAGAGTATGAGTTTCACTCCTCTCACCAAAACCCCTCAAGAAATCCTGGCAACGGAAGAGGTCAAGCAAAACTTCAGACCTCCCAGGCCTCTTCCCAAAAGTCGGAAAAACGAGAACTCCACTCAGTTCTGTGAATTCCATGAAGAAAAGGGACATCACACCAACGATTGCTTCCAGCTGAAAAAGAGAATTGAAGAGGCTGTCAAATCAGGAGAACTTGCCCACCTGGTCAAGGGAGTTCGAGACAAGATGGCTGAAAACAAAGGGAAGGAAGTAAACATGGTATGTTCTGACGAAAAGGTCCCGTACAAGAAGCGACGGTTGGAGGATTGGGAGCTTCAGTGTGTCTGCTTCCCCCCAACAAGGAAGGACCCGCTCCCTGGTCCCCTTGTGGTTGAAGCCATCGTGGGTACCTTGCAAACATGCAAAGCATACATAGACACGGGAGCAGCCACTGAAATCATGTTCGAGAAATTTTTCAATCAACTAAGCAACGAGGAGCGTTCAAGGCTTCAACCCTCCGGGACCTCCATAAAGGGTATCGCTGATATAACCCTGAAGCCTTTGGGGCAAATAACCCTTGATGTCTGTCTTAAGGAGGGATCAAAGGAAAGAACCCGATCATTAACCTTCGTGGTTATCAACATCCCTTCCAATTACGACGTAATCATAGGGAGGCCCGGACAATGTGCATTTTACATGGCTGTATCTATTGGCCATGGCACCGTCAAGTTTCCCACTGAGAGAGGGATTGCAACCCTTCAACCCTCTCAGGAAGCTTACCTGATCGAAGGAGAGAGTTCCAATGGCGAGAAAGACAAGCAGGGGTTAGTCATCAACCCTAAGTACCCCGAACAGCGGATAAGGGTCAACCCCAACCTCTCTCAAGATACTCTTTCATACCTTGAAAAGCTGCTAAAACATCACAGCGATGTGTTCGCCTGGTCTCCCGAAGACATGACCGGGATCCCTCGAAGCATTGCTGAACATGAGCTAAGAATACCACCGAATGTCAAGCCAGTGGTTCAAAAGAAAAGAAGTTTGGCACCTGAAAGAAGCCTGGCAGCTTGCCAAGAGGTTGAAAAGCTTGTATCAGCTGGCATTCTCCGAGAGGTTAAGTATCAATCATGGATTGCTAATCCTGTCATGGTCCGGAAACCCGACAACTCTTGGAGAATGTGTATAGATTTCAAGGATCTTAACAAAGCTTGTCCTAAAGATTGCTACCCGCTCCCAGAAATTGACCTTAAGGTTGATTCCCTCACGGGATACCCGTTCAAATGCTTCCTTGATGCATACAAAGGCTATCACCAGATCCTCATGAAAGAAGAGGATGAAGAAAAAACGGCTTTCCACACAGACAAGGGCATTTTCTGTTACCAAAAGATGCCTTTTGGCCTCAAAAATGCAGGAGCCACTTACCAACGACTCGTCGATAAAGCCTTCGAAAGCCAAATTGGAAGAAACATGGAAGCATATGTCGATGACCTGGTGATCAAAAGCAAAACGGAATACCAGATGCTTGACGACATCCAAGAAACCTTCAAGAATCTTAGAAAAATCAACATGAAGCTTAACCCGGAAAAATGTTCGTTCGGATTTGATGAAGGAAAATTCCTGGGTCATATTGTTGGAAAACAAAGCATCAAGGCCAACCCCAACAAAGTAAAAGCTGTTCTCGAAGCTAAACCACCAAGAACCAAGAAGGAGGTTGAAAGCTTGAATGGGAAGCTTGCAGCCTTGAAGCGTTTCACCTCAAAACTGGCCGAAAGGTCTCTACCATTCTACAAAACGCTCAAGAATTGTTCAGATAAGAAAGATTTCAGATGGACCGATGAGGCTGATGAAGCTTTCAATCAAATGAAGCAGCACCTTGCTTCACTGCCAGATATTGCAGCACCAGAAACCGGGGAGCTCATATCGGTGTACCTCTCAGTCGCCGACGAGGCCATCAGTGCAGTCCTCACCATTGAAAGGGACAAGGCTCAGGTACCCGTCTATTTTTTCAGCAAAACTTTAAAACTAGCTGAAACCAAATATCCTCCCCTTGAAAAACTAGCCCTAGCCTTGGTCCAAACAGCCAGGAGGCTTAGAAGATACTTTCAAGCACATCCTATACAAGTGGTCACTGACCAACCTGTCAAGAACGTGCTTGAAAAGCCTGAAAACTCAGGTAGATTGGCAAAATGGGCAGTGGAACTAGGTGAACATAACATCACCTACGTCCCACGAAAAGCAATCAAAGCTCAGGTTTTGGCTGATTTCCTAATAGAAGTTCCAAGCCAAAAGACTGAAGAAGTAAACACCACAACCACTGAACCCTCCAACCCTGAAGCCTGGAAACTGTTCACCGACGGGGCTTCAAGCGTTGAAGGGTCAGGAGCTGGTGTAATCCTAATCAACCCTGAGGGGCTAGAATTCACATATGCTCTTCGTTTCAACTTTCAGACCACTAATAACGAGGCTGAATACGAAGCACTGATCGCTGGCCTCCGGCTAGCCAAAGAAATGAAAGTCAAAAAGCTTGAAGTGTTCACTGATTCGCTACTAGTATCAAGCCAAGTCAATGACAGCTATGTCGCCAAGGAGCCCAACATGAGAAGGTACAAAGAAAAATCGAAGGAATTAATGAACACCTTCCAGGCATGCAACATCAAACAGATTCCAAGATCCCAAAACAAAAAGGCTGACGCCTTAAGCAAGTTAGCGTCCCTCACATTCGCCCACCTCACAAAAAAGGTGTTGGTTGAAGTGTTGAAGGCTCGTTCAATTGACGAATTGGAAGTACAAGATGTGGTCACCGAGGAAGATCCAAATTGGATGACTCCCATAAAGAAATTCCTTCAAAACAACGAACTACCGAGTGATCAAATAGAAGCTGAAAGGGTAAAGATCAAAGCAAGACAATATGTGTTGCAAGGAGAAATCCTCTATAAAAAAGGATACCTTGCACCATTGCTAAGGTGTGTGGGCCCTGAACAAAGCAAGTATTTGGTTAAAGAAGTGCACGAAGGAATATGTGGAGCTCATTTCGGAGCTAGGTCGGTGGTTGCAAAACTCATGAACTTGGGATATTTCTGGCCTTCAATGCATCGGGATACCGTCGAACAATTGAAGAAATGCGATGCCTGCCAAATCCACTCCCCAATACCAAAAAGTCCAAAACATGACTTGGTCCCCATAACTTCAGCATGGCCATTCCATAAATGGGGAATGGACATTGTTGGACCATTCCCTCCAAGCAAAGGGGGAGTAAAATTCCTGTTGGTAGCAATTGATTACTTCAGCAAATGGCCAGAGGTCAAACCCCTTGCCAAGATCACAGGAAAACAAATCATAGACTTTGTATGGGAGAATATCATATGCCGCTATGGGCTGCCAGGGGTAATCGTCACCGATAATGGGAAACAATTCGCTGAGAAACCCTTCAGCCTTTGGTGCAAGGAGTACAGGATCAACCAAATCTTCAGCTCAGTGGCTTACCCGCAGTCAAACGGTCAGGTTGAAAGGACCAACAGAAGCATAGTGGAAGGCATCAAAACAAGATTGGGGAGATACGAAAGTAATTGGCTGGAAGAATTGCCTAGCGTTTTATGGGCAATCAGAACAACAGAAAAAGCAAGTCACAGAAAAACACCTTATAGCTTGGTATTCGGATCCGAAGCCGTAATCCCCGCTGAAATAGGAGTTGTAACCCAACGAATTGTCAACATGGATCCCGAGGTAAACACACAAGAGACCATGTTGAACTTACAACTCTTAGAAGAGGCCCGGGATCAAGCAGCAATACAAGAAGCCAAATACAAGCAAAGGATGGAAAGCTATTACAACAAGAAGGTCAAGAACGAACGATTCAAGCCAGGGGATCTTGTCCTCAGAAACAACGAAGCAAGTAAAAAAGAAAATCAGGGAAAACTAGGACCGAAATGGGAAGGTCCATACACCATCCTCGAAGCACACAAAGGAGGATCCTACAAGCTGGGAGATCTAGAAGGCAAAAGGCTCCCAAGGCACTGGAACGGAAAAACTTTAAGAAAATTCTATGTTTAGAAAGTTGGGTTTGTATGAAAACAAGAAACCTTTTGTAAAAGCAGATACTGCTTGAATGAATGAAATCATTTTGTCAAACTTGTCTTCCTATCCTAATATCAGGTTGAGAACCTAGCAAAAAACTCCATGGCAAGGGCCATGTAAGGGGATGAGCTCCCAGGCCACATCGCTCAATAGGTTCAAGGGTTGAATGGACCTATATAAGGGGTGAGTTCCTAAATCAATACAACTCCATGAGACTTCTCAAAGGAAAACAATAGTGTCTCATAGACAGGTTTGAACAGCCTACACCAATCGTTCCTTAAGTCTAAAAAATGTACTCAATAAACAGACTTACGAAATCAAACAAATTACAACAAAATAAAGAAAAGGATAGATACTACGTCTTGATGATAAACACTAAGGCAAAGTGACTGCAGCACTGAACCCTTTAAAGTGTAAAAAACATAAAGACAAAGTAAACAAAGACAAGACAAGAGAATAAATAAACAAGCCTATCAACCAAACATATAAACCAAACTAGAAGCCAGACAAAGTTCAACCAATAGTTGCTAAGCCTGAAAGGTTAAAGGCTTCAACCCATCAATAGCTATACAAAAGGCTTTAAGGGTTGAAACACCACAAAGCAAACCGAGCAAATGAAACAAACAAAAACACCAACAACAACCATCATGTCATAAGTTAGAAAGGCCATAAAAGACCTTCATAAGACAGTTAAAGCAAGCCCTAGTGACTTGCAAATAAAACTAATGTTCAACGGCCATATAGGCCCAACCAACCAACCATGGGAACCTTAAGGGTCCCCAAAACCTAAACATTGTTTAAAACATTACAAAACATAAAATGTTTGCTAAGAAAGCTACGAATAAATGTCAGTTATCAGAGGGTTTAGAACTTTCACCCTTAGACTTTTTGGCTTTCTTGGTCTTCTTCACCTTGGGACCTTCTTCACCACCAACAGCAGAGGTTTCCAAACCGACATCCTTCGAGGTTTCAGGCAGGCTCGAAAGGGTATCATCACTATCCCCAGAGTAGGACCTCTTCTTTGACAAGGAACCCAAAACCTCAGCACAAACCTTCTCATTTAACCCCTCAGGCTTCAACCCCTGTAAAACAGACAAAGGCTTACCAAAACAAGAGGATACTTCATGAATGAAGGGGTAGGTCAGCCTCTCCATCTGCTCAACAGAAGCCTTGAAGACATCAGAAGCCTCAGGGCGAAACATGGGTGACTTCTCCAAAGGTTGCCCAGATTCATGAAGTTTATAGCCAGCAGTAAGGCCTTGATGCTTCCCCAGGTTCAGCAGCTTTGTGTAAACATCACCAAGGGCAGAGTTAAATTCCTTAGAGTGCAAAAGATAAGTCACAACCTGCTGAAACCCATGCTCGATCAACCACTGATTATCCGCAGTCACCTGACCAACGGAAGCCTTCAACCCCTCCTTTTCTTCACGAAAAGCCTGCTGCTGGACAGATAAGGCCTCTCGATCAGCCTTCAATTTCAACAAATTTGCTTCAAAACTTTTCCTCAGGTCACCCATCTCAATGGCATGCATCCTCTTCAGATCATCAACCTCCTTCTTCCACGCTGCCTCCTTCTCTGCAAACCCAGCCACTTCCTTCTTCATCGATGCTAGGGAGGATTTCATTTTGTCCTTCTTCTTAGAAAAATCCTCATACTCCCGCATCCTTTGGCGAAAGCGTGTAATCCCTTGGGGAAGCATGGCAGCAAGGTTGCAAGTAGTTAAAACCATGCGAGATAACATAAAGTCATCGTCCATCTCAGCAATGGTTTCACGAACAGAGGGAGGAGCAAGATGACTAAGAGCATCCTCACAAACGGCAGCATCCTTGAAGGTATCATCATTCTTCACTTGCCAAGCAGGCACATAAACACCTTCAGGGTCCAACCCTCCAACGTCCCTGCTTGATGATTCTTGAACAGGAGTAACCTTCTTACCTCGAACCTTCTTGCCATGAACAACCAACTCCTTATCTTGTTCAACACCCGCTTCAACCTGATCCTCTGAAACCTCAATATCATCAGTCAAATCCACTGGCTCAGTGGAAGTGGATTGAGGCCCAGCTTTCAGCAAACGACGAGAAGATCGGCGACTTGAAGACTTAGGGGCAGTAGACTTGGTAAAACCCTTAACATTGGCAACATTAGCATAACCCGTACCCTCAAACCTTTGCTCAGAAGTTCTCACCACAACATTCTCACCCGGAACAGTTGGAGCATCTTCAAAAATAACATCGGACGTATCGTCACTCTTGATGAAGTCCAAAGCAGACATAACTGCCAAAAAACAAACAAAGAAAAATAAGTCACAAACAAAGTAAAGTAAAAAGGCATAAAAGGGGAAAATGCATACCAACGCCATTTCTCATTAACACCGGATCACGATCGGCTTTTGCCCAAATATTACTAACCCCTAAAAGCACTAACAAATGTTCGGGAAAGGGACGAACCCTCGAAGGGCACCCCCGAATGGCTGAAAGAAAGGCATCGTTCAAATCAGACTCAGAAGGTTCCGGATTATTGAGAACAGCATCCGGACGCCTCCATATCATTTTAAAAGGGATGATAGAATCAGAAACCCAGAAAAACTGATCCTTCCAGGACCCAAGGGTTGTAACCATTGACGAAACAAGGCAAGTATCAACCTTTGTCGCTTCAAAAGTAAACCAATCGCCATTTTTGGCTAAACGAAAAAACCTCTGAAAAAGCAACAGAGATGGATCATAGCCAAGAGCACGACAGAGCACTTCAAAGTGCAAAACCCTAGCCATTCCTTTTGGATGAACTTGCCCAAAAGATACTCGGTAATACTCAAGCAAGTTTAGAATAAAAAGCGAGAAAGGGTAACGAAGATTGGACCATTGAAAATGGCGACAATACAAAGCAATCGAACCTGGAATCGGTTTGTCAATAGAAACATCACAAGAAGGGGCGGTGGGATTAAACTTTTTATCGATACCATATTCAAGGCAAAATAGGTCTACCTCCTCTTGGGTCATCCGAGAGAATGACCTCGCTAAATCCTTAAGGGCACCCATGATCGGAAAAAGTAAAAGTGAAAATGGAGAAGAAAACTAACCTGAGGAAGGAAAAACTGTGAATGATTGAAGGGAAAATGATGAAGTTTTGTAAATGTAAAAATGAATATAAGAGTAAAGTAAGGGTATTAAAGATAAAAATAAAAATCTCTGCCAATCCGCCGCCTGACACATGTCAAATCAACTGTCAAATCGATTAAATTTCAAAATTCAAAAAAGTAACCGCCTCAAATCCTTCAAGCCTCCAAACAACGAACCCTTGAAGCCTTTAAAAAGACATGCATAAAAGTCAGAAGTCTTTGAGCATAATGCCCCAAAAACCTCTGACTTGGGGGGCTGACGACGGGGGTAGCCCAAGGACAAATAAAACTATTAATATGCAAAGAGCTTAAAAGGTTGAAAGGTTCATCGGATGAAAAGCTGTATAATGATGGAATCGAGGAACAGTAACTAGTCATGTCCACCAACTCGTCCCACCAACTCACGCTCACCAACTCACAAAGTCAGAGCAGGTCTGCACAGGCACACCCTATTAACCAGGGGTCCAAAGCCTTCAACCCCAAAAGGGGAAACCCTCCATAAGCAAACAGGTCTCACTAGTATAGTCCATGCCATTTCGAGAAGTGTCTTCCACTATAAGAAGACAGCTCAATAACACTTCAAAGACATTCCGAAAAGCACAGAGATTCCTTAATCTCTTGTCATTTGAGGAGTTCTTGTCACTTCCAAATAACTCTCCATCATATTCATCTCATTCATTCCATTTGCTTTCTTTTCTGGATCCGAGTCAACCTTGGAGAAAGAACTTCAAAGCAAATAACTCAAACATACTAGTGAACCTCCTTCCACGTTTTGCAAACGTGGAGGGACCCCGCGACCTGCGTTAGGCAAAACTGAACCCTTCAGCCCTTTTGCCTGACCAGCCCAGCTACCATCCTTGGTCCCGTATTTGTTGCATCAACAGGAATGAAGGGGAACCACAACCTACATATGGGGGAGTAGTGATGATATGGACTAGAAGGTGATGTGGAGCCTAGGTGACCATGGGGAAGGGAGAATTTAAAATCAATAACCATTTAACAAGTTGAAGGTGATCTTCAAAAGCCGGATACGCGGTTGAAAGCATCTTCAATATCCTTAATGTGTAGGTCGTAATAATGATGTGATAATAATAAGTCATGACCTATCACCACGTATGGCGGCTGTAAAAGTCGTCCCCTTCACGTGAATATGGCCCACCTATTCGGCCCAAGTGTGATGATGATATGTTGATAAGAGAGCCCAAGTCCCCTCCGAATCGGCCCACTGTTGTCACATGGACTCCTAAAATAGTGATGATGATGTTTATTAAAATTGTTGCCCCCACTCCCTTCGATGTCTGCCTTTTAATGAAGATGTAATTGTGTTGTTGACTTTTCCTCTTGTACCTCTCTCCAATTTATCATCTCACATGTGCTCAATATATCTTTTGGTGATGTGGAGCCTAGGTGGCCATGGGACAACTCAAATGAATTTGTCCTCCCTTATAAGTTATAAGAAAGGCTGAAACTGAAGTACGTTATAGAAGATCACCAGGAAAAAAAAAAGCTATACCAGGTTTTCAAACATAGTAGATAATGTTTTTTGAAATGAGATCGTATTCTTACCATTGCTTTACTTTTTTCAGTGAAGATCGAGATGAAGGTGGTGGTAAGAGAATCAACCATGGTGAGACACGCAAAGGAGACACCAATCATAAAGCTATGTACCTCTAGCCTCGATCGCAATACCCCGAATAGTCACACACTAACGGTGTATTTTTACCGGCCCAACGGTGCTGCCAACTTCTTTGACACAAAAGTGATGAAGGACGCTTTGAGTAGGGCTTTAGTTACGTTTTACCCACTGGTAGGGCGATTTAAACTAGGTGAAGATGGTCGGGTTGAGATTGATTATCTAGGACAAGGGGCGTTGTTTTTGGAAGCCGAGTCGGATGGCATTATAGATGATTTTGGTGACTTTGCGCCCACATCAGAGTCCTTGAAGCTCATTCCGATGGTCGATTCCTCGCTGGGAATTGACTCATATCCGCTATTAATCTCCCAGGTATTGCAGATCTCAAAAATAGTTCTACTTAAAACTAGGGTTGTCTAAAAAGCTTGCGGCTCGGAGCTTACTCGAAACTCGCTCGTAGCTCGGAAAGTCACGCTTGATGTATGGCTCAGTTTAAAACTGCGCCGAGCCAGCTCGGATTGGTTAGAAAGTGAGCCTAGCTCGGCTCGTAACGAGCCAGTTTGGCTCGCTTGCTAGCTCGGCTCAGATTATTTTACTTTGAGTAAATTACTTTTTGAGTCCCTGTGTTTGTACTTTTGATTTTGGACTTAAGTGGTTAACACCACTAAAACACTCAAAAAATAATTTACTCTTTTACTTTTCATATATTTTATTTTATATACATTATAATATATCACAAAAATCTGATTATTATTTGCATGTATTTAAGACTTTATTTTTTTATCTATAGAATATGTGAATGTTGATTACCATACTAATAAATTTATATTGGATTTCGTTGAAATAAAGAACTAATTTTGTGTTTTGAACTTGATTTTGGCTTGTAATGTATTAGGTTGAGTTTATTTTGTATATGTTCTTTTAAACTAGTGAAAAATATTTTAGACTACTCAATTTTGAAAGCTATGTACTAATTTTTCTTTTCAAAATCGAGCCAAACCAAGCTAAGCCCGAGCTTAAACTTCTAGCTCGATTTCAAATCCGAGTTGAAGAGGTATGGTCCCAATTCCCTGCCTACATGGCAGGGACCACACCACCTTTGAGCATACATGGCGACCACATCAGCAAAGCAATCCAGAAGCTTCCAGAAGCTTCTTCTGGAAGACTTGCAGGTGGTACCAAAGATGCTCTACCAGACAAAAAGGACAACACGTGTCACCACTCGCAGAACGCCACATAGGCCTGCGGCAAATCAGGAGGCAGGGCTGACAACACCGGTACGAGGTCTCTAGCGTGGGCAAATGAAAGAATGCCACGTGTATCGCTACACCTGCCGTGACAGAGCAGACCAAGAGGACATTCCCTTGGTCGGACAGCTGGCACGCGCACACAGCTGGCACAGCTGCTCCTCCTTCCCTCACCCTCCGGCTATAAATAGGACCCTTCATCATTCAGGTTCAGGATCTTTCTCACTCTATACTCACTCTATGCACACACTGTTTAATTTCTCTCAGAACAGTACTTATTCTCACGCCGGAGCCTGGTTAAGAGGGAAATCCCCTTTCTCCCCCTCTTAACGAGACTGACGGTGGTTACTGTTTTGCAGGTCACGAGCCATTGTTACGAGTAAGGAAAAAGGTTGAACCCCATAGACGAAATAACCCCATTGATTAACCCTGTGCTAATCAGTGTTTCATCATTGGCGCCATCCGCTTTTTGCAAAACCAATCTCACCTCTTTTCTTTCTTGAAAAACACTCGTAAAAAATGGCTGAACAAACCTCTCACACCCAGTCGATGGAGAAGTTTCTTCCTTCGAGCTCGTTTCGGACACAGCACACGTCCAAAGGGGTCAAAGGAACGAAACCATCCAAGAGGGACAGCTGAACAACGATTTTCCTCCTATCTTTGGAAGCGCGTCCAGGGTTGTTAGCCAAACAACAACTGGACCCACTTTCCAAACTCCAGCCAGGATAATCACTCAAACCACAAACGGAGCCACGTTCCAAACTCCCACGGGGGTGTTGCAACAAACACCTCCACCAATGCAGACACTAAGCCATGGAGCCGGCCCCTCAGCTCCATCGGAACAAGCACAACTCAATTATTCTGCACTTTTAGGGCTACCCGAAGGAAAAACTCCGGCTTCCTGGTATGCCGAACAAATGGCGTCCATAAACCTCGTTTATACGCAGCTCAGCGCGCAGCAAGCTTTGCTCCAAGCACAAGCTAACCAGTCAGCATTTGTAACTCCACGACCAAGGTCTCTGAGTACACATACAACTCAGCAGACTAACGCGTGGAACCTACGTCCGGAGAAAGGACCAGTGCAAAATGTGAGAAGACCAAGCGCGCCCGACACGCGCGACACTTATGGCGAAACAGAAAGCAACTTTGTGCAAAACTCCAACTTGCAAAGAAGACCGATCTAAGCTCGGTTGGGCGCGCGCAACATGAATACAGAATGGGATGAAGAAGAAGACGACCCAACATACAAAGGGGGAAACCACAGTGTTTAACAGACTTCATCCAGAGCACGAAGCATACAAGCCGTCCAAGGGCGCAGGGTATAACCCAAAAGCAGAACACGATTACACCTTGAGCTACCGTCCTGATGACATGGCTGAAAATTCAAAGTTCATCAGAGAAATCGCCTGCGCCGCCATCGACAAAACAAAATTACCACACAACGTGGGTAAATACAACGGGTTGACAGACCCAGATGATTACCTTCAGGTTTTCAATGGCGCAGGAGCAACAGGTGGATGGAACTTACCAACTTGGTGCCACCTGTTCGCTCAAACATTCGTCGGCGCAGCGCGCATATGGTTTGACAGCCTACCAGCAGGTAAAATCAAGTCGTGGATTGATTTCCGAGAGAAGTTCCTAGCACACTTCTCTCAGCAACGAAGACAAGCCAGAGATCCCGGCGATTGTTTAAACATATGGAGAAAAGATCACGAAAGCGTGGAAGATTTCATTACAAGGTATAACAAAGAATGTCTAGAAATCGGAGACTTACCCGAAAAGATGATGCGCGCACATTTCATGAGGGCGGTCAAGTGTGACGATTTAGTCAAAAGAATCAAAGGGCGAGACGGAGGACCCAAAGATTGGGGAACCTTCATAGAGGCAGCAAAAACCATTGCGCAGACCGATAGACAGTTGACCGGTGACGATCACCGTCAACGCGCACATAACCACAACGGCCGACATAACAGAAGGGGCAGAAGCCAGCCATGGAAGGTTTTCGGCCATAGAGAAAGAAGCCCACCAAGGGAAGACGCGCGCCACACAATCAACCAAATAGCTCACCGAAAGGAAGTAAAATGAGAAAATAGAGAAAAGTAGTGGACTCCACTGACAAAAACCCCCTCTGAAGTCTTAGCCACCGAAAATCACCAGTTCAAACCACCCCTACAGATGCGCAACAAAAGGGGTCAAGATCCAAATCTTTTCTGTGAATTTCACAAAGATACGGGCCACCTAACTGACGATTGTTTCAGTCTAAAGCAAGAAATCGAAAGGGCCCTGAGAGATGGAAAGCTCACTCACTTGGTAAAGGGCGGAAAGCGCGACTACCGCCAAATCCAAAGAAGAGATGAAAGGCCAGATAACAAAAAACTCAGGAAGTTGGAAACCCACATGGTGCAGGAAGGTCCACGAAGACCAAGGAAAAACTACAACAAGCGCACGCAAGACGATTCATGGCGCGAGAAGCAAGTTATTTTCCCAGTTGTTAGAGGGGGCCCGAGGGAAAAACGACCAATAGTCATTCCGGGTGTAATCGGCCACTACCAGACAGATTACATCTTCATTGACCCGGGGAGCACCGCGGATATCATATATGAACAATGTTTCAATCAATTTGATCAGGAGGACAAGGCGCGCTTGGAACCAGTTGATTACCCACTAACTGGTTTCTACAACGAAGCCGTCTTTCCCCTGGGGCAGATATCATTCCCGGTGTTACTTTCTGATGGAAGAAATTCAAGAACTGAAGAAGTCACATTCATGGTGCTACCAGCACACTCAAGACACAACATCCTCCTAGGAAGAGAATCCCAAGGAGACTTCAGTATGATATGCTCTGCACCACATTCCGCTGTTGGATTTCCCACTGAAACAGGCATTGCGCTGATATACGCGAGCAAAGAAGTCTTAGCAACAGATGAGATCAGGCCCGAAAAAACAAGCAAGACAGCACCGCGCACAGAAGCAGAAAAATGGGTATTAAACAACACATACCCAGAACAAACAATTACCCTAGGACCTGCCATGTCCGATTTAACGCGCGCGGCGCTCAAGAAATTGTTGCACGAAAACATGGACGTGTTCGCCTGGACACCTGCTGATATGGTTGGTGTTCCACGGCATATAGCAGAACATCGTTTAAATGTCTCAGAAGAAGCAAAGCCAGTGGTGCACGCCAAGCGCCACTTGGGCGACATAAAGCACGATGCCATGAAAGAACAGGTGCTAGAGTTGCTGAATGCGGGAATCATTAGAGAAGTCAGATACCAAACATGGGTAGCAAGCCCAGTGATGGTAAAGAAACCAAATGGCAGCTGGAGAATGTGCGTCGACTACAAAGATCTAAACAAGGCATGTCCGCGCGACTGCTACGCCTTACCAGACATAGACGAAAAAATTGATTCTCTGGCAACATTCAGGTGGAAATGCTTTCTTGACTGCTACAAAGGGTATCACCAGGTTCAAATGGATGTCCAAGATGAGGATAAAACCGCATTCCGCACGCCGACAGGGTTGTACTGTTACACGAAGATGCCGTTCGGCTTAAAGAATGCAGGCGCGACCTACCAAAGATTGATGAACGAAACATTCAGTGACGCTATCGGCAAGTACATAGAAGTGTACATGGATGATTTGGTGATTATGAGCAAGGAAGAGAGCACGATGCTGGCGAACATCCAAAAAACTTTCAACACGCTGCGCAGCGTGAGTATCAAGCTGAACCCAGCAAAATGCTCATTCAGTATGGAAGAAGGAAAGTTCTTAGGCTTCATCGTCACAAAAGATGGTTTTAAGGTGAATCCAGAAAAGGTCCAAGCCATAGAAAGGATGCCTTCACCGTCAAACATCAAAGACATGCAAAAAATTAGCAGGACGACTAGCCGCGCTCAATCGTTTCCTGGCTAATCATGCTGCAAAGTCTTTTCCGTTCATCAAAACCTTGCGAAATTGTATGAAGAAAAGCCAGTTTCAGTGGACTCCGGAAGCAGAGAGTGCGTTCCGCGAGATGAAAGATTGCCTCATCAAATTGCCAACACTAACCGCACCAAACAAGGGAGAACCTTTGGTACTTTACCTATCAGCTTCAGATAGAGCAGTCGGAGCCGTCTTACTTGTCGATCGTCAGAGTACCCAGACACCAGTCTATTATGTGTCACGAACCTTGACCGACCCAGAAACCCGGTACGCCATCATGGAAAAGCTAGTCCTCGCACTGATCCATGCTTCAAGACGGCTGCGCAGATACTTCGCCAATCACGTCATCCATGTGCTAACCAACTACAACATTGGCAACATCCTTGCAAGGCCAGAGATATCAGGAAGACTAGCCAAATGGGCGATAGAGCTGGGAGGTCACAATGTGGTTTTCAGACCACGACCATCAATCAAAGGCCAAGTCTTGGAAGATTTTATGACAGAAGTCCCAGATGACAAAGACAGAGAATGTAAAGCAATGGAAAAAGCTGAGAAAAAGCAAACAGAAGAGCCATGGTTGTTATACACCGACGGCGCGTCTAACGAAGACGGAGCAGGCGCAGGGCTAAGGCTGGTAAGCCCTGACAAACATGAATTCACGTACGCCATACGCCTAGATTTTAAAAGCACAAACAACGAAGCCGAGTACGAAGCTTTCCTAGCTGGCTTACGGTTGGCGATCAAAATGGGGTCCGACACATCGAAGCGCATGTGGACTCCATGCTAGTAGCAGGGCAAATCAACGGCCAATACGAAGCCAAGGGAGACGTCATGGCACTCTATCTCAGACAAGCAAAAACGTTGCTACAAACCTTCTATTCCTACAAGGTGCACCACATAAACAGAAGCGAGAACAAGACAGCAGATGCGCTGAGTAAGCTCGCATCAACAAGTTTCCAACACCTAGCAAAGGATGTGCGCATAGAGGTTTTGAGCAACCCATCCGTTCCACTCAGAGAAGTAAGCGTCATTCAGACAGGAACAACGCCCTGGATGACACCGATAATCATGTACCTACAATCAGGGATACTTCCTGTAACAACTCTCACTAAAATTAACACTTAGTATGTTAACTATCTATTAAGGAAACCCTAATTGAGAAACCCAAGTAATTCTGCATAAACCCTAAAAGTTTCAGAACAATCGGAAATCAGGATCAGGGCCCCTAAAACTCAGGGGGGGTAAACCCTAAGTTACGATTATCTCAATAAAACGTTGTCAAATTCAAAATTATCGAAACTGTCGACTCAGCAAGGCTATGCAGGTGACGGGGCTACCTTACCCTACTTTGTCACCCCAGGCGATACGCGGCACAGGCCACGTATTCTTCCGCGACACGCGGGAGATGCAAAAATCCAGTATAAATAGGGGGGTTTGGGACTTGAATTCTGCTGTTCATTCGACGTAAAAATTCACAATATACGTTGAGATATACGTAATTTACTACCAAACACACACCACACGAAGTGCTGCCACAAATCAGGGTACTAACTCGATCGCTATTACGATTCAACGTCCGATCGATTGTAACTATCCAACGATTGTTTGAGTGCTGCTCAAATTGAGTTTATACTTTGTCATTCGTCGTGATTTCAACTTGAATGTTTGAGTGCTGTTCGAACTCGGACTATACTCTGTCATTCGTTGTGAATCCATTGAATTGTTAAGTATTGCACCTTATTAATCGTTGTGAGGGTTTAATATCGTGAATTGTCGTAACTGCTGTATTAGTTACTAACCCGTTTGTGTGTGCATTGTTAATTAAATTAGGTTAATCAAGGCTAATCAGTAGGCTTATACACTGCTCGTTAAATCTGCAATGTGAGTCATTCTCTTTTTATCAACTGTTTTACAATACTCCAAATTATTTTCAAAAGTTATAATTACAGGGACTAAGTCATGGATATCTTGAATCACTGGCTAGTGGGGTATTGTGCACATTACTAATTTTCTCCCAGTTAGGTTCATTGACCTACTAGGGATAATCATCACTATTTGGGTTCATTGACCTAATAGTGGTATGACCATCGTCACCATTGTGACACGGTGCCATAAATATAAGATATAAACCATCGTAATCGCTCTTATGCTGTAATTTTATAACTAAGGGTCATTTTATAAAACCTGAATGAACTCACTCAGTATTTCCCGCTGACAAAACCTTTTTCAAACATGTTTCAGGTGATCTGTTGTGAGCTAAGAAAAGTGTCGTGGAGCACTACCAGCTTAGAGAAGTGGCTCAATGTAAATAAATAAAGAAACATGTTTTGAAAAATAAGGATTTCCCAGTGAAATCACCTTATTGTAAATTACCGGGTCTTATCCCTAAAATTATGTAACGTGCAGTTTTAAATATTGAAAGATCCTGTTTTAAAAAGACTTTCGTTGTCGCCTAAATTAAATACCACGGGATTTCTGTCCCGCGGCTCCTGAAACGGGTCAAACCGGGTCGGGGGCCGTGACACTTCCCGAAAACAAAGCCGAGGCGCGGAAGATCCAATACAAAGCAGAACATTATCAGATGGCAGATGGAATACTGTACCGAAAGTCATACCTCGGTCCACTGCTGAGATGCGTTGACGCCGAAGACGCAAACTACCTAATCCGAGAAGTTCATGAAGGAATTTGTGGTATTCATGCCGGGCCTCGAATGGTGGTGGTAAAAGTGATGAACGCCTGATACTACTGGCCCGGGATGCATCTAGATGCTGTGAAAGAGCTGAGGAAGTGCAGTGGATGCCAGAGACACGCGCCCAAGACCATGCGCCCCAAAAATGAAGTAGTACCAGTCACAACCGCATGGCCTTTTCAACAATGGGGCACAGACATGGTAGGTCCTTTCCCGGAAGCACCAGGGGCGGTCAAATTCATAATAGTCGCAGTCGACTATTTCACCAAATAGGTAGAGGCGAAAGCACTTGCATCTACCACATCAGCAGTCGTCAAGCGATTCATATGGGAACAAATCATATGCCGCTTTGGCCTACCTCTCAGAATCATCACCGATAATGGAACTAACTTCGCTGCAGACGACCTCGAACGATGGTTCAAAGAACTACACATCGACCACACCTTCTCTTCGGTTGCGCACCCGCAAGGGAACGGTCAAGTAGAGGCAGTCAATAAAAGTATCGTGGATGGTATCAAAGCAAGGTTAGGCGAGAAAAGAAGAGGCTGGGTAGACGAACTGCCCAGCATATTGTGGGCCCATAGGACAATGCCAAAGACAAGCAACGGTGAGACACCGTTCAGCCTAGTCTATGGGTCTGAAGCAGTCATTCCAGCAGAAATCGGGCTGCCATCTCCCCGAATGCTCTCAATGAACTTAATCAACAATGAAGAAGAAAGGAGGATCGATCTGGACCTCCTAGAAGAACGGAGAGAGATGGCAGCAATCAATGAGGCCAAGTACAAAACAAAGCTAGAGAAATACTACAACTCCAGAGTCCGAGTCTGCACTTTCAATCCGGGAGATTACGTCCTAAGAGACAATGAAGCTTCCAACGCAGAAAAGCCCGGAAAACTGGCCCCCAAGTGGGAAGGCCCATATATCATCGACGCAGTACTCGGCAAGGGAGCTTACAAATTGCGCACCATCAACAACAAGGAGGTTCCGCGAACCTCGAACGCTCAGCAACTTCGAAAGTGCTACATGTAAAACAACTATGTAATCGCAAAGGGCGAACCGCCAACACATTTACTATAATACAAGAAGTGTTTGGCTACTTTTATCTCATGCAAATTTCTTGTCACAACTGCATTTATTACTTTGGGCGTACACGAAAACATCAATGGCTTGACCATAGGAAACGTTGTAGACCTCCAAGGCTCGTCACAACCAAGTGCACAGCCGGGTCAGAAACACAACCAAAGCCTACAAAACGCCAAAATAAAACTTCGTGCCCACATAAACACGAAAATATCGATAACAAGGTAACTAAACATTGTAATGCTCCCAAGGCTGAACACAGCTGAGCTCACACAATAACCTGGAACTCGATCACTTCGTAAGTCACAAATCAACGTACGCGTAAAAACGACAGAATAAAACGTTGTATTAACACAACATCACCTGTCAACGCCATCATTCATCCGTGACACCTAATCAAAGTAATTCCACATGCACATATTATGACGATAGCAAAATTCGCATAAACTAAAAAACAACGTTAAAATATCCATCGAAAAACGCGTTCAAATACCAGCATGCACAACAGGTAAACAAAAATAAAATTGTTTAAACAAACAACCAACATTACAGGGCCACTCAGGGCCATACGCGGCGCACAGGCCGGAACCCACCCATCAAGTACGACTGGTGCCAGCACCTCCTGCCGCACCACCATCATCCCCAAGAGCCTTCTTCAGTAAGGCAACCCCATCCACTTTGCGAGCCAACTTCTCTGCAGCTCGAACAACAGCAAACTCAAGGGTCGAAAACTCCTTGCGTTTAGCAGCAATGCACCATCACAATCTTCCTTATACAGCTCAAAACGATAATCTTTCTCTTTATCGATAGCCGCCGCTTTGCCCTCAGCATACCCAAACTTTCGACCGCTATTGTAAGCAGCCCGACCCAACTCAAACATATATGTTGCAAGTTCAGGTGAGTTTAAAATACGATCGGCAAGCTGCGAAGAAAGGGCGATTAAATGAATGAGAAGTCACAAAAATAAAAGAAAAGGAAGGAGCAAGGCAAACGTAGAAAATTACCAGGGGTACATCACGCGAAAGTAACCACTTGCTATCAGCAGACGCCTCCTCGGCAAGGAGTTCAGAAGCCCGACACTCAGCAGTATTGTCGTCAAGAAGGCGTTGTGTAGTTTCACACTCTGACACCTTCTTCTGCACAAGAACCTCTAGCTTATCAATCCGATCAACATATTCTTTCTCTTTCTTCTTGGCCGCAACGCGCGCCTGCTGAGCCTCTTTAGCAAGTTCTGATTTTTCACCGGACAACCGCAAGATCGCATCACGCTGAGATTGCATCTCAACATTAGTACGCTCGCACGCGGCTTCCCAATCTTTTTGTTTTTGAACATTAACTTGCTATTGCTCCTCGAGTTTCTGTTCAGCATCGGACACCCTCCACTGCAACCCTTTCTTCTCTGCATTGAACTTCTCCCTCTCCTCAGCAAACAACCTCTTTGCATTCTCAAAATCGGCAGTTTCCTCTCCCATCAGCCGCCATTCACGAAGAATTTCCTAAGAAGTAGCAAAGTAATTAACTCCGGCACGCACATGGTCGTCCAACAAAGCAAACCGATTACGGTTCTTCTGGAACATCCTTTCAGCAGGAGGAAGAGACATAGCAAAAAATTCATGACAGTTGTTCACGTCATTCATCCTTGAACCCCGTCTCCACCAGAAGGACGCTTGCTATAAATGGTTTGGCGTGGAGTAGTTTCACTAGACTCCACCTCCACCTCAACACCCTTACCCTTATCAGCTCCATCCTCACCATCAACACCTCCAGCATCACCACCGCCTCCACCCACGTTTTCAGCAACCCCTTCCCCTCCCTTCTTCTTCGCCTCAAGATCATCACGGGGAGGGGTTAAGCCAACCGTCATTGACGGAGGGGAAGCAGGGGGCGTGATCTGGGAAATATCCACCACCCGAGGCTTCTTGCCAGTCTTGACAACTTTCACAAAACAACAATTAAAAAACAACTCGGCAAAACACGAGGGAAACATGCAACTAAAAGCAAATTACCAGCAGGAGGAGCAGATGCAGCAAATATCTCCTCCAGAAGGTTTCCACGACCCCCACTAAAAACACCTAGATCAACCTCAGATTCAGAAGGTGCTGAGGGGGCCTCCTTATGAAGTTTCGCTTTTTTAGCAGCAAGAAGAGCAGCGGATTGCTCATCAAGCTTGCGTTTATGATCCTCGAGGGCTTTCTTCCTCATGTGCTCAGTCAAGGTGGCACTATCATCCGGATCCGACTCTCGACTTCTCTCACCAACCCCTAGGCCATGCAACGTGTCAGAGACAACCACATAATCTAGATAAGGAAGAGTCGAGGGTTGCTTACGAGAAGAACCAGCAGCTTTGCCCTCCGCCTTTTCCCTTTTACTCCCAGATCTATCCGTCCTCGCCTTTTTCCTTGTCTCCAACTGAGATGAAGGATCCACAGGCTCCTCCGCACCAGCAGCATCATCAACAATCTCGTGCACAGGTTCTACACCAACACCCGGTGCAGTACCTGCACGCACGCAACGAGTGGTTAGACCTTCAAGGGTTTGGTCAGAACTCCCACTTGAAAGAACAACAACTTCCTCTCGACCCGAGTCGACAGGGTCATTCCCATCATCTTCACCTAACACATCATTGGCATATCTACTCAGGCTTTCATCAGATGGGTGCAAGAAACGACCCCGGATTTGGTCTAACCATTTGGGTTTCCCATCCTCTTGAATAGCTTCAACCATGGCACCCGCCGACCTCGGGTCCAAAACATTTATCAAGCTATAACCAACTGCAAAAGGACAAGAAGATAAGATAACACATAAAACCATAACAAACATATGGGAAGAATAATTCAGAAGTAACTTATGAAAGTAACACACATTTGCCTTGATAACTGTAAACAGGTTGACCCAGAGGATTCTTCGGCACCCACAGCAAACTCATCCCGGCACCAACCAAAGCCATCTCCTCCAACTGAGAAATGGCAGTTGCTTTGTGGGTTATCTTTTTGTACCAATCCTGGGCAGCATAATCTCCCATCACATCGACTTTCGGAATCCTTTGGCTCACCTGCCGATAAGGCATATCTATCGGAATCACACCACGACGAATGTAGAAGAATTTCTGCTTCCAGTCGTGCAGGCTCTTTAACGGCACGGAACACACCGGAGCAACACTAGTCCGTGCTTGAAATGAATAAAAACCACTGGCATAGGTAACACTATAAAACACGTTGAACATCTCAAACGTAGGCTCAATGCGGTAAGCCCTACAGACATACTCAAAATGAGTAATGCGTGGAAGCCCGAAAGCATTAATCTGTGAAATATGCAATCCATAACCCCTCAAGACGGCGGCAGAAATTTCGTAATCGGTAGTCTA
Organism: Helianthus annuus; assembly: GCF_002127325.2. NCBI lineage: Eukaryota > Viridiplantae > Streptophyta > Magnoliopsida > Asterales > Asteraceae > Helianthus > Helianthus annuus. The sequence goes on along the minus strand of NC_035437.2, from coordinate 154,258,464 downwards.
AAACTCCCTTCTCGAAAAAATGCAGCATATAGAGTGATATAGCCCGGAGGAGCGTCCAGGGCAGTAGAACCAGGAGGAGGATACTGGGCCCCCCACTCGGGGCGAAAAGCCATCCCCTGAACAAGATTCAAGAACTCCTCTTTCCAACCAATGACCGCCTGGTCAGGACCGGGAGGAGCCCTCCCCTTATACTTTCTCTTCCTTTGGGTAGGATTTGTACCAGACATGGTGTAAATAAAGAGAAGTCGGAAATAAGAACTCAAGAAAACTATTGAAACAAAGGAGAATGAACGGAGAAGATAGAAGAAAAACACACTTGAAATTTGAAAAAGTGGAGAGAAAGGAGTAACCGCCTCCTATTTATACCCATCGCATTTAATGCGATGGGTAGTGGACCGTCAGAATACAGGAAAAGCAAGCAATAAGGGAGTGACACGTCAGAAGAGAGAGAAGACGTCAGCTCTTTTTTCGGGAAGCATGGGCAACGGGGCCGGCTGACGGGACAGAAAGTAACTGAAAAAGCAACTGTTCACCTCCGATAAGACAGGGATGTCAGATAGTCACACCAAACACTTCCCCGTGACCACCAAGCTTCCGTCAGAAGGAAACAACAAGGAGCCAAAACCCATGCGCCATGCGTCCATTTGGCTCACTTTTTACAAGGAGCCAAAACCCATGCGCTATGCGTCCATTTGGCTCACTTTTTACAAAGGGCCAAAACCCATGCGCCATGCGTCCATTTGGCTCACTTTTTACAAGGAGCCAAAACCCATGCGCCATGCGTCCATTTGACTCACTTTTCACACAGGACCAAAACCCATGTGCCATGCGTCCATTTGGCTCACTTTTTACAAAGGGCCAAAACCCATGCGCCATGCGTCCATTTGGCTCACTTTTTACAAGGAGCCAAAACCCATGCGCGATGCGTCCATTTGGCTCACTTTTCATAACGTACCAACCTCCACGCGCTGCAAAAAATCACTACTCTCATAAGTCCAGAATCCCTCCTAGACGATCAACTCAACTAGAAGGCACACTGGACCGGGGGGACTTGAAGAGGTATGGTCCCAATTCCCTGCCTACATGGCAGGGACCACACCACCTTTGAGCATACATGGCGACCACATCAGCAAAGCAATCCAGAAGCTTTTGGAAGACTTGTAGGTGGCACCAAAGATGCTCTACCAGACAAAAAGGACAACACGTGTCACCACTCGCAGAACGCCACATAGGCCTGCGGCAAATCAGGAGGCAGGGCTGACAACACCGGTACGAGGTCTCCAGCGTGGGCAAATGAAAGAATGCCACGTGTATCGCTACACCTGCCGTGACAGAGCAGACCAAGAGGACATTCCCCTTGGTCGGACAGCTGGCACGCGCACACAGCTGGCACAGCTGCTCCTCCTTCCCTCACCCTCCGGCTATAAATAGGACCCTTCATCATTCAGGTTCAGGATCTTTCTCACTCTATACTCACTCTATACACACACTGTTTAATTTCTCTCAGAACAGTACTTATTCTCACGCCGGAGCTTGGTTAAGAGGGAAATCCCCTTTCTCCCCCTCTTAACGAGACTGACGGTGGTTACTGTTTTGCAGGTCACGAGCCATTGTTACGAGTAAGGAAAAAGGTTGAACCCCATAGACGAAATAACCCCATTGATTAACCCTGTGCTAATCAGTGTTTCATCACGAGTCGAGCCAGCTCGGTTTATAATCAAGCCGAGCCCGAGCTTGCCATGGCTCGGTTCAGTTCGGCTCGGCTCGTGAATAGCCCTGCTTAAAACTGTCTTGTTTTAGTGGATTTTTATGGGGTACATTTGTTTGTTTGTTGTCTTTAGGTAACATACTTTAAATGTGGTGGGGTTTCGCTAGGAGTTGGTTTGCACCATCATGTAGTGGATGGGTGGTCCTCGTTGCACTTCATGAACACCGGGCCCTACTCCGACCACGGGACCCACCACAACCAATTTTTGAGCACGTTGAATATCACCCGGATCCAATACTGAAGTCACCACTACAGGTCCCATTAGATAAAACCAAAACAATCAACTCAGTTTTCAAGTTAACACGAGACCAACTCAATGTGATGAAAGCAAAATCAAAGGAAGATGGTAACACAATCAACTACAGTTCTTTTGAAATTCTCTCGGCCCATGTCTGGAAGTGCGTGTGTAAAGCTCGCGGGCTGCCAGACGATCAAGACACCATGATCATAATCCCAACCGATGGACGATCTCGCTTTCAACCACCACTTCCACCGGGCTATTTCGGAAATGCTATCTTCAGAGCCACCACCATACTGACAGAGGGCGAAATTCGGTCAAAACCCACCTGGTACACTGCAAGTAAAATCCATAATGCGTTAGTGAATATGAATAGCGATTATCTAAAATCAGCACTGGATTATCTGGAACAACGCCAACACCTTGATCATAAGCCTGAGGCCCCTTCTTATAACTACACGAACCTTATTATAGTAAGCTGGGCTAGGCTCCCGATCTACGACGCTGACTTCGGATGGGGCCGGCCCATCTTTCTTGGGCCTGCACTGATCCCGTTAGAAGGTTTGTGTTTTGTGTCACCAAGCCCGATAAACGACGAGAGCTTATCCATCTTCATTAGGCTAGATGTTGAACAGATGAAGCTTTTCAGGGACTTCTTTTATGTGATCTGAAATTAATGTTGGATAAGTTTCTTGTGTGTTTTCATTGCATGCAACGATAATTTATCTTCTTATCAACAATTAATTCTTACTCATATTGAGCTTGAATAATTTTGTCAATTGTCAAAATAAGTTTGTATTATGTTAATTACACACAATTGGGCATTCTGATTGAAAATGGGCAAGAAGTTAATTTTTCTATGGCAAATTTTAGAAAGGGTGTGGCTGAAAATATTGGCACTAAGACTGTCCGCAATGCAACATGCTGCATTTACTACATGCATCCTAGTCATTACTGCCACATCAGCTTTTTACTCATTATTAACAAATGCACTCTCTCTCCTCTTTTTAACTCCAACCCATCCTTCCCACATGCACCCTCTCTCTTCCACATCACCATTTCTTTTTCCAACCCATTAGTTTTTAAAGGACCCACCTTCACATTCTCTCTCCTGCATTTAGGTGCACTTCACTAAGTGCAAACCCCTTAAGTGCAAGTCCACCCCAATGCATCCTTCACAAGTGCACACGCCACGTCATTAAGTGCAACCCTCCTTAAGGAAGCATTGGAGGCAGTCTAAAGTGGAGGTTGGTCGATTCGAGTGGTTAGCATGGGTTCCAAAAAAAGTAGGCCTGTAAACGAACCGAACGTTCGTGAACTGTTCATGAACTTGTTCGGCGGGAAGTTCGTTTATGTTCGTTTATTTAATAAATGAACGAACACGAACATAAAAGTTTGTTCGTTTAATTAAATGAACGAATATGAACACACCTTGTGTTCGTTCATTTATGTTCATGAACATTCGTTCATTTATGTTCGTGAACGTTCGCTTATTTACGTTTGTTTATGTTAGTATAATTTTTAGTAAATACATAAATAGTTATATTTATATAAATATTAGGTTTTCTAACTACTTATATAAATATAACTCATTAATATATCTATGAACCCTAATTTAGATGTGTTTTCGGATGAACTGTAATATGTTAGATTTGTTGTTCAATCATGCTAATTTATGTTTGTTTCTGTTTATTCAAATACATTCACTTAATTTTTTTTGTTTATGTCCGTTTGTGTTCGTTAATGTTCATGAACTGTTTGTTTAGGCTTTAAACAAACGAACATAAACGAACACGAACATGCTCGATTTCTTAATGAACGAACATGAACAAAAAAATGTGTTTGATTATATGTTTGTGTTCGTGTTCATGTGTTCATGTTCGGTTAAAGTTAAATGAACGAACACGAACATGCCTGTGTTCGTGTTCGTTCGGTTCACTTACAGGCCTAAAAAAAGTTTCGTTTTTTATTTGGAGAACTATTAATGGAGGTTGTATGTAATTTTTTTTAACTGCTACTATTTTATAAAATCATAAAATAGAACAAAGGGGCCAGCAAGAAACTGGAAATCCCAAACACAATAAAAACAAAAGCATAAACATTACATAATCAGGTCTCGAATATTAAAATCTCTCCATCTCTCCCAATCTTATCTATACTCGCATACGGAGACCGATGTTTAAGCCACATAAACGACTCCTCTTTAATCCTTAAATCGTTAAACCATCATTCAACCTCCATTAATAGTTCTCCACATACTACAATGATTGCTAATTTTTTTTTTTTTTTTTTTTTTGAACTCCCCACAATATTTTCGCTTTAACGATTTAAGGATTGAAGTATTTTGATAATGAGAATCAATGATTGCTAAATTCTTTTTCCTCCTCATTCAAGGAAATCTTTATTTTTGGTGACTGCTATTAAGAGTGACAGTTACTCGTCTTCTTGCATCAAGTTTGACTCTTCTTGTGCTTGTTAGTTAGAGATATCTCTAGCAAGATGTTCAAATTTATGGAAATTGTATCATATTTTTAAGTTTGTTTTGATCTCTTCTCTAGGGTATCTCTTTTTTCTATCATACTCCTCATCATTGTTTCTGAAATTTCTGTGTGAAGGATTTTCTTCTATCCCTTCTTGTCTAAACCTTCTGTTACGCCATTTGCCTCATTACGAATTAAATCTCCCTTGTCCACAATTCCCAAAGTGTTGCCCATGGCTAGATTTGTTATCCTGATGCATGAACAACAATTTCTCTTGATTGTCCCGTGTGTTTTCTTTCTTTAACTTGATCCTTTCTTCAAAGGTCTTTAATCTATCAATAGCATCGTCTAGAGTCATCGTGTCTATATTGAAGTATTGGTCTATGAATGCAACAATCTGAATAACCTATCTGCTACAGAATTTAGGAGTTTTTGTACTAGTTGTGGTTGATTAATTGTTATTCCAAATTCGCTTCCCCTAGTGGTGTGCGGGGAGCACCTCCGCACAAGACCCGTGATTTCAAGGGGCACGTGATTTTAAAAAGAAAATCCAATGTATATGTTATTTTTTTAAATAATAAACACATATTAATTCCAATATAGGCCCATTTACAAATTATTTTTAATGTTTTAGAATTTAGCTCACTTGACATAAGGTTTATTGAGCCCAATACTAATTTGATTTTTCTTTTTTTAAATAATGATAATAAAACATGGGTTGAGATCCTGTACAAACAGTGCTAATTATAAGAACCGTAAGAACAGATCTGAACCATTATTAATTTAAATCAAGGGTTGATATTGATTATAAATAAAACTCTTATAATTAAAAATTACTACTAACAAATTAGGGGTAATTTTGTAAAATTGCTAGTCATTTGACCATTTTCTATTAAATACAAATTCCACCAAGGTTTTTTAAACTAAAATAACTTTTATATACTTCATTATTTTTTTTAAAAATATATACCATAAAATCAAGTATTTTTTTATCTTTAATATGAGTACCATATTGCTATACCTTTTTGTATTTATAAAAGTGTTTTTAAAAAAAGTTAACAAAAGGTGTTTTATATTTGTGCTAATAAGGTGCTGATTATGTGTTAATTACAAAATAATACAAACAAACACCAAAAGTAGATATAATCAGCACATCTGGTGTGCTGATAATGGAGAACGATTGAAGATGTTGTGCTAATGTCGTTTATGTTGATAATGGAGAACGATTCGAGGACGATGTGCTGATAATGAAGAACGATTAATGATGTTGTGCTAATTATATAGTGTTGTGCTGATTATATTTTTTGTAATTATTTTTAATTAGTTATAAATAAATATGGTAAAAAAGTCTAAATTACCCCTAAACTAATTTTTTATTGATGGACACTTGTCAATTATGTATTGGTTCTTATGGTTCTTACAAACTTAAGTGTTTGTATTTGATCCCATTCCAATAAAACATTACAGAATGACACATTTTTTTTAAACTTGAACAGGGTACGTGAATTCTCAGAGACACCACTGGTGACAATAGTATCTAACTTAATGGTGGGCCGAACCTGTTAGAGAGGTCTCAAACCGCATGGAAAAAAATTGCAATTTACTCTTAAGTCCTAAGTTTATAACTCAAGTTAAATAATATTCGCATAGTGCTTATGCGTTTTCTTTTTTATTACCAATATGGTTATTTGACCGACAATTAAAAGTCGAACAAAAGTGTTACCGTGGGAGGATTAAACTAAAAGTATAATCTGAAATTTTCCCTATATTAATTAACAATTTTTGTCCCCCTCGTAAATTTACTGTTTAACTTCTCTCTCACTACTCTCTCTCTCTCTCTCTTTCTCTCATTGGCACTAACTACCACTTCATACATCTTCACTCATTCACCTTTTTACTATTCTTTTTCTCAGTCTCTCTCATACCACTTGGAAGCAATTTATCTCTCTCTCTTTCTCATTTCACCATGGGAGCAATTTTAGAAAAATAAAATTCTCAAATCAAATTGTCGCCTGATCCCCAAACCATCACCGTTGTCTAAAGCATTGCAATACCCGCTTTTTCTCACATGTGAGTATCCAACCATTAGATCCACTACATCACTTGAGCCTAAAAAACAAGTGGTTTGAAATGGGGTGTAAAGAGATAAATTTTAGAGTCTGCTGCTTTTAGGGTATGTGGTAAACAGGTAGAATGAAGAAGATGGGATGTGTGTTGTGTGTGAGAGAGAAAAGGAAGGGGCTTTCTACTTCCTGTCTCATTTTATAAAAATGCATTTCACTCTATTAGCTTATGCATATATTGTCAATGCAAATTGTAAATAATAACTGTTTAAAGACCGATTTATTTTTTATTAATAGCAAAAAAGTTTAACAACAGTACTCATGATTTCTTTTGGTTTTTCTATAAAGTATAGAAAAGATTGACATATATTATTATATATGTTATTATTTTATTATATAAAAAGGGAAATTACATGGAGTATGATTAAAGTTAAAAACTTCTTTTATCAAAACAATTTTGTTTTGCACTTATTGTTTTGTTTAAGTTTATACATTAATTCCTTTATACTTTTCCAACAGAATTGAATCATTATTAGATTATATTAATCACTTTTATTATTAAACCAGATAATAAGAGTAATAACAATATCCTCTTTTAAATTTTTAAAAATTCGTTTTTGTATTTAAATACATTTTGCAAGTTACCACGTCGTACTTACGTACGTGGTTAAACGCTTTTACATCTAATTTTTATTTTGGTTTACGGTGCCGCTGCAACACGCGGGTCCTAAATTCTCGTTTCATAAAAGATAAAAAAATTAACATAACTATATTTTATTTTAAATGTTATACATAGCTTGTATGTTAATGAAAACTAGTGCTATTAAATCCGCGAGTTGCGTCAGAAATTTTCGCGTTGCGCGGTGGGTGGGTATCAGTTCGTTTAACTACGGTACTGACACTTGTTATAGCAACCAATATAGAAAAGAAATCATGATATGATCAAAAATAGACCAACATATTGGGAATTTGGTCGGCATCGATTTGTTTTGTTATACCACCTACACTCGTTACAGCAACCCATAGAGAAAAAATATCTTGATATGATCAAAAAAAATACCAACACGTGATTTGCGTCGATAAAAAACCAAAGAAAGTCATATAAAATATATAAAAAACCACATAAACACATATAAAAAAAACCTTTAAAACAAATATAATTACTATTCATTTACTCTCTCTATTAATAGTATAAAATGCTATTAAATCCGCGAGTTGCGTCAGAAATTTTCGCGTTGCGCGGTGGGTGGGTATCAGTTCGTTTAACTACGGTACTGACACTTGTTATAGCAACCAATATAGAAAAGAAATCATGATATGACCAAAAATAGACCAACATATTGGGAATTTGGTCGGCATCGATTTGTTTTGTTATACCACCTACACTCGTTACAGCAACCCATAGAGAAAAAATATCTTGATATGATCAAACAAAATACCAACACGTGATTTGCATCGATAAAAAACCAAAGAAAGTCATATAAAATATATAAAAAACCACATAAACACATATAAAAAAAACCTTTAAAACAAATATAATTACTATTCATTCACTCTCTCTATTAATAGTATAAAATTATAAACTTTTAAGGCAATTTATTTGATCATAGATCGTAAATTACAAATTATACATCATTACACACAAATTAACAAATTTTTTTCCTCTCATTCTAATATCCAAAGAATATACGTGTGGATTTGTCCGGAGAAAGGTCTCATTTTGTCAATGAGTGACCGGCGCCAATTCGGTTTTTGTCACGATTTTGACCTCTTTTATATAATAGAAGTTGAGGAGGATCAACGAGACAACCGTGAAATAAAATCAAGATGAAGGTGGTGGTAAGAGAATCGACAATGGTGAGACCCGCGGAGGGGACACCGGCGATAAAGCTATGGAACTCTTGCCTCGATCTCACGGCCCCGAATTTTCACATACAACTAGTGTACTTTTACCGGCCCAATGGTGCTGCCAACTTCTTTGATACGAAAGTGATGAAGGACGCTTTGAGCAGGGCGTTGGTTGCATTTTACCCGATGGCTGGGCGGTTTAAGCGAGGTGAAGATGGTCGGATTGAGGTTAACTGTCAAGGACAAGGTGCGTTGTTTTTGGAAGCCGAGTCCGATGGGGAGATCGATGATTTTGGTGACTTTGCGCCCAAATTTGAGTTCTTGAAACTCGTCCCGGTGGTGGATTACTCGCTGGGAATTGATTCCTATCCTTTGTTGGTCGTACAGGTAACTTACTTCAAATGTGGTGGGGTTTCGCTAGGTGTTGGCTTGCACCATCGTGTCGTGGACGGTTTGTCCGCAATGCATTTCATAAACACATGGTCCGGTATCGCTCGTGGCCTTGACATCACTCTCCCACCTTTCATAGACCGGACCCTCCTTCGCGCACAAGACCCACCACGGCCCACTTTTGTTCACGTCGAATTTCACTCTGATCCAGTAGTGAACGTGCCACTTCATGTCTCGTCACATGAAACCAAAACCGTCTGCTCGGTTTTCAAGTTAACACGCGACCAACTTGATATGCTCAAAACAAAATCAAAGGAAGCTGATGGTAACACTAACACAATCAGCTACAGCTCTTTTGAAATTCTCTCGGGCCATGTTTGGAAGTGCGTGTGTAAAGCCCGTGGGCTGCCCAACTATTTGGACACCAAACTCAATATCGCCGTAGATGGGCGGGCCCGCTTTGAACCACCACTTCCACCGGGCTATTTTGGGAATGTTGTCTTCACAACCACTGCGATAGCGACAGCAGGCGAAATTCAGTTAAAACCTACCTGGCAAGCTGCAAGTAAAATCCATGATGCGTTAGTGACGATGAATAACGATTATCTAAGATCAGCAGTGGATTATCTGGAACAACATCTTGATCAAAAGCCTATGGTTTCTTATAAACACACGAATCTTCGGATAACAAGTTGGGCTAGGCTCCCAATTCAAGACGCTGACTTTGGATGGGGCCGGCCCATCTACACTGGGCCTACTTGGATCCCGTTAGAAGGGATATGTTTCGTGCTACCAAGCCCGATAAATGATGGCAGCTTGTCGATCATCATAGGGCTGGAAGCTGAGCAAATAAAGCTTTTCAGCTCCTTCTTGTATGAGATTTGAATGTAATAATTTGTGGCTTTTTTTATTAAAATCATGGGTCTGTATTGCTTCTGTTATTAAATAATACAAGGTTCTGTGTTAAGTTGCATAAGAATTTAAGATTTTCAAGCCTTTTTCATTTGATTTTTTATGACATACTTGATGTTAGATGTCACTCCATTCAGTAGAGAGTTTAAAGGGGCACTAAGAGTGAAATTTTCTTATGATCCAGGCATCCAGCCCACTCTAGAAATGTTTCGCATGGGCCCAGCATTTTTCTTCAATGGCCTCTCTTATTGTTATTTATACATTTTATAAAAAAAAAAAAAAAAAAAAAAAAAAAAAAAAAACTAAAGAGTTAATTGCCCGGATAGTCTCTATGGTTTGCCAGTTTTTCATGTTTCGACTTTCTGAAATTACATGTTTTTCCCTGTGATTTGCTCATTTGTTATTTGGATGGTCCCTAAAGTGGGTTGACATTGATTTTCTCTAGGGCTGCAAACGAACCGAACGAACACGAACAAGATTGTTCAAGTTCGTTTGTTAAGAAATATATGTGTTCACGAACTGTTCATGAACATTTACCAAAAGAGATTTTATGTTTGTGTTCGTTTGTTAAAGAAATGAACTTGTTCGTGTTTGTTTGTTAATTTTAGGCAACGAATGAAAAAGAATGCTGATGCACACAAATGGGTACAAACTAATGTTTATGAACACAAATGGAAACGAACAAACACAAACAAACATTCATGAACATAATATACAATACACCGACACTTATTAAGTATTTTATTTGTCGAAATTTTGAAATATATGGTTTAGGATCCTGTACAAAGTGCTTAATTTGTAAGAAGTGTAAGAAATATTCCTGGAATGACAAGTGTCCATCCTCTTAATTAATTCAAAAGGGTAGTTTTGTAATTGTACATTTTGTCATTTAATTCAAATATCAGCGAATTATATGGTAACCAGCGAATTATATGGTAACCGTCATCAATCTCCAAAAAATCAACGAATTTCTTCATACTTTATCATAAATAGATCTATAATCAGATTCATGGCGTGGTGTTTTAAAACAACTGGATAAATTGACTATGATGTTGGTCATGGTGTTTTATATAGAAGGTTGCTGGGGATTCCAGATAAAACACCATGACTTGAATCATGGCGTGGTGTTTTATCTGGTGACATTGTTCATGGCATAGTGTTTTAAACATCTGGAGACAAAACACCACGCCATGAACAATGTCTCCAGATAAAACACCACGGCATGAATAATGTCTCCAGATAAAGCACCACACCATGAACAATGTCTCCAGATAAAACACCACGATATGAACAATGTCTCCAGATAAACACCACGCCATGAATAATGTCTCATGATAAAACACCATGACTTGAATCATAGATGTTTTAAAACACCACACTATGAACAAGGTCTCCAGATAAAACACCATGACTTGAATCCTAGTCTTGGTGTTTTAAAATCTGGGAATGTTTTGTATTTATAAAACACTACGCCACGAACAATGTCTCCAGATAAAACACCACGCCATCAACAATGTCTCCAGATAAAACACCATGACTTGAATCTGCGATTACGTTTTAAAAATCTGGGAATGTTTTAAAGTATGAAGAAATTCGCTGATTTTTTTTTGGAGATTGATGGCGGTTACATATAATTCGCTGATTTTTAGGAGTTTGATGGTTGTGTTTGAAACGGTTACCATATTTGAAAGAATGGAAAAGACACTATTGCCCTTCAATTTTACAAAAGCCCCTTCTAATTAAAACACAATTTACATTTTAATACCCTTTTGATCTCAACCATTAGATCAAAGATCCAATGGTTTAAAACACTTCTTACACTTCTTACACTTTGGACACCGACACTTTTGAAATTTTGAAATATATAAATAACATATAAAAATTAAAAACACTAATGAACTATCAAACATAATATATAATACACCGACACTTATTAAGTATTTTATTTATCGAAAGTTTGAAGTATATAAATAACATATAAAAACTAAAAACACTAATGAACTATTAAACACAAATGAACACGTAACCGACTGTTCACGAACATAAATGAACGAACGTGACCTCTGTACATGTTCGTTCGTTTAACTAAACGAATGAAGTTTCTTGTTCGTGTTTGTTTGTTTAACAAACGAACGAACACAAACAAACTTTCTGCCTGTCGATGAGGCCCTTTGGATTGGGGCTTCTCGTCTTGGGCCTCTTTAATTGGGCTTCTCAATAAGCCCAGATATTGTTATTGCTTCTTGTAAAAGAGAACAAGAGAAAGAGCGGGAACAGAGCTTGTCGTATCTCTTGCAGAGACATTTAATGCCTGCAACTAAAGATCGTCGGAGGAAGTACGATGAAGAAGCCGACTTCATTTATGTAACACCTCGAAAAATTTCGTCCAATAATGTCTTGACACGTGTCATAAGGTTCCGGTATGTGAAAACATACCTTAGAGGGACTAAAAGTGACAAACAGTGAAAACTATGGAACGTAAGGGTCCAAAGTGTCAACAATGGATAAATAGGCTCTATGATAACCCTACATAATGTTTATAACCTTAAACGGATGGTTCATGGATCATACGACGCGGAAATTGCACAAAAGTGAAGTATTGCAAACTATAGGGGCCAAAAGTGTCAACATGTTTAATTTATACCTCTGAGTGAACTTTTGGCAGACCCGAAGCTTCGTAAAGCTAAAATATACTCACTAGAATGTGTGGTTAAAATTTCATGAAGTTTCGTCAACGTATGAGAAAGTTATGGCCAAAACCGTAACTATAGGGGCTAAAAGTGTCAACATGTTGAATTTATACCTCTGAGTGATCTTTTGGCAGACCTGAAGCTTTGTAAAGCTAAAATATACTCACTAGAATATGTGGTAAAAATTTCATGAAGTTTCGTTATCATATGAGAAAGTTATGGCCAAAACCGTACTTGAGGGGTTAAAAGCGTCAACGTCAAATTTTATGGCTTTTTGGGCGAGCGCAAAATCAAACGAGGACATTACCATGTTGGTAAATGTCCAAGGGTTCTTAAAAACCAGATTCGAGGGTTTACAAGTCAAGATTCATGGCCAAATCATCGCAACCAAAGTACAGGGACCAAAACTGCAACAATTGGGCAAACTTTGGAGCTGCCAATAAACCCAGGTGCAGAATCCGCTAACAGCAGCGATTTGGGTCCGAAATTAAGTGGGTAACAGCTGTTTTCACCTCCCAAAAGCTCCAATAACATTGCATGCATGCCTAGGCCACAGTAACCCCTTGCAAACATCAACAATTCAGCTTTAAATCTGATCCAAAGCTCATTTTACTAAACACTTGTGTTGTGAACAAGAACTTCCAAACTTGAAAAAGCTCTCAAGCATCTCTGAAGCATTTCTGGACATCAAGGCCTATTTCTAGTGTTAGCTTAACATCAATAGGACCTTGGTAAGCTTCTAATTCGATCTCCGATCCGTTCTTGCTTTGATTATTGCTAAAAGTCAAACTGTTTGTTCATAAGCTTTGACTTTCTGATTAAACAAGTTTCAATCAGTCATTTCTCGAATTGAAACTTGATATATGTTGGTATTTATGTGGGAAACAAACCCTCTAAAGGGTATTATCTGAATCCCACTACATGCATGCTAATTGTCGAGTCAAACGTGATTCTAAAAAGTCAACAGAAGTGATTTTTGAGAAAAATAGCTTAAATGGTAAAATAAATGACATGCAATCTGTTTGATCTTCATAGATAGCTTTATTATGAATATAAGAATGTATTTTACCACGATCAACTCGACAATCTATAGTATAAATACGAATCGGAGCCGAAAGTCCTATAAAACGACTAATTCGTAGACTATCGATTCGGATTCGTACATGCATGTTTGAGATCTGTATTGGAGAGTATTTTTGACCATTTTTATTTTGGTAAAACTTTCTGGAATTTTTGTTGATTAAGTCTATGCTTAGCCGATTCGAATGCATGTTTCCGATTTATGCATAAAGTTGACTATTTTGCCCTTTTTGATATAAAACGTGATTTTTGGAAAAGTGAAAGAGTAGAAATCTTTATTTCTAATATATAAACTTGCACCGAAAATTTCGGATCAGTTGGTGGTCCAGATTTTGAGTTATGGCCATTAGCGTAAAACTATGTTCTTAATTTACATAAACGGCCCTTTTCGCATATGACCTATTTCTGGCCACGTTTTGGTATAAAACTTTTTACCAACTGATGTATTATAATATTCTGGGAATTTTGATGATTTTTAATTAATTTTTGGCTGAACGGATCCTAGATCGCCTAGTTATTTCGGGTTATGTCGGTTTTGACCGTTTAAGCCATAAAATGAGTTTTACACATCCTTTTGACCCGAAACCTTTTTCTACTGATTTTAAATGTTAAATAAATTATTTTGAGCCTTTTGGAAATATAAAAATCTCAGCTTTCATATATAAACCCGGAAACGGCTCTAAATCGCATATTTAGCGTTTTAAGCGCATAGTAAGCGTTATACTTGTTTTAAACATGTAAGACTTATACCTACTGATGTAATTAGCATATTTTCATATAATAACAGTAAGTATAAGTATATGACCTCATATTTCCAGTTTTGGCATTTTTAGCCCTTGTGAATTTACTAAAATACCCCTACGGTGCATAGTTTGATTTTAAATGATAAATTTGATATATGGGTCATACCCTACTGTTCTAATATGTTAAATGAGGTATATTTACTGTATGAACCAGACCCGAAACTCAGATTTCTAATTTGACTCTTTTATAATCTTTTAAAAAGACCAAAATGCCCTTCTAAGGCATAAATTGAGTTTAAAATTATTCCGGGCAATATAGAACATAACTTACTGATATTATATCATATTTAAAGCATATTATATCAGGGAACTTGCATTTGAATCATTTGTCTACCCGTATCGCCCTTTTTGCGTTCGGTTCGGTTTACGTAACTAGTTTGCGTAAATTGACCGAAACGGGTCAAACGTTATCATTTTTATTTCAAAATCCAGAATGTATTTAGTATACCCATATTATACAAGTATTCAAACTTTTCGGGTCTAAATCACATTCTATCCGGTCTTTCGCTTAATCGTGCGTAAACCGTATCATTCTTAAAACTAACCGGTCAAAGCTTAGGCTTAAATAAAAGACCCGTTAGGAATCTAATAGGTTAATTATAAACCTTTGTTCCAGATTAGGAGGCCCAGTAAAAGCTACCACACTTACCGTTTGTGTTACATACTTGCTCAGGTAAATACATTTTGACTTATTTTCCCTATACGGGCTTGGGGTACGGTATTTAAAATACCGCTTGATCGGGCGCACAAGTCCTGCTCCTTATGGGTGTACAGTCTTGAATAGCTTGTGCGACTTTGTTTAAACAGTCTTGTCTTACTTTAGGCTTTAGGGGGTTATTGACCGTGTCCCGGATATCCTTGGCATTATCTTACGAGATGGCCACGACCAGAGCACGGGGTGTAGGCGTACACTCGGCGTGTATAACTCTTTAATGTGGTGTGTCATTTAATTCTTAGCCTGGACAGCAGATCCCGGGCCACCAAAGATACGAGTGCATGTAAATCGTTCACAAGTTTATATTATATAATTATCCCAAGTTAATAAAAAATATTTATGCCTTGTGCATTTAAATCAATTTTCAATCATTTTCAAAATGAGTCAGTCGATTTGTATTTACCAGTGTAAACTGACGTATTTTTCCCAAAAGGTTAAGTGCAGGTACTATACGAAAATAGGCTGGCTGTTTCCTAAGAGCGTCCACTATAGTCTCGCAAGCTCGGACGACAAATATCTGTTGAACAATATTTTATCTTATTTGTATTTGATCCGCCTGTGGATCCGTTTCAACTACTGTGATATTTATTATTGCAATTTATTTAAAAGTTGAAATGTATCTATTCTGCTTCCGCTGTGCATTATTATATTGTGTTGTTTGTCTATGACGATGCCAACTACGTCACTGTACCCCACACCGGGCCCACCGGTGACACGTGGAAATCGGGGTGTGACAGGTTGGTATCAGAGCCAACGCTGAGTGAATTAAGCACTAGTCCTTCGTGTTTAATCTCAGTTACACAATTGCACAATCCTCGATTTTCGAGTCTAGACAAAGAACTTAGGAAATGTTCAACATTTCGTTTATTTTATTTTAATCTCATTATTTGCTTTGTCTTATATATTTGTTGTGCAACTTGTTTAATTTTTGACAGGATCATTATGCCGCCACGAATGAGAGGTCGAGGAGGATTCGCTACATTGCACGACCATGAGGCAGGACCCTCACACAGACGAGCTCCGTCAACTACGCACCACACTGCAGCCAATGATCTTTGGGGATCATTCGCCGAGCCGGCTAGACACTCGGTGTCTATGAGTACTTCGCCATCACTACCCCAATCATTTGGGCCCCACTCGGAGAATGGGCCCCATGGTTCTCATGGATCTTACATACCGCTCCATCAGTCACCTCACCAGTACCCAGCACCAGTTTACCAGGGTCTGTATAACCCTGATGCTTTTGTGGATGAGCCAGTGGGTCATAACCCACTAGGACCGGAGGACCACTTTCCTGGTGATCACGAGATGGAAGTTGATGAAGACACGGACCCTTCACTGCCACCGTCAGGTACGCCCAACCATCCCATCGAGATATCGGATGGGTCGCCATTTAGGGGATCACCCTACAATGGTGTGGACAGCTTTCAGGAGAGATTTAAGCAGTACGATTGGTATTACACCCCCAGCCGCCACAACTCTCCGATGCTCCAGTCTCGCCATGGTTCGCCGGTGCACTCGCAGCACCACTCTCAGCAGCAGCAGCCGCCTCTACAGCAGGACCTATCTGAGGCCCTATGGCGTGACGTGATCACTCCGTCACCACCGCCGCCACCAGTTTTACCTCCTCCGCCTCAGAGGCCAAGGAGGAATGCGCGCATGTCTACGCGCGGAGGGATTCGCATAGGCACCCCTCCACATGTTGGTAGCAGCCGCTACACGCCTCTTCCCGAGGAGTCCGAGACGGGGGAGTCTCAGCATCCCGTATCGGAGGTCACTTCAGTACCGATCCCGCCTCTACCGCCGCAGAACAATGGAGAGCCGATTCCGGCTAATGCCAGCGCAGCTCAGTTTAACCCGTTCGAGCAGGTTTTCCCTCAGGGTTATGATTACACAGGAGACCCTTATTGGCAAGCTGTGAACTACAGCTCACTCCCACCTAGTGGTCCATTTGGAGACACTTAGACTGCTGGGCAGTCTACTTTTGGTTACCCTCCGGGTTACCAGCAGCCACAGCCGCCGCAGCCGCAGCAGTACCAGCCACCGCCGCCGGCGCCTATGATGTCGCCGCCGCAGGTTCAAGAAATCCTGCATGGGATTAACAGCATGCGACGTGAGTTGCAACACGAGATGCGAGCTGATCGCCGACGCAACAGTGGCATGTTCAAGAAGGTGTTTGACTTACTCAAGGGTAAGAGTAAGAAGGATCATTGAATCCTTTGATTGTTATCTCATTACTCATGTCCCTGCGTGGACATCTATTTCCGTACTCTACCCCTACGTGGGTATATTTCCCTTATTCTACCCCTGCGAGGGTATGTCGTCCTGTTAACCCCTGCGTGGGTTTGTTTTATTTCATTTGTCGTTGATTGTTAGTTGTTTAGCCCCTGCGCGGGCATGTTATTCGTGATGTTTGAATTAAAGTCCCGTTTAGGGCAAAGATGTACTAGTACTTTATTTAAAATTTGAAATGGTTAATTGGAATTTCTCATTTTATTTATATGCATGAATTTAATATTAAAATAATGGAAAATATCAATTTTTATTTGATTTTCCATTTTATAAGAATCTTAGTAAGGTATAACCTAGCTTGAATGCCTTATTAACAGGCCTGGCCATGATGGTAAAACCTGGTTGAAAGGATTCAACTCCCTGTTAACATCTGAAAACATGTTAACATTCCTGGCCAAACGTGATCTGTAAAATCACACAAGCCACCCTTTTTAATAAATTATCTACAGATTATATCTGTATACAAGTCTATTAATGACTTGATACCTACGGGTTATGACTATGTCATATAGTGACAGTTGTGGTTTATGACTCTCTGTCTAGTAAAGGATTATTTGTTTCATTATACAATTTATAATCCTGTAAAAATCTAAATTTATAATTTAGTAATTGTCCATGTGACTAGGCCTATGGTGCCAATATATATATTTTCATTCCTTGATTGCTAATAAGAGCCTGAATGAAATTTATTAAATTAACTGCTAAGGTTCTTGATACCATGGTTAATAAATCGTTTAGAACGATGATACTGTTAGGTTCTAAATAGACCTTGTCCTTTATTGTAGCTTAAAGCTACAATGGCCAAATCAGAGGAGACCAACAGTCATTCTGGGGAACACTCAGATAATGCAAAGATTCACGTTACCGGTGCAGAGTTGCAAGCACTGATAGATAACGCTGTTGCCAAAGCTATGGATAGGCAATTCAGGGAATCTAGTGGTACTCGGAGTAGGACCCGAACAGAACCGCACGCAAAGCCCAAGACTCATTCTGAGGCTCATAGTAAGCCACCTTCTAAAAAGAGTGAGCCGAAAAAAGCTGAGGATGATAATCACTCCTCCAACCACAGCAGCATCCCAAAGCAAGAAGTTAAGATGAACCATGATACGCACAGCAGGTCCTGTACGTACAAATACTTCGTATCTTGCAAGCCCAGAGATTTCACTGGGGAAAAGGGAGCCGTCGATTGTATGACGTGGATTGATGAGATGGATACTGTGGTTGATATCAGCGGGTGTGCTGATAGGGATGTTGTGAAGTACGCATCCCAGTCGTTCAAGGGAGACGCGTTAGCATGGTGGAAGTCGCTTCTACAAGCTACTGGAAAGACCGCTCTGTATAGCATGACATGGGATCAGTTTGTAGCACTGATCAAAGAGAACTTCTGTCCGCAGCACGAGGTCGAGCGAATTGAATCGGATTTTGTATCCTTAGTTATGAAGAACCTCGATTGTCAAGAGTATCTTACTACGTTCAACACCTTATCTCGGTTAGTGCCTTATCTGGTGACCCCGGAGCCGCGAAGAATTGCTCGATTTATTGGGGGTCTGGCACCGGAGATAAAGGCAAGCGTCAAAGCTTCAAGACCCACTACATTTAGATCCGTAGCTGATCTATCCCTCTCCCTCACTCAAGATGTCGTCAGACTTAGAGCTATGAAGAGCTCGGAAGAAAACAAAAGGAAACGTGAGGATGACACCTCACGAAGATCTGAGAAACGACACAAGGGAAACAACGACCATAGGAAAGGGTCGGGGTTCAAGAAAGGGGATCAGTCGGGTGAGAAACCCAAATGCAAGGTTTGTAAGAGGCATCATTTTGGGAGATGCAGGCAGGAGTCTAAGTCCCAGTCTTTCGAGAAACGTTGTGGGATCTGCAAGTCCACAGATCATAAAGCTGTGGATTGCAAGAAAATGAAGGATGCAACTTGTTTCGGTTGCAACGAGAAAGGGCATATTCGGCCCAACTGCCCAAAGAATGCGAAGAAAGCAGATGATGGGAAGAAGACTAATGCGAGAGTCTTCAGAATGGACGCTAAGGAAGCAGTCCTTGACGACAACGTCATTACCGGTACGTTACTTGTAAATGATGTTTTTGCTAGAGTCTTGTTTGATTCAGGAGCCGATAAGTCGTTTATAGATGATAAGTTTTGTAAACTGTTGAACCTTCCTGTTAAAACCTTAAGTGTGAAATATGAGGTGGAATTAGCCGATGGAACCTTGGAAACCGCCTCGACTGTTCTAGATGGAGTGTTATATCCATTAGGAATCATTCTTTCCCGTTATCCTTGCTTCCCTTTAAGCTAGCTGGATTCGACATAGTGATAGGCATGGATTGGTTGTCGAGTAACCAAGCCCAGATTCTGTGCAATAGAAAGCAGGTGATAGTGAAAGACTCCGTCTGGTGAGTCACTTACTATTCAAGGAGATACCCAGCATGGATTGCCTGAGCAAGTGTCCATGCTCAAGGCATCCAAGTGCATGGAGAAAGGATGTGTCATTTATATGGCACAAGTTACCATTGATGAGCCGAAGCCGAAGATTGAAGATATTCCTATTATTTCGGAATATCCTGAGGTTTTCCCTGAAGAGCTACCTGGTTTGCCACCAGATAGGCAAGTAGAGTTTCGGATAGATATCATACCAGGCGCTGCACCTGTAGCAAGAGCACCATACAGGTTGGCACCAACGGAGATGAAGGAGTTGAGGACGCAGTTGGATGATCTGATCTATTAGCTAAAGGTTTTATTAGACCTAGCTCATCTCCTTGGGAGCGCCAATCTTGTTCGTTAAAAAGAAGGATGGTCGATGCGTCTGTGCATCGATTATCGTGAAGCTTAACAAGGTCACTATCAAGAATAGATATCCGTTACCCAGGATCGACGATCTGTTCCATCAGTTGCAAGGAGCAAGCTATTTCTCCAAGATTGACCTAAGGTCAGGATATCATCAGTTGAAGGTCAAGGAGGAAGACGTACACAAGACAGCGTTTAGGACTCGTTATGGACATTACGAGTTCCTAGTGATGCCGTTTGGGCTCACTAACGCACCAGCCGCGTTCATGGATCTCATGAATCGCGTCTGCAAACCTTATTTAGATAAGTTCGTCATCGTCTTCATTGATGACATTCTTATCTACTCGAAGAGCCAAGCTGATCATGAGAAACACCTTCGTTGTATTTCTCAAACTTCTTGCACCAAGAGAAGCTTTTAATGCCAAATTTTCGAAGTGTGAATTTTGGCTTCGAGAAGTCCAATTCCTTGGACATGTTGTAAGCGAGCGTGGTATCCAAGTTAGATCCCGCTAAAGTAGAAAGCAGTCATGAACTGGCAGGAGCCGAAGACTCCTACCGAGATTCGCAGTTTCCCTCGGATTGGCAGGATACTATAGGCGATTTATCGAGAACTTTTCGAGAATTGCTGCGCCCCTAACTTCATTGACCCGTAAGAAGATTAAGTTCGATTGGGGCCCTAAGCAGCAAGAATCCTTCGATATCTTGAAGAAGAAGTTGAGCAATGCGCCAGTGTTGACATTGCCTGATGGAATAGAGGAATTTGTGGTGTATTGTGACGCATCACATACGGGCATGGGTTGCGTACTCATGCAGAAAGGCAAAGTCATTGCCTACGCTTCTCGCCAGCTAAAGGTGCACGAGAAGAACTACACCACCCACAGACCCACGATTTGGAATTGGGTGCGGTTGTATTTGCATTGAAGCTATGGAGACATTACTTGTATGGCACCAAGTGCATAATTTATTCGGATCACAAGAGTCTTCAGCATCTGTTCAATCAGAAGGAATTGAACATGCGTCAAAGGCGATGGATGGAAACTCTCAATGACTATGATTGCGAGATACGATACCATCCAGGCAAGGCAAATGTGGTTGCCGACGCCTTAAGTAGAAAGGAAAGGGTGAAGCCAATCAGAATCAATGCCAAGCGCATTGAGATAAGAAATAATTTGAATGAAAGGGTGTTAGCTGCACAGAAGGAAGCTGTGCTGGAAGCTAACTATCCTGCAGAAAAGTTGGGAGTAACTGAGGAGCAGTTATCCCACGACAAAGATGGAATGCTACGACTAAACGGACGAATATGGGTTCCAGTTTATGGAGGACTTCGGGATGTTATCCTCCAGGAAGCCCACAGCTCTAAATATTCCGTTCATCCTGGAGCTGATAAGATGTACCAGGATTTGAAAACAAACTACTGGTGGATTGGTTTGAAAAAGTCAGTAGCTGAGCATGTAGCTAAATGCTTGACTTGTGCGCAAGTCAAGGCCGAGCATCAGAAGCCGTCAGGTTTGCTTCAACAACCTGAAATTCCCAAATGGAAGTGGGAAATGGTGACAATGGATTTTATCACCAAGTTGCCGAAGACGAAAAAGGGAAATGATACCATATGGGTCATAGTAGATAGACTAACTAAGTCAGCTCATTTTCTACCCATCAAAGAGACGTATAGCTCAGATATGTTAGCTCAATTATACGTCGATAAGATAGTAGCGCTACATGGTATACCTATATCTATTATCTCCGATAGAGATACTAGATATACGTCGCATTTTTGGAAAAGTTTCCAACAGTCGTTGGGCACTCGTTTGAATTTTAGTACGGCTTATCATCCTCAGACTGATGGTCAGAGTGAGCGTACTATTCAAACTTTGGAAGACATGCTTCGAGCATGTGCGATCGACTTAGGTGGTAGTTGGGATAAGAACCTACCACTGATTGAATTCTCCTACAACAATAGCTACCATTCCAGCATAAAGGCTGCGCCTTTTGAGGCCCTATACGGTAGGAAGTGTAGATCGCCCATTTGTTGGGCAGAAGTTGGGGATGTCCAGTTGTCTGGACCAGACATTGTC